>NC_041383.1:345895377-345912177 GCF_002162155.2 Triticum dicoccoides | reverse complement strand
GGGGGGGGGTGGTGGGCCAGGGCGGTCAGAAGCGGGCTTGGAAGCGGTCCGGACTCCAGCATGGCCCGCCTCACATTATCACCATATTTCTTGGAGTCCATGTGCGGCGGGCGGGCGATCTCTTCTCCCTCCCCCATCTCTCTCTTCTCAGCCGACGCCCACCGGGCGACTAGATTTTGCCTATCGATGGTTTATTCAATTGCAGTCCCACATGTTGGTGAAAATGCAAGATAACACATGTCCCCTTTAGTGAGTGGCGTGCGAGCCGGACTGTGGGGGGTGCCACGCGAACGTGATAGGCGTGCTTTAAGTGTGCCGCCTTTTCCATTTGAAATTGCAAAGCGTAACATTTTCATGCGATCGATCGATAGAATCTAGAAAAAATGACGAGGGAGGGGCTTTCCCGCGTGTTAGGGGGCTAGTTTTAGTGGTATGACGTGCCATAGTGCAAACAAAGCAAAATTCAAATGAACCGGATGAAACTCGTTACATTTGGAAACTTTTCCTACAAACTGGACGAAATTCATTACATATTTCGCAGAAACCGTACTAAAACCTACTTTGAACCTAATCTAAATGATCGCCGGCGCCCGAACACCATGTCTGACCATGAGCCCCGAGAACTGACACTCCAGCTCTTGCATTTGCCTCCTCCTCATCCGCCTCGGCTTTGTCCAGCTCTGCCTCGATAACCTCCTCCTTCGGAGCACATGGTTCTGAAGATTTCCGCCTCCACGTCACCGTCAAGCGGCTAATCAGCCACTGATGTTTACCACACCAAGCTTGGCTTCGACTGAGTGGAGGAGCGGTGGCCTTCCTGGGACCAGAGCGGCGGCGATCTACCGTGTACTCATCTTCCTCGCTGCCGGTTATGCCCACGCACGTGCGTCGGCTTTGTGGTCGTGGCGGCGGAGGGCGGCCGGGGGGAGCCGGCGATGTCCTTAGTCTGCTCCTATGATAGTACGTCCAAGAGAGCTTTGGAGTGCGCCCGGAGCGGAGCCGTCGATGTCCTTCGTCTACTCCTGCAACTGTACGTCCAAGCGAGCTTTGGAGTGCCAGGAGGTCATGGTTGAAGTGGTACTGACAGAAGGAAGGGACCGGAGGATAATGGCTATGGGTCTTTGGCTATGGCTGGGAGCTGGGGCTGAAGTTAATATAGCGGGCAAATGGAAATGAGTCGCGGCAGACGGATGGACGGCTGGCGTCGAAGTAGGTTCGTCAGTATCCGCGTGTTATTAATGTGAGTGGTGGACGGACAGATGGCCGTGGTGTCCTTAACGCGAAGCATTCGCTTGCACCGGGATGCCGCGCTGCTGCAATGCCGGCGCCAGTGAGAGGTCGCATCGGGCATGAATGCGGCATTGATGTTCTGGATCCACGATGACTGTTTTAGACGGGAAGTGCGCGCTAGCGATGGGGTTTCGGTAGGCCAGGGCGGTCGGATGCTGGCGTGTTGGTATAATGTGAACTCATGGATGACGAGCCTTTGAAGCATATGCGGCACGTATAGACAACCAGGCGTCCATGCAACCGCTCTTGTTGCCAGCTAGCTTTCGATGACCACCATTAGACACCACACAACCACGCATAACGTACGAATAATGGACGAATCAATCAAACACACACTCGTGTGAAGTGGAACTATGATCGGCCGCTCACAATACATATATCGATACCATAGTACCCTCTCTAGCTCGGTTGTTTTATAGATAGTCTTTGTGATGGATGATATACATGAGCAATGCGCCGAGTCACGTCGTCTCGTCATCTGCAGAGCCATGGCTAATGTCGAGCAGCTCGGCGCCCAAGCACGAATATGACATTGGTGTTGAGCCAGGTGAATACATGCTCGGTGTTCACGGAGGCGTATAGATAGATAGATACAGAACACTAGCTAATGTCGCACATGCGAACTATTTGACTGGTCAACCTGACAAATACGGAGCTATACACTGAGCCTGTGACCGTATAATCACCATATCTTGTATAGAATGATCAAAGTGAGCTATCAAGACAAGTTCAATGACCGCCAATGCATTTTACTTGGTAATAAATCACCAGAATTGAAGGGGAATCAAAATTTCCTTCGTCTTCCGTCCTTGAGCTCTTGACAAACCAATGCACTATATACGGTTGTCTGGCCACTCTGCCCGAGAGCTCTCACCAAGCATCGTTCATGCCACCACGCCGCACACTAACCAGTAAGCAAGCGATGGCCTCCCGCCGCGCCGAGTTCCTCGCTGCCCATGACCACGCACAAAATGGTAGGGAAGCGATGGCATCCTGCCGTGCCAAGTTCATCGCCGCTCGCGACCTCACAACTAGGTGGGTGGACTTTGAAGCTGCCAAGGCCGAATGGGCGGTAGAGCAAGAGGCGGCCAAAGCCGCACAGAGGGAGCGGAAAAGGCAAAAGGCACTCAAGAAAAGAGAGGCCCGCCGCCGTAAGAAAGAAGAGGACGCACGCGCTGCTGTGGAGAGCTTGGTGGAGATGCAAGCACGATGGGGTGTCGCCGACAAAGCCGGGAAGGAGAACGACGGTGTCTGGCCAGCATGTAAGAAGTAGTAGGACTAGTAGTGTGTGTGTGTGTGTGTGTGTGTGTCTCCTGTATGTTTATTCAATTAATTACGAGCATGTACTAGTACTAGTTACTTCTGTAGTTTTTAGGGCAAATTACAAGTACATTATCCTAGACTCAATGGAAAAATTCCTATCCTATGCATCAAATGACATCTCTTTCTCTATAGGAATTGAGATGCATGTCATCTCACTTCCTATGATTTTCATATTCCTAAAAAATTCCTATCATATGAACCAAAGGAGACCTCTGCTGGAGTATAGTACTATTGTAGCTAGCAGTACTGCTGGTACAGTAGTTTTCTTCAAGAAGTGAATTCAACAAAGTCTGAGCAACTTCATAGTGGGAAAGGTTGGGCCTGTGATTTTAGGGCTCATTAGTCATTATTACTGTGGCGCGACAACCGGGGTGACTCTCCCTTGGAGTTCTACGTGCATGGCAAGTGTACCAGGATGGTCGACATCCCACATGTTGGCGAACGGAAGTATTCTTTCCGATATCGAGGAGCAAGGAAACCGTGTGGTATAGTATCACTGCTGATTTATATATTTTTTATGACAGCTAGCGTTTCAACTCTTATGACGAAGGAGTGCCAAACACGGCACGTGCTGGATGTCCTACATATCACAGGAAGGAGTGGGACAGGAACAGCGTGGTAGAGCATCTCCACTTCTTCCACTTCTAGGTCAGAGACCACACGTAGTACTAGTGGTATGAACGATACAAAGTGCGACCCGGAGAGAAAGACACGTCTAGTTGGAAGGTCTCGGGCAAAACTACTCAATTATTGCACTCAGTTTCCTAAGAAATTGTGGTAAAAACGTTACTTGCAATGCATGCATGCATGACCAATATAAATGACCAATAAAAAACTAGTACATGCACGCAATGTTTTAATGGACATTGTAGTCTCAACATGGGATGGGGAGCTCTAAATTTGAATTTGAAACTTATAAAACGAAAATTTTCAAAACAAATGAACTGGAAGAGAGGGAGTATACCATAGGACATCCCATATGAAACAAGTCCCCTGGTTTGTCACCGCGACGATGCGGTTAGAAAGTAGCACAACATCTTCGTACTTGTACGGGAACAAATCGGCCGCAGACAGCATGGTCCCCCTTTGACCGCATGTGTAGGGTTCGTGAAAGCAATCGCGATGTCGAACACCGCGATGAGAGTGTAATTTTTGTAGGCGGACAACCTTATCGGGGCTTCCGGGGTTGCTATCTGCTTCAATCTCACCGTGTTTCCATCGTACCAATTCAGGCGATGGCCTGTTGCATGGTTGATCCCAATGTTGGACAAATGTTCTATAGGAATGGTGTCACCATTGTAAATGTCGTGGAAATTGATGTTGGTACCCTCCTGTACATATGCAAGTCAATCTCCACTGGCACCAAGCCTAACCTGTGAAATAGTGGGCAGCGGGGGAATTAGGAAATGGACACGGAAGTAGTCTTTAGAATGCATTTACTACATGATCAAATTCATCACTTACCTACTCATTGGACAAAATTCGAGTGCCCCTCAACGTCGGCATCTCATGGGGCGTCAACTTGCAACTGCGGCCACGCCGTGCTGGAATGACCCCCAAGGAAACATCCTCGTGCGTTGCACGTAACTTCAAGATGCATTTGTATGAGTAGTTTATCTTGTGAGAGAAAAGGAAGAATGAGGGAAGGCCTTATTTGCAAATGTGGAGAGGGGTGTGGGTATCTTTTTGAAAAATTGCCATAGTTTCCTTCCTATCCGTCAGATATAATTCGATGGTCTATATTGCAGGAAGGGCGGGCACACCATCATCATCAACTCTGTTTTCTATCAGAGTAGAAATAAAAAAAGAGCAGTAGAAGTAGTATAAGAAAAGTAGAGATAGAGATTAGGGAGCTGGCGGGCGGTTTGTTGTACGACACGTTCGCGTCCATCCACTAGCCCGGAATTAAAGCACGCACGACATTTACAACGTTTGGGATCAATTGTTTTTCGGGTGCATGGACCAAGGCGGACTAGAGGACCTGGTCGTCCTTTCTCGAGCACACCTTCGACAAGTACGTGTGTGACATGCGTGCATGCAAACCTTGCGTGACCAAACCATGCAAAGCAGAGTGATAGGCTGTTGAACTGCAGCCTGCATGTTGTAGCCATGTCATCCATACGCAACCTAAAGGCCAATTCATACTCTGCTAGACTATAATATACAACTATGCATTGTTTGGCACGAAGATTCCTTGGAGCTCGTGCTGCAACAGGCGTACTCCATAGCCCGCTTCCCTTCTCCTTCCTCTTCCACAGCCCGTGCACGTCAGCAGGAAGCGACCGGTCAACCCTTATATAGGAGTGCTAGCACAAAAAGATGCATGCATGACCACTAAAATTTCCTTTCTCTTGTCTCTATGAAATAAATGTGTCGTGAAACTCAAAGCCCTTTAAGTCTGAGTATAATGGAAATCATAGCCCTCCTCCGGCTCTGCTTCGCCCGCGTTGTTTTCCACCTGTTCCAGCTCCGACTTCGTTGTTCTCCTCCTCCATCTCCGCGTGCTGCTCCGCCCCCAATGCCTCCTCGTTCGGCTTCGGACTTTGGAGGCAGGCCGGCTGCGATCCGGGCTTTGCGCCGCCTACAGTTTAAAGCGCCGCTCTAGTGGGAGTATGGCATATGTCATTACCTTTGGCCGGGCCATGGCTATCGGGTGATGGCGACCAGACAAGAGGCGGCGGTAGGGGAATGAATGCAGCTACTGTTTGGGTTCGTGGTCCGGCTTAAATAAATGTGCACCATCACATGTACCCGTGGGTGCACAAATTGTAACAGACGGTTCTGCTTAGGGGGCGTCACTTAACTCATATGTGTGTGAGATTCTGAGAGACAGAGTGCGTGTGTGCGACTCTACTCTTCGTACATGTAGTTGCATCGGTATATAAGTATAATGGTATTACACTTTAGCTACTGATTTATGTGGCCATGTTATCGTGGTTGTGTAAAAAAATGTCACTTCCTGCTCATGATTTGCGTTATATAATTATGAGAAGTTTGCTAACTACTAAAGTAAAGTGGAATTTCTCCATGTTATACAAGTAAATTAAGGTGTTTGTTTATCATACGGGTAAGATTGGAGGAAGGGTGCTAGGAACAAATGCTCCGCCTAGAGCATGTGTGTGTGTAAGATGGAGTCTTTGTGTGTGGGGGGGTGGCGGTGGGCGTGGGTGCGTGTGTGTGTGTGTGTGTGAAGCGGAGTCTTCGGTGGCGAAAGTAATTTAAGTGTGTGTGGATTCATCATAGAGAGGTGATGTGTATGGCAGAGGCCACCAATGAGGGGGGTGTGAGAGAGAAGATGCCTGTAGAGAGGGAAAAGAAAGCGTGTGCGCGTGAGAGGAGTTGACATTGAGAGAACGTGTTTGTTTGAGAAACACCGAGGAAGACTACTATATATCTGTCGGCGTCCTGGACTTAGGGGTATCCAGTCCTGCCTGCCTGCGGCCCACCACGTGGCTCCATCAACGGCCTGGCACGGCCCAGCTTCAACAACAACACATCAAGACCCTCATGAGGGGCCAAGCCTCGCGAGGCCGATGACGCCGAGACCCCCGAAGGAGTTGGCCTCCTTAGGAGGGCTCCTGAGGGGCGGAGTGATCTATGCAGCTACCTCATGCGGTTCAGCTGACGTGAGCCATGACGACCAAGGCCAGGCGGACGCCAGGCGGGCGCAGAGCGTAGGTTTCCTCTTCGGGGCAAGGAAGGCAAGCCACAGGTGTGAATTCCCAAGGAATCGGCCAAAGGCTTCCATTCTGGTGCAACAAGACCAAGACCGCCAGGACGACAGGACGGAGGTCATCACCGAGCCCACCGCAGCGTCATGGCCAGAGGCTTTTTGCAGGTGAAGACTACTTTTGTTAGGATAGACTGTACTGCTTGTCCCCTTACAAATCCTACCGTTGTGGAATCCCTTCCCGCTCATATTTGGGAGGAGGACCAGGGCACTATATATAGGGCTTAGCCACCACCATAGAGGGGGATCGATTCCCTCGAAAGCAACACACCAGCTCAAGAAAACCTCACCTCCTAAGGCTTGTTCGTCCCTGTACAAGTTCATCCATAGCCCCTCGAGGCAATCCACCACACCACACTAGAGTAGGGTATTACACCACAACGGTGGCCTGAACTAGTATAAATCTTTGTGTCTTTGTGTCTCTGTGAGCTCTTCACGCTAGGCTAGGGAGGATCGCAAGCGGGCAGGCTGGGCAGGTTGAGATCTCTGCACACACCCTAGTGTTCGAACTTCTCACGGGTAACCGGATCCTGAAATCAGACATTTGGCGCATGATAACCCACAAGTGTAGGGGATAATTGTAACCTCTTTCGATAAGTAAGAGTGCCGAACCCAACGAGGAGCTAAAGGTAGAACAAATACCCTCTCAAGTCCTATCTTCCACTGATACGACTCTACGCATGCTTAGTGTTTGCTTTACCTACAACAAGTGTAACTAGAAGTACTTTGCAGGTGTTGTTGGATAGGTTTGCAAGATAATAAAGAGCACGTAAATATAAACTAGGGGCTTTTTAGATAAAGAAGCGATAAATTAAATATAGCAAGTGTGGAAAAGTGGTGGTAGGAGTTGTGAAATTGTCCCTAAGCAATTGACTACTTTACTAGACTGGTAATCACTATTGCAATTCTATTTGATGGAGACGCATAAGCTAACATTTCTCTTCTTGGATCATATGCACTTATGATTGGAACTCTATCAAGCATACGCAACTACTAAATCATTAAGGTAAAACCCAACCATAGCATTAAAGTATCAAGTCCCCTTTATCCCATACGCAAACAACCTACTTACTTGGGTCTGTGCTTCTGTCACTCACGCCACCCACCATAAGCAAATCATGAACATATTGCAAACCCTACAGCGGGAATCCCTCACGCTTGCGCGACACGGAGGGCACAAAAGGACAGCACCAATAATAAAACATGCAATTCAAACCAATCATAGCAATTCATCAATCACCGATAGGACAACAGAAATCTACTCAGACATCATAGGATGGCCACACATCATTGGATAATAATATGAAGCATAAAGCACCATGTTCAAGTAGAGGGTACATCGTGTTGCGGGAGAGTGGACTGCTGAATATAGATGGGGGAAGGTGATGGAGATGTTGGTGAAGATGATGGAGGTGTTGGTGTAGATCGCGGTGATGATGATGGCCCCGACGGTGTTCCGGCGCCACCGGAAGCAAGGGGGAGAGAGCCCCCTTCTTCTTCTTCTTGCTTGACCTTCTCCCTAGATGGGAGAAGGGTTTCCCCTCTGACCCTTGGATCCCATGGTGTGGGATGGGCGAGAGCGCCTCCGAGATTGGATCTGTCTCTCTGTCTCTCTCTGTTTCTGCGTTCTTAGATTCTGCCGTTCCACCATTTTCTTTTATATCCGGAGATCCGTAACTCCAATTGGGTTGAATCTTTTGCCCAGATTTTTCTCATAAAATTAGCTTTCTTGCGGAAAAAGAAGAGCTCCAACCACCTTACGGGGTTATGTGGAGAAGACAAAAGAGGAGAAAGTCTCACATCGATGCGGCTAATCAACGGGCTATGGAGATGCCTATCAATTGATGTCAATGCGAGGAGTAAGGATTTCCATGCAACGGATGCACTAAGAGCTATAAGTGTATGAAAGCTCAACAAAAGAAAGTAAGTGGGTGTGCATCCAACTTGCTTGCTCATGAAGACCTAGGGCATTTTGAGGAAGCCCATCATCGGAATATACAAGCCAAGTTCTATAATGAAAATTCCCACTAGTATGTGAAAGTGATAACTCGAGAGACTCTCTATATGAAGAACATGGTGCTATTTTGAAGCACAAGAGTGGTAAAAGGATAGTAACATTGCCCCTTCTCTCTTTTCTCTCATTTTTTTATTTCCCTTTATTATTATTTTTTATTTTATTGGTGTGCTTCTTTGGCCTCTATTTTTTATTTGGGCTTCTTTGGCCTCTTCTATTTTTCATAAAGTCCGGAGTCTCATCCCGACTTGTGGGGGGATCATAGTCTCCATCATCCTTTCCTCACTGGGGCAATGCTCTAATAATGATGATCATCACACTTTTATTTACTTACAACTCATGTTACAACTCGATATCTGGAACAAAGATATGACTCTATATGAATGCCTCCGGCGGTGTGCCGGGATGTGCAATGATCTAGCATAGCAATGACATAAAAACGGACAAGCCATGAAAACATCACGCTAGCTATCTTACGATCATGCAAAGCAATATGACAATGAATGAGCATGTCATGTATATGATGATGGTGGTGGTTGCATGGCAATATATCTCGGAATGGCTATGGAAATGTCATGATAATTAGGTATGGTGGCTGTTTTGAGGAAGATATATGGAGGCTTATGTGTGATAGAGCGTATCGTATCATGGGGTTTGGATGCATCGGCGAATTTTGCACCAACTCTCAAGGTGAGAAAGGGCAATGCACGGTACCGAAGAGGCTAGCAATGATGGGAGGGTGAGAGTGCGTATAATCCATGGACTCAACATTAGTCATAAAGAACTCATATACTTATTGCAAAAATCTACAAGCCATTGAGAACTAAGTACTACGCACATGATCCTAGGGGGATAGATTGGTAGGAAAAGACCATCGCTCGTCCCCAACCGCCACTCATAAGGAAGACAATTAATAAATAAAATTGTGCTCCAACTTCATCACAAAGCGGTTCACCATACGTGCATGCTACGGGAATCACGAACCTCAACACAAGTATTTCTACTAATCCACAATCGCCCACTAGCATGACTCTAATATCACCACCTTTATATCCCAAAACTATTGCAAGGAATCAAACATATCATATTCAGCGATCTATAAGTTTATGTAGGATTTTATGACTAACCATGTGAATGACCAATTCCTGTCATCTCTCTAAATAGATATAAGTGAAGCAAGAGAGTTTAATTCTTTCTATAAAAGATATGCCCATGCTCTAACAAATATAAGTGAAGCAAAAGAGCATTCTACAAATGGAGGTTTTCTATATGAAGAGAAACAAGCAATCCAAACTTCAAATGATATAAGTGAAGCACATGAAGCATTCTATAAAGCCATACTCAAAATATATAAGTGAAGTGCAATGAGCATTCTATAAATCAACCATGGACTATCTTATACCTGCATGGTGCATAAAAGAAAAGTGAAAACTAAATGCAAAAGACGCTCCAAGATTTGCACATATCGCATGAATGAAACGAATCCGAAAACATACCGATACTTGTTGAAGAAAGAGGGGATGCCTTCCGGGGCATCCCCAAGCTTAGACGCTTGAGTCTCCTTGAATATTTACTTGGGGTGCCTTGGGAATCACCAACCTTGAGCTCTTTCCTCTCTTCCTTTTCCTCATATCGAGACCTCCTCGATCAAACACTTCATCCACACAAAACCTCAACAGAAAACTTAATAAGATCCGTTAGTATAATAAAGCAAATCACTACTCTAGGTACTGTTGCAAACCAATTCATATTTCGTTTTTGAATTGTGTCTACTGTAATATTACTTTTTCATGGCTTAATCCACTAATAGAAATTGATAGTTTCATCTAAAACAGGCAAACTATGCATCAAAAACAGAATCTGTCAAAAACAAAATAGTCTGTAGCAATCTGAACATTCACCATACTTATGTTACCCCAAAAAATCTACCAAAATTAGGAAAAATAAAAAATATGTATATAAAGACAGTTCATAAATAATCAGAACCAATTTATGTTCCAGTCAAAAACGTAAAATCACGCACTACAGCCAAAGTTTCTGTCCTGCACCGTACAAACCAACAAGCATTGTAAACATCCTAAAGGAAAACCTTATCACATTATTTTTATAATACAATGGAATTGTACAAGGGGATAATTATTTTTGTTGAAAAGTTTCTATAATCAAGATTCACAAAGTTTTCGTGAGCATGAACAAAGTTCAAGGAGCTCTCCCACTTCAACAATGCTTGTCTTTCTCACTTTCACTTTCCTTTTTGAAAAGATTTGGGTTCCCCTCTTTATTTTTTGTTTTTAAACTATATAGAAGCACTCAACAGAAATAAATGACTCTCTAAAACTTCCGGGTTGTCTCCCTGGTAGCGTTTTCTTTAAAGCCATTAAGCTAGGCATATAGTGCTCAAGTAATGAATCCACCCGGATCCCAAGGTATATCAAAGCCAATTTTAATTAACAATGATTTGTAATTTAGTAGTGAGCACAAAGTAACATATATCATGTAACAACGATGTTTAATTCTCTTCCTATGCATCAGCATGTCATAAATGAACAATTCATGCACACCAAGTAAAAGCCCATGCATAGTATAAGCAGTTTCTTGCAATTGTATCAAATTGGAAACATAGAGAGGTGGAGATATAGTTCCTCTCTCATAATAATTGCAAGTAGGAGCAGCAAGCACATGCATATTATATGTATCAAAATTATCATGTGCAATGGTAAAAGGCAACCCATCAATATAATCCTTAATAAGCACAAACTTCTTCGATATAGTGTAGTTTGGAGAATTCAAAAAGATAATAGGACTGTCATGTGTGGGTGCAATAGCAACAATTTCATGTTTAACATAAGGAACTATAACAAGTTCATCTCCATAAGCATAATTCATATTGGCATCTTGGCCACAAGCATAGCAAGCATCATCAAAAAGGGATATTCCAAGAGAATCAACTGGATCATAACAATTACCGTAGCAATCATCCTTCGGTAAGCATGAAGGGAAATTAAACAATGTATGAGTTGAAGAGTTACTCTCATTAGAAGGTGGGCACGGGTAGCTAATCCGCTCTTCCTCCTTTTGTTCTTCGCTCTCCTCATAATCTTTTTCATCCAATGAGCTCACAGTTTCATCAATTTCTTCTTCCATAGCTTCCTGCAAAATATTAGTCTCTTCTTGGACAGCGGAGGAGTCCTCAGTATATGGTTTAACATAGCCATTAAAAGCATAATTATCATAACAATATTCAAGTATGGCAAAATTTTCATGTTTGTAGAGAGTAGCATCATACTTTTTAATCAAAGAAGAATTTCATAAGCACCCTTAAAAGCAACAAATTCTACAATTTGTTGAACATCATAGTAATTATAAACACCCTTACCATATGAATATACGATTCCATTATCACTAAACTCACATTGGTAGGGAAGGTGTTTCTTAGAGTTTTCAGAACAACAAGTAAACTCATATATTTCACATAAATTCCAAGCATAGCATTGCAAACAATAAATTTGATCCAGTAAAATTTCCCTTTTCAGATATACGGTGTCGCACATAACAAGCATGCTCATCTAAAGATTTGCCCTTAACTAAGCTAGTGGGGGTTTCAGCACGAGCACAAAGGGATCAAAGATGATCCAAGTAAAAAGCTTCAGGAGTGTGATAGATTTTGAGTGGTTCTTCAACCATTGGTTCAGTAGGTACAACTAATTTTTTTGGTATTTTGCATTTCCTACCCATAACAAAAGATAGAAAACAACTAAGAACAACAAATAAAAATTACTTCATGATAAAGCAAACAAGCACACACGAGAATATTCACCCCACGCTATGACTCCCTGGCAACAGTGCCAGAAAAAGGTCTTGATAACCCACCAGTCTAGGGGATAATTGCAGCCTCTTTTGATAAGTAAGAGTGTCAAACCCAACGAGGAGCTAAAGGTAGAACAAATACCCTCTCATGTCCTATTTCCCACTAATACGACTCTACGCATGCTTAGTGTTTGCTTTACCTAGAACAAGTATGAAACTAGAAGTACTTTGTAGGTGTTATTGGATAGGTTTGCAAGATAATAAAGAGCACATAAATATAAACTAGGGGCTGTTTAGATAAATAAGCAATAAAGTAAATATAGCGAGTGTGGAAAAGTGGTGGTAGGAGTTGTGAAATTTTCCCTAAGCAATTGACTACTTTTCTAGACGGGTAAACACTATTGCAATTCTATTTGAGGGAGAGGCATAAGCTAACATACTTTCTTCTTGGATCATATGCACTTATGATTGGAACTCTAGAAAGCATCCTCAACTACTAAAGATCATTAAGGTAAAACCCAACCATAGCATTAAAGTATCAAGTCCCCTTTATCGCATATGCAAACAACCTACTTACTCAGGTATGTGCTTCTGTCACTCACGCCACCCACCATAAGCAAATCATGAACATATTGCAAACCCTACAACAGGAATCCCTCATGCTTGCCCGACACGGAGGGCGAAATAGGACAGCACCAATAATAAAACATGCAATTCAAACCAACCATAGCAATTCAACAATCACCGATAGGACAACGGAAATCTACTCAGACATCATAGGATGGCAACACATCATTGGATAATACTATGAAGCATAAAGCACCATGTTAAGTAGAGGGTACAGCGGGTTGCGGGAGAGTGGACTGCTGAATATAGATGGGGGAAGGTGATGGAGATGTTGGTGAAGATGATGGAGGTGTTGGTGTAGATCGCGGTGATGATGATGCACTACAAAAAAAAATACACTTCCGTGATGATACGTGTTTGTCACAGTAGGTCGCGTTTTTTGTCATGCCTGTACATCCATGACGATTTTATCACAGAATCAAGATATTCATACCTGTGCTGTCGTAGAAGTGTTCCATGACATTACCAAAATTATCATCACGGAAGTGTCCACTTCCATGACGATAAATCGCGCGTCATAGAAGTGCTTTCGTCAAGGGTGACTGACATGTGGCATCCACCGTAACGGAACACCGTTAAGCTATTGGGTCGGGTTTTGGATCCGATAAACCGTTAACAGCCATGACCAATGGGGATTTTCCACGTGTAAAATCATCATTGGCTGGAGGAAACACGTGTCAGCTCATCGTTGGGACATATGCCATCCACTCATTTGACAGAAGGCGCCTATGATATGTCAACACGTGGCACAGCCCAACAGAGGCCCATTCCTGTGAAAAGGTTGGACCGTTTTACTTGGTCAAAGGGTGGCGGGCCGGCCCATGGAAAGCCTGTTAACGGCATGTTCGCATATAGCCCATTTACAGCCCGCTAACCCAAGGCCCGTTATGCCCTATCCGAGTTAGGCCCAGTAGCGTCATCTGGGCCATCCAATATGATTCCACCCCGTTTTCACTTGTGGCCCATGTATGGCCCATGGCATCTTTCGGCCCATATGAGGCCCTATGTAACTCTTAGCCTATTAATGGCCCATGGTGAAACTGGCCCGCAATAAACAGTGTATCACTATACACCCACTAACGGCCCGTGGTGAAACTGGCCCGTAATGAACAGTGTATCACTTTATACCCATTAAGGGACCGTTATTCAGTTGGGCTGTTTCCAGCCCATGTTATCTTTCGGCCTTCTCAGAGCCCATTTATTCTTGGGCTCATTTCCAACATTGGTTTACTTACAACCCATTACTATCATTTTCTGCTTGTGGGCCAAATTCAGCCCGTGGTTACAGTCGGCCCATTTGTGGTCCGTTAATACGTTGGGCCATTTTCATAGCGTCATCAAATACGGCCTATTAACGATGGCCTGTTATGGTCGGCCCATGAACGGACGATTCCAACTCTAGCCCGTTTATGGCCATAATGCGGCCTGTTATTGGCCCATGTTTGGCCAATCGATCATACGGCCCATATAAGGCCCATTGATGATACGACCCGTAGAAGGCCCATTGTTTCTACGGCCCGTAGAAGGCCTACTGTTTCTACGGCCCGTAGAAGGCCCACTGTTTCTACGACCCGTAGGAGGCCCAGTGTCACTACAGTAAATATTAGCCCATGGTTATTGTGACCTAGTTTTAAAAAATAGGTAATTGCAGCCACTAGCAAACCGCGGAAAAAGAACGGCACTGACTATAAGCAAACAAATAAACAAGACAAGAAGGAAATAAATAAGCAAGCAACTTATGCTAGGCTATCACGGCTATTACACATATTACATCCACTGGGCATCAAAGTTCGCCACCAGTGCAAATATAGGGAACAAAGCAGCATATAAACGTCGTAGCAAAACAAGTCCAGAACTGAAACCACTTCAGAAGAGTTGAAGAAACAATATCCTGGGTACCCATAATGCTGGCAAGATGCTTAGCAAGCTTATTAACTTTCTCTTGTTTGGCGCTTAAATCCTCCAGCGCTTGCTGTTGCATAAGAAAGTACGCATCTGAATTCTGCAGGGACTTCCTCAGTCCTTCGGCTTCTTGCCGCAGCACAGCTGACTGATGCCTTTCAGCTTGTAGCTAAGACTGAAGAAGCCGAAGTGATTCAGCAGCGAGTTCGAAGAGCTTCTGCCAGCGGTACTGGCCAGTAACTCAAACACTACATCAACGCAGGACTGTGGGGTTTTCTCACTGTCTACAAGATCGATTTCATCTCCTTCCTTGGAGACCAATAGGGTTGTCTCACTATATTGAACCTTATATGCATTACTTTCTCTACCATTGCATAGTGGGGTGCTCTTCTCCAATATTCTGTTTGCATACTACAAGAGAAACAAGCAGACACATCACAGGTTTAGCTTGTAGTATACGAAACTCATTTTGGTAAACTGGTTCAGTAGTAAGGTGGATAGGATAACAGCATGAAACAAACATATATCTATGTACTACGGTCACTGTATTGTCCATATCATTCTAGTTTATGTTCCCTAATCAAGATAGAGACACAGTTCAACTCATATATTATTAAGACACAGCAGCATAGACAGAATATAAGTGTGAGAAACTACACAGCATTGGCAGCACTTGTAATGTGCATCACATGAGAACATAACTATTTATACAACTTAAACTGAAATCAACATAGAGCAAGAAGTTAGAACAACAATCCAGTTAAAGAAATAGGTTTAAAACATACCTATTGCGCCATTGGAGTTTCAGTTGGATCCTTCAAATTCGAAAGTAGTTGGTATGAGTAAATACAGTGATGCAACAGCAAAGGAGTATGGACCATAGCTACGGAATCTGACATAAGAACAGTTGCTCTTCTTCTTTAAACATGGAGTTTGGGTTGGCTGTGGTGGTCTTCGTGCTTTGTGCACTGCAATAGCTTTACAAACTGCTCGTGTGGGGGTACTCTGTGGTGGACATGGTGCTTTGTCAACTACAAGTGGGTTACTATCCGCTGGGGTTGCAGTTAGATGGGTTGTAGCTGGTTCTCTGCCCAACGGTGTAAGTGTGCAATCTAGAAGAGTCTCGATTATGTGTGGTGGGGCTAGTTTGTGGGCCAGTACAACCATGGTTCTATCTGCATCGATGGGTAGCACTGTCTTTTGTGAAGAACGGGTTTTTGCTCCCTTAGATACTTCCATCACCCCTCCAATTCAAATGGCTGATAAACAAGAAAAGAAATTAAACGTACAGACATTGTATGATAGACAGATGTGGTAATTCACATATATGTTGTCTAACCAAACAGGACAGCATGACACAATTTCACATATATGATGCCGAACTAAACAGGATAGCATGACACAGTTTCAGATATATGATGGATAACTTAACAGGATATAATGGCATAATTCAACATATGATGAGTACCTAAACAGGATGACATGACAAAACTATATGATGTCTTTCTAAAATAGGTTGGGATGAAATAATTCACATACATGTTGTCTAAGTATACAGGATGGCATGATATAATTGACATAATTGATTCATATACTAAGCAGCTGGCACTCGCATGTATGATCTCTAAACTAAGCAGATAGAATTCAATATTGTGCATATGATGTCTAAACTAAGCAATGCAAGACACCATATGCATCATATGAGAAATATAAACATTGCAACTTAGAGCACACACCTCAGGTGGGATATAGGACTGGTCATCTGTCTCTGAATCCCCCTCTGAGGAGCTCCCTGTAACCATCGAGATATATGCTTCAACAGGTACCATTCCCTGCTCTGAAGACCTTGTTTTCACTCCAAATTTTTCCATAACCGGCTCAAATGGCTGATACACATGAAGAGTAGTTCAATATAAACAGATTGTCGACAAATGGAATACGTAATGAAAAAAAGATGGCATGAGATAATTCACATATATGATGCCTGGCTCCATGGCGGTGCATAATTCACATATATGATAACTGGCTGAAAAACATGGCATTGCATAATTCACATATCTGATATAGAAAGCAAACAGGAGGCATTCACACAAAGCATGTCTAATCT
>NC_041383.1:345880046-345894840 GCF_002162155.2 Triticum dicoccoides | reverse complement strand
GGGGGGGGGGGGAATACGACTGGTCATCTCTCTCTAAATCCTCCTCTGAGGAGCTATTTGTAACCAGCAAGAAATCTGCATCGACAGGTAGCACTGACTGCTCAGAAGACCTTGTTTTCACTCCAGATTTTGCCATGACCGACTCAAATGGCTGATGCACAGGAAGAGTAGATGAATGTATAAACATTGTTGACAAATGGAATACATTATGGGAAAAAATATGGCACGATACAATTCACATATATGATGACTGGCTAAACAAGATGGCATTGCATGATTCACGTATATGATGCCTGGCTAAAGAAGATGGCATTGCATAATTCCCATATACTCCCTCCGTTCCTAAATATTTGTCTTTTTAGAGATTTCAAATGGACTACCACATACGGATGTATATAGACATATTTTAGAGTGTAGATTCACTCATTTTGTTCCGTATGTAGTCACTTGTTGAAATCTCTAAAAAGAAAAATATTTAGGAATGGTGGGAGTATGATATAGAAACCAAACAGGTGGCATTCACACAAAGGAAATCTAAACTAAGCTGATGACATATAACATGTATAATGTAAGCAATGCAAGTCGCCATATGCATGATATGACCAACATCAGCATGCCAGGTTAGAGCACACACCTTAGGTGGTAAACAGGCGTGGTCGGCTCCTTCTGAATCTCCATCTGAACAGTTATCTTCCTCTGGAATATAGTCTGGAAATGCAAGAGAGGGGGGGGGGCACTTCGCCCACCATGGAGCGGCGTCTGCATGACATTATATTCGCATGCAACGGTCTTCTCTTTTTCTCTACATGTTCAGTACGATTGTGTACAATATCTAACATGCATAATAAAAAATAGTTAGATTTTGTAAGGCCTAAGGGGTGCATGCAAAAATCAAGACTGATGGTAGCAAACGAGTGGATGGATCCAAAACTAATGATAGCAGGTAGATTATAACTTCAGTTTAAAAAGATAGACAATGGATCATCTATTATTTGTTGCCCACCCAACATGAACCACATAGAAAACCCCAGATGAACCAGATAGTAGACAAATACTATTCGTTGCTGGCTCGATATGAGACCCATGGGCAATTCAAAACTCAAGATTGAACGATAAAGTAGTAGGTAATAATAACCGATGTATAACGTAAGTAAACACGAAAGACTGCGACCTCTCTTCCGGAACTGTGTAGTCCTCAGGTTCATCTGCTCAGTCGATGATGGTAATGCAGTTGGCGTGGCTGCCGGCAACGGGGAAGATTATCTGAGGCGGCGAAAGAAAGTCTGCATGGGGGATCTCTGCTGCAGTCAACGCTTCTGTCGATGGTGCACCTCAGGTGGGGTGGATGACGGCACGACAGGAGCAGGACATAACAAACAAAGTTTTCTTTGATGCCAATCTGAAAATGAAGTAAATCTTCGAGGGCTCCGTAGAATTGGAGGATTCTATAAACGCATGGACAGGAAAAACACAAGAATAGGATAGGAATGCACGTGCAAAACAGAGCATTTGGAAACATAGGATTTCAGTCAACCTGGGTGTTTGGCTCACATGAATTGGAAGAACAGAGGAATGGAGAAACAAAGTGATGCAACAAGTGTACAACCTCTTTGGCATAGCCGTGTGGACCTCAACATCATTGGGTTGGACGTGGAGGATGGTGATGATGCTGGTGTAACTTTTGGAGGCGGGGAAGAAGATCCGAGGCCTCTGCAAATGGCGCCGAGGGTACTGCTCCATTGTGATGGACGGTTCCGTCGTTGGAGCAGCTCTGCTAAGGTGTACATCGACGAGGATGAAGCATGACAAGTCAGACAACATTAGTCTGAAGTGGGACCCTAATATCATCTGCAATAGATGATGTAAAATACATCACCAAAAAGTGCTAGATGTAAAACGCATCAGCCGCGCCACGACCGCTCCGACAGATGCTGTAAGTACTGTTCACTCTGAACTTAACTGAAGAAAATAAACTTCACAGTCGAAACTAAATTTTACTGTCGAAACTGATTGAACTAGTAACAGAGCATTGCAATATATGCTTAGGGCGTTCGAGCACTAGTAGCAAAGAAGCAGTGATCTAAATCAGCAGACGCTTGAGCAGGGAACGCACTAGCAGAGAGCAAGTCATGCAGTAGCACCGCGAGCGAGTGCTCAAGCAGCAACTCCTGTAGCTGTCGGAGGTCATGCAGAAGCAGCAGCAGCGCAAGCGAGAGCAAGAGCAGAGCAGCAGCATGAACGAAAGCAGGAGCAGTGCAGCAGCGTGACCGATAGCAAGAACAAAGCCGCAGCGTGAGCGAGAACCTGAGCAGCTGCAGCTAGTGCCGTTGTGGAAGTCGCCGCCGAGGAAGCAATGACAAGGGGGAGAGATGTCGTGGATGATGTGGCCGGCGACGGCGCCGTCGATCGAGATGCCATGTCTGCTCGGTATCGAGCACCGGCAGCCCCGTGAAATCGAATAAAAGATAAAATGCAGCGGTGAGTGAAGAACCTCCTTGGTGGCGCCGAGTTGGCCTCGGCTTCATCGGAGGAATTGGTGAGGGTGTTGCAGTTCGGATGGGGCAGGTCAAGACGACACTGTGGGGATTGAGGTGGCGCGATAGATGAGGCGAACGTCGGGGTAACTCCTTGAAGGTGGAGGACGGGGTGACTTGTCGGATTTCGGGTTCCGGCAGACCCTTGAGGTTTGAACACCGGGGTGCGCCCGAAGATCTTTCCCCTACCAGCTCACGTCTCGAAGTCTCGCAAGGATCTAGGCTAGAAAGAAGAACACACAAGGGACACGAGATTTATACTGGTTCAGGCCACCATTGTGGTGTAATACCCTACTCCAGTGTGTGGTTTGGTGGATTGCCTCAGGGGTTGATGATGAACAATACAAAGGGAGAACAGCCTCGTGAGGGGCTGTTCTTGGCTGGTGCGATGAACTGCTTGACTGAGTTCAATCACTTCTCTCTCTCTCTCTCTGGTCGATCCGTTTCTCGATCCCTCTACTCTGTGGTGGCTAGTCCTATTTATAGTGGGAGGCCCTGGGCCTCTTCCCAAATAATGAGCGGGAAGGGCGCCAGCAATTGGCCATTTTGAAGGGGAACATCTAGTACTCTTATCCTGACTAAAGTTGGTCTTCGGCTGCCAAAGGCTCTGACGATGACACCGTCCCGGGCTCCATGATGACCTTTGCCTGATGCCTTGTCCTGTGATTGCCCCCTTTGCATCGAAGGGGAAACAAGGACAATGCGCAGGCTGGCGCCCGCCTGGTCTCGATCGTCATGGCTTGCGTCACGGGCTCCTCGCGAGGTGCCCCTGCCTTGATCTCTCCGCCTCCTCGCGAGCCTCCCTGATGAGGCTACTCCTGAGGAAGCTCCATGTCGTCCGCCTCGCAAGGCTTGGCCCCTCGCGAGGGTCTTGAGCTTGAGCTGATGAAGTTGGGCTGCGCTGGGCCCCCACTTGAGCCACGCCGCAGACCGCAGGAAGGCAAGTCTGGGGACCCCCGTTCCCAGAACACCGACACGGCTGATCCGGCGGGACGACGAGATCGACAACAGATCCTCATCCGGTGCGGTGGATGAGGGACGGCGAGCTGTTGCAGTGGACGACATAGTCGGGGAAGAGTCTCCGGCTGGGCGGCGGTCAGGAGGCCGACGGAGGAGCGTGGGGTTTCGCGGGTTTTGGCGGCCTCGGTGTATGAATTGGGGGGCGAAGGGGGAGGGGGAGCCAAGCTTAGGGACGCGCTTGTCCGAAATGTAGGGTAAGTTACCAGCATACCCCCACCGGTTTTGACACCGCGACGTGGAGCTTCATTTCCGGCTAACGGGTAGAAGGGGGATTTCGCGTGTCTGGGCTGCGGGAGCAATTTCGGATGAGGAGTTAGTTCTCGCGCGTGTCCAAATTTCTGGATAACAAGGCGCGGTGCGGGTTGAAGAAGCGGGAGTTTCAAAGCAGGTGAGACAAAAGATACTCGAGCTTGAAAATTTCGGGATAACAAGGTGCGGATTCCTTGTTCGGCAGAACAAACTTAACATGTAAAAAAACAATTCATACAAGACACAAGAGAGTCATGTCCCCTTTTACTATATTGATATAGATGCCATTGAAAAAACTACAAGAAAAATGTAAAAAAAATCGGGAGAACAAGATTACCCTGCACAGTACCAAATCGATTTGCACTTCCCTCAACAACAACAAAAAACAAATCAATTCCCACCAAAGAAAGAGTAATGTCCCTTTTTACATGATTACATATGCCATGATCTCGAATTTCAATTTTTGAATCCACGTTATGTTGAATTCGAATATATCATTTGGTGACCTTGCGGTTTATAATTGATGTAGTCGTACCTTTTGATCTTCAATCATATATGAACATTTTACTCCACCATGTGAACATATATATTGTCTTCTACCATATGGACTAAATTTGAATCAATTTTCCTTATTTGAATACGATTGTTGTCAACTTATACAATAATTTAAATATTATATTGATTACAAAAAGACATGCATATAGCAGTAATCATATTTCACTATGAACTACATGTACCATACGCTCTCCAATACAAATATTTTTATCCATTTTATGTTGAATTCAAATCATAGTACATTATTGGTCTAGGTAGAGAGATGTTCGGGATAATCTAAACCCTGTTTTCATATGTATAATTTTTGGCTGAATTGGGACAAGTTTTGGTATAAGCCTCTTGCAAAACCGGAGATTCTCTCAACAAGCCTCATGGTTCCCAGAGGGAATGTGTCACCTTTGTGTGTGATTTTATTTACAGAGGCAACATAGAACTATATGAGTGCCCTGTTAAATTTTGGAATTATTTCGGGTTCGTTTGGCCTTTTTATACATTAATTGAGTTTCTGGACTGTTAATGTGCATAGTCTAAATATGAACTTCATGCACATGCTCCGGTGCACCAAAGTGGGTTGAAAAATCACATGTGTGTCCTTGGTTGAATTTCTAGGTCCCATGGAAAAGATGAGAATGAAATTCAAACATTTGGGCGTCATGACTCTGCCGAGAACATCGAGAAACTTAGATTTTAAATTCATGTAAATCCAAAACTCGGCTGGAAATCATGAAACTTGGCACGGTGTCATGTCATGGCACTAACATGTTGTGGTAAAAAATTGGGCCGATTTGGAAGCTCGTGGTTCTAAGAGGGAACGTGCCACCTTTGAGTGTGAAACGATATACGCTGCCCCCCCCTTGAGTTTCTTAACAAAGGCAACATAGAACTACATTAGTGCCTTGTTAAATTTTGGAATTATTCCGGGTTCGTTTGTCGTTTTTATACATTAATTGAGTTTCTGGTCATTTAATGTGCATAAGTCAAATTTGAACTACAAGCACATGCTCTCGTGCACCAAAGTTGGTTGAAAAATCACATTTGTGTCCTCGGGTGAGTTTCTAGGTCCCATGCAAGAAATGAGAATAAAATTAAAACATTTGGGCATCGTGGCTCGGCCGAGAACATTGAGAAACTTGGTTTTAAAAATCTTGTAAATCCAAAACACGTCTGAAAATCATGAAACTTGGCATGGATGTCATGTCATGGTACTACCATGTTGTGGTAAAAAAAAGGCCAAATAGGAATAGATTTTGGTATAAGCTTCTTGCAAACCGAAGCTTCTCTCAAGAAGGCTCGTGGTTCTGAGAGGGAACGTGCCACCTTTGTGTGCGAAACGGTATATGTTGTCCCCCTTGAGTTTATTTACAAAGGCAACATAGAACTACATGAGTGCCGTGTGAAATTTTGGAATTATTCCGGCTTCGTTTGGCCTTATTTACACATTAATTGAGTTTTTGGTCATTTAATGTGCATAATTCAAATTTGAACTACAAGCACATGCTCCCGTGCACCAAAGTTGGTTGAAAAATCACATTTGTGTCCTCGGGTGAATTTCTACTCCCTCCTTCCATCTATATAGGTCCTAATGCATTTTTTGAGGCTAACTTTGACCAAACGTTAGAGCAATAATATATGACATGCAACTTATACAAAGCATACATTCAAATCTGTAAGTCAAAGGAGCTTCCAATAATATAATTTTCATAGTACACATCGCATGTGCTATTAATCTTGTCAATAGTCAAAGGCTGTCTTGAATAACACATTCGGCCCTATATAGATGGAAGGAGGGAGTAGGTCCCATGCAAAAAAAAGAGAATAAGATTCAAACATCTGGGCATCGTGGCTCGGTCGAGAACATTGAGAAACTTGGTTTTAAAATCATGAAACTTGGCATGGTGTCATGTCATGGTAGTACCATGCCGTGGTAAAAAAATTGGCCGAATAGGAACAAATTTTGGTATAAGCTTCTTGCAAATCGGGGCTTCTCTCAAGAAGGCTCGTGGTTCTGGGAGGGAACGTGTCACCTTTGTGTGCATAATTCAAATTTGAAATACAAGCACATGTTCCAGTGCACCAAGTTGGTTGAAAAATCACATGTGTGCCCTCGGGTAAATTTCTAGGTTCCATGCAAGAAATGGGAATGAAATTCAAAATTCTGGGGTCGTGGCTGGGTTGGAAACATTGAGAAACTTAGTTTTTTAATTCCTGTAAATCCAAAACACGCATGAAAATAATGAAACTTGGCTTGGTGCTATGACATGGCACCAACATGCTATGGTAAATTTGTAGTCCGATTTGCGAAGGCGCACACATTAACAATCAACAAAGTCATTTTGGAACAAGTGCTGTCACGTTACAATCGGAAACACAAGTATTATTGAAACCGTGGGCGTTCTACTTACTAGTACCATTTACGTGCAGCCACGCGTCCATATTTTTTATTAGCTAGGAGGCGCCATGCAGGGTAGCTATTTGAGTACGAGGGGCGTGCAATCAGACCCCTGCACATGCTTATCGGGAGGAGAGCCCTTTGACCTCCATCTGCCGTCCACCTCTCTCCCAAGGTCTCCATTAATGGCGCATGAGCCTCTGTTTAATGGCATGGCTATGTCTCACTCGACTGAGATCTAAGAGAGAAAAAAGAAAATCTGAAAGTACGGATCTTGATGTAAGATCCGAGGGACCTATATAGCATCTACTGCGACTTATAGCAAGACTGATGAATATATAAGGACGATTAATTTTATTTTTTTTTATCAAAGAAGGGCTTGCCCCTTCCGATTTTCATTACTGAAAACCACCACAATTCACAAGAAGTTCAGCACAACTCCAGCCTAACACGAAGGACTAAAAGCTACCAAATTGAAATCGCAACATCCCAAGAGGCCAACAAAGGCCAAACATCCGCGCTAGAACCCAACATTTCACAACCGACGACATAATCCACATCCTAAACCAATTATTACATCAAAAGAAACCAGGAAATTGAAGGAAGCCCAACAGCAACTAGAAGAACAGCAACGCCAGGGTCGCCACAGCAAGAGTTTTCTTCATTCCACCCTCACAACATTGTTCTTCCACAAAAAGATAAGGACGATTAATTGTCTTACATAATTGGAAAGATAATTAAAAAAGCCACATGCGGCTACGCCCGAAATACACAAGGGCAAAAGAAGAAGGAAGACAAGGATCTGGCTCGCTGATCTCTACTTTCTTGATGCGTTGCTACAGGCCGCGAGAACTAGTCTCCGTGGCGAGTGGCGATGAGCTCTTTCGTGTCCTCAAGACGCTGCTTGAGAACATCCACGGATTCCTCCACCAGCTTTTGGTGCTCGTTGCGGAGCATGTCATTCTCGTCCATAAGTTTCTTGACGATGACGTCGGTCCTCTTCAACAAGGCACTGCTCTCCTCCTACTGGTCTGCACTTCGGATGATCTTCTCCCTCAGCAGGTCGCACTCGGCCCGGAGCCTCTCATTGGCCTCTCTTAGTTGTCGGATGACGTCGGTAGCCTGTTCAAACGAGGCTTTCACGTCGTCCTGCAACCTCTCCCAACCGGAGATCTGATCCATCTGGCTATGGACGATCGCATGCATGCGCCTGTAACAGTCGTCGCCTGCCCACGGGACATCTCTGCTGCATTCGTGGCGCGGCGGGACATCTCCGCTACTTCCGCGGCATGGCCGGACCAGTCTGCTGCATCGACGGTGCGGCGGGACCTCCGTGCTACTTCAGCGGCGCAGCAGGACCTCTGCGCTGCTACTTCCGCACGGCGGGACATGTCGGCTGCTCTCGCAACGAGGCGGGACATCTCTCATGCTTCCGCTTCCATGCTCAGTTCCTTCTTATTACGCATTGTACATGCACTGTATGTGGGAAGGGCTTCTGTATTTCGCGAAAAAAACGTTCCCCTCGCTGATAGGTCGGACCCACCAGCTATATCTTCGCGCGCAAGGAAGCGCCTCCTTATTACGCACCAAAAAATGAATACCCCCTGCTAGCTGGGACCCACCATAGTGGGTGGCTGACTTGTGGGCCTACTAAGTTGACGAGGATGGAGGGCTTTGTCAACTTAGTCAATATGAACGATTCTAGCTCCAGTGACCGTACAATGTCCATCCAACGGCCATAGTGCTTCTTCAACCTTGGGTCTTCTTGCTCCAGCCGCCCAAAGCAGCGCCGGTCGTGCCGCGTGCTCCTGCCTCTCGTGGCCGGCTATGATGCCGCGGAGGCCTCACCGCCCCCTACTACTCCCACCGCTGGCCCAGGGTATCCCTCTACTCACCCACACCCCCTGTTATTCTACGGCGACGGCAGCCTCACGCCGCAGCCAAACCAGTGAACCCTCGTACCCCTCTTTGCGTGGGCATCCACTGCCGCGTCTTCCCCGGCTCCGCATCGTCCCCTTCCTAGGCCTTGCCGTCGTCCACCGCCTTGGTGCTCTCGGCGCGGCGTGGTCAATGTGGTCAATGACCAACTTCCATCGAAAGAGTATTGTATGTGGAGAGGCTGACAGCTGGATCCACGGCCATAGCCCAGTTTTTTTGTGTTTTGCCAAGTAAGTCGCTTTGTCAGGCCTGTTGGGCTGCAAATCTTTCAAGACGAGGAGAGCTTCATTCAGCTAGCCGAGAAAATGGCCTATCAGTAATGAGAAATGGGTTGTACATTGTTAAAACACATCAATTAGTTTCAAATATCTTTTTTTCATTTCAAGATTTTAAATTACATTAATTTTTATGCGTGAAGAATTTATTGGATTTTATATTAATATACATTTATTTTTAAAATCAGTTTAAATGTGAGTCGAAATTTCGGGATTAAAAACAGTTTGGACCGCACCGAAATATGCAAAATTTCGTATAATTTTTTAACCGTGGCCACAATATGGGCTGTAATGCTAACAAAAAGAATATGGGCTCCATAAAAAACCTTAAGAATTAGCAAATGGGCTGTAAATTATTAGAAATAATGGCAGATGGGATGTATGTTGTTTTCCACAGATTTGAGGATTTCCTAAAAAAAGGTTGACGCACAAGCACTGACTGTTAGATGTCCATCCAACGGCCGTCGTGCTTCTTCAATCTCTGCTCTTCCTGCTCCAGCCGCTCAAACAAGCGCCAGCGAGACTGCTTGCTCCCTCCTCCCTGCGGTCGGCTGTGGTGCCGCGCAGGCCTCACCACCCCAACACTCCCATCGCTGGCCTAGCCATCCCTCTACTCACCCACACCTACTGTTATTCTCCGGCGACGGTAGACGAACCAGTAAACCCTCGTACAGTTGTACACCCCTCCGCGTGGGAAACAACTGCCGAGTCTTCCCTGCCTCCGTGTCGTTCCCTTCCTAGGCCTCGCCGTCGTCCATCGCCCTGGTGCTCTCGGCGCGGCTTGGTCAACGTCGTCAATGACCGACATGCATCTGAAGTGGACTATACGTGGAGAGGCCGACAGCTGGGTCCACGGCCGCACGCAAGGAAATGCCTCCTTATTACGCGCAAATAATGATTCCTCCACCTGACATCAGGGACCCACCAAAAGGGCCTCTGTATTTTGTGAAAAAAAACGTTACCGCCGCTGACAGATCGGACCCATCAGCTATATCTTCGCATGCAAGGAAGTGCCTCCTTATTACGCACAAAAAAATGAATACTCCCCCTGTTAGCTGGGACCCAGTATAGTGGCAGGCTAACTTGTGGGCCTAATAAGTTGACGGGGATGGAGGGCTTTGTCAACTTAGTCAATATGCACGATTCTAGCTCAATTGACCATATGATGTCCATCCAACGGCCGTAGTGCTTCTTCAACCTCTGGTCTTCTTGCTCCAACCGCCCAAACCAGTGCCGGTCGTGCCTTGTGGTCCTGCCACCCGTGGCCGGCTACAATGCGGCGGAGGCCTCACCGCGCCCTACTACTCCCACCGCTGGCCAGGCCATCCCTCTACTCACCCACACCCCCTGTTATTCTGCAGCGACGGCAGCCTCACACCACAGCGAACCAGTGAACCCTCGTACTCCTCTACGCGTGGGCATCCACTGCCGCGTCTTCCCCGGCTCCACGTCGTCCCCTTCCTAGGCCTCACTGTCGTCCACCGCCCTGGAGCTCTCGGCGCGGCGTGGTCAACGTGGTCAAGGAATGGCTTCCATCGAACATGGACTATATGTGGAGAGGCTGACAGCTGGGTCCACTGCCGCAGCAAGGAAGTGCCTCCTTATTACGTGCAAAATAATTATTCCTCCACCTAATAGTGGGGACCCACCGGACGGGCCACCGTATTTCACGAAAAAAATGTTTCCCCCTGACTGCTAGGACCCACCAGCTACATCTTTACACGCAAGGAAGTGCGTCCGAAAAAAACGATTCGCCCCCCTGACTGCTGGGACCCACCAGCTACATCTTCGCAGGCAAGGAAGTGTCTGACAGTCGGGACCCACCTGGTCGAAGCGTACGTAGCATTGTCATTCTGGTCGTGAATGTGTACGTACATACTAGTCGATGTAGAGGCGTGCACGTGTCGTAGTAGAGGCGCGCACGTGTCGTAGTAGAGGCGCGCACGTGTCGTAGTAAAGGCGCGCACGTAGCATGTACACGTATGTACAGCGGCGAGAGTGCAAGAAAGAAAATACGGCCACGTACGTACATACGGGCAGGGTCTCGAATGCCTACTCGCGCATACGTACATGGCTGGGTCAGAACGGAGAAACAGCGTCGTCGTCGTGTTCATGGGGAGCCAACCGGCTGGGTCGGAACGGAATGCGTGGTCGTGTTCATAGGGAGGGCTTGGATGGAACAAGCGATGGAAACGAGGCCTGGCGTACTGCACAACAGAGGAAACGGCCTTGTGTTCGACCGGCCACGTTCGAAACGGGATCCTATTAATCGGGAGGGGCCTGGCGTACCGCGAAACGGAGGAAACGGACCTCCTACGGTTGAAACTTGGGTCCTGTTGATCGGGAGGGGTGTGGAGTACCGCAAAACGGAGGAAACGGACCTCCTACGGTCGAAGCGGGGGTCCTGTTGATCGGGAGGGGTGTGGCATACCGCAAAACGGACGAAACGGACTTGTGTTGGAGCGCTACGGTCGAAACGGGGGTCCTGTTCATTGGGAGGGGTGTGGCGTACCGCAAAACGGGCCTCCACGAGATACTGTTCATTTCCACCGTCGACCTCCTCCAGCCTCCACGGGCTACCATCGAACTCCTCCAGCATCCACGGGTTCCTGTTCATCCAACCTCCATCGCGCTCTACTCCACCGGCTACAGTTCAACCACCCTTCCACGGGCACCCCTCCACCGTCTACTATTCTTCCAGCCCTCCACACCATGGGGTCCTGTTCAACCACCCCTCCACGGCCACCCCTCCACCGTCTACTGTTCATCCAGCCCTCCACACCACGGGGTCCTGTTCATCCGGAGGCAATGCCATCGATCGATCACTCGGGCTCAGTAACGCCTAGCCTGTAGTGCAATCGCTCGGGTTCAGTTAGAGCCCAATGCCTCGCTCGGATTCGGTTAGAGCCAACGCCTCGCACACACGCGCGTACGTGTACGAGAGAAACGCGCATTGCTCGGCCCCCGACCTCCCACCGTAACTGGCAACTCCCCGAAATTTTCCTCGCCCTCGCTTCTACCATGGTTTTTCTGTCATGGACGGCCCAAAGAATGTCATGCAGCTGCGTCTCTGGCCCGCCCAGGACGAAAAGCCCATTTTCTGTCATGATTTTTTGTCATAGAAGTAGGAGCCCACAACATCTATGATGATACCGGGTTTTGCCACAATTATCGTCATAGAAGTGTCATATGTATGACAGAAAAAAATCCGTTCGGCCCAAAATGTCACGGATGTCTCTTTTTTTTGTAGTGATGGCCCCCGGCGGCGTTCCGGCGCCACCGGAAGCAAGGGGGAGAGAGCCCCCCTTCTTCTTATTCTTCCTTGACCTTCTCCCTAGATGGGAGAAGGGTTTCCCCTCTGGTCCTTGGCTCCCATGGTATGGGAGGGGCGAGAGCCCCTCCGAGATTGGATCTGTCTCTCTGTCTCTCTCTGTTTCTTCGTTCTCAGATTCTGCCCTTCCACCGTTTCTTTTATATCCGGAGATCCGTAACTCCGATTAGATTGAATCTTTCGCCCAGATTTTTCTCATAAAGTTAGCTTTCTTGCGGCAAAAGAATAGTGTCAACGGCCTTATGGGGTGCCCACGAGGGTCCAGGGCGTGCCTGCCCCCCTAGGGGGCGCCCCCTGCCTTGTGGCCCCCTCGGGCACTGTCTCGTGTTGATTTTTCTTCCCAAAAATCATAAATATTCCAAAAATAATCTCAGTCTGTTTTTATCCCGTTTGGACTCCGTTTGGTATTGGGTTTCTGTGAAACATAAAACATGCAACAAACAGGAACTAGCACTGGGCACTGGATCAATATGTTAGTCCCAAAAAATAGTATAAAAAGTTGCCAAAAGTATATGAAAGTTGAATAATATTGGCATGGAACAATCAAAAATTATAGATATGACGGAGACGTATCAGCACGCCAGGTAGGGGTGCGTCGGATCTCCTCTTCCATCGACCAGTCCTCCTCCGCTCCACCGACGCCATGGCCGAAGCCCCGAGAGCCCACGTCGAGCACTGGGTCGTCCAGACCTCCTTGACGGCACCCACCGGCGAAGAAGACCTCCACTCCGCCCTACTCGCGGCCCGCATTCCGTGGGGGGCAATCGGCTGCAGGGGGTGCACGGTGCAGCCTTCTCCTCTGGTGCCACGCCACAGCCGCGCAGCTGTGCGATCCACGAACTACGCTGCAGCAACTGCTCCGCACTCACACAGGGAACAAGCAAACATGCGGGCGGCAGTCATCGTGGCCCGTGAGCTTTTGCGCTATAGGCTGCTTGAGAGTGGCCGCGACGCCCTACTGGAGCGGGCCGCTGAGCTGCTAGATGCGGTGTGCAGGGGGGCGGCGCCGTTCTCCACCATCCCCATGTCGCATGCGATGGTGGGGGCGCGCGCTCATCCCCGACACAGCCGCGCGCCCTCTCCCAGGGACCATGGGTTGCCTCTCGACGCTAACGAGCCTCGTGGAGCAGCCCGCGCCGCCCTGAACATGCCCCCTTGGCACGGGGCTGCTCCGGACGACATCACCAGGGGCCGTGTTGGAGCACCGGCCTATGGCCAGCAGGACCATAGGATGACAGAAGGGGGCGTGAGCGTCAGGAGGCCGGGCGGTGCCCCTGGCGCGGGTATCCCAGAAGCCTACGTTCCCGACACAATGGATCTAAGGCACGCGCGAGGAGAGGGCCCCAGTCGATCCCCCATGCCAGGCTGGCGCTGGACATACAAGAGGCCGAGCTCTCCTTCAAACCACTGCCAAGCCCTGCCAACGCCCCCAACGGCTGCAGCCTCTGGGTACAGTTAGCGCCGGAGGGGCACGCTTACACTGACCATGGATCGCAGGTAAACCAATACGTGGTGACCACCAGGACCCTCAGGGCGACGGGCTCCCCTCAGGAGCGTGAAGGACGTTGGGAGCAGCGTGGGGGGAGCCCAGTGGCACGGCTCTCCTGGCACTGCGTGGAGCAGGATTCAGCCTGGAGGTAGGTTCCCTGCCAGGGAAGGCGCCGGCGAGCCCTTCCCCTCGGCAGGGGGCCTACGGTTGCCGAGGACACCGTCAGCGTCCCCTTGGCCCCTTGGTCTTGTCCTGGTTTCCGGTCTCCCCAACGGTCGTCAGGGGCGGCGCACGGTGGGGTCCTTGTCAGGCGATGTGAAGCAAGGCTCCGGCCTGTGAAGGTCCCCGCTTGTGACACTCTCACGTAATAATGAGTGGGGCTGTACATGCCTCGGAGTCTCCTGAGTGCCGCTCTGGGGTCTCACAGGTGCTCCCACCCACGTCCTAGTGGAAGCACCATTCTCCGCGCTGACCATCGACACTGTCCCCAATGACTATGCCCAACCAGTGGAAGCACTTAGCTCCGCGCTGGTGAGAAGACCGAAGACTGAAGACCAGTTAGGCACCGGACGCGACTGCCTGCCTTTTGCCTCTCTTTTTTGTACTCGCATGCCGACTTTTTAAAGCTGTGTGTTTTCTGTGCGTTTATAAAACAGGGGGAGTTTTATTTTTTTCATGTCGCTCTCGTGCCTTCAGTTCTTGCGTTCTTTTCTTGGAGCTCGTGACCGCTACCCTGCCCGCTAACAGCTCACGAGCGGGGGCTGGGTATGGTGTACGCGCTGGTGTTGATCGCTCCCCTCGGGGGCTCGGAGGTGCGGCCGCCCCGCGCACCCATCTTACCACAATCTGGCAGTTGGCTCCTCATGAGGTACTCTACGGCAGGCCAGCAGGCCTCGCGAGCCAGCTGCAGGCCCGCCTCAGGAGAAGGGGCGCTGCCGCGGCATCAGGCCTCACTCAAGACCCATCAAACCCAAGATAAGTTAAAAACAACTATCTCGTTCATCGGCACGCAAC
>NC_041383.1:345852846-345879931 GCF_002162155.2 Triticum dicoccoides | reverse complement strand
CTACTTCAAAAGCATTCAGCAATCTCATATATAATAAGGGCCCCCCCTTTTCCAAAATGCTCTCACAAGGATACGTTCGAGTTTTCTTTGTACATGTCAAAGCAAAAGAAATACAGGCCTAACTGGATGCGCCTTCCTCGCCACTCCCATCCATGCTGCTTGTGCTGAAGCTTCCGCCCTCCTCGTCGTCTCCACCCGCGCTAGCTCCTTTGGCTCCAAGCACGGCCGTGTCGTCCTCAGGAGTCAGCTCCTTCACCAGAGCATCGACATGACCATCCACCCACTTGGCAACCTTGTCTTGGGTGGCCGCAGGCACGGGGGCTACCATGATGCTGAAGTCAAAGTGGGAGTCGAGGTTCAGGAGGTTGCTAAAGATGCACGAGAGCACGCGCCCGAGGAGGCCCCGGCTCCTCTTCTCAATGAGCTGGCGGGCTTTTGCGGCCTGATCCTCCAAGCGTGTCATGGCATAATTCCTCTCGTGCGGGTGGGGAGCGCTCTCGTCACAAACGGCACCCAAGGTGTTGTTTGCTCTGATACGCAGACCCTGGAGCATGGGGTCATGTTCGCGCTCCAGCGTCTAGTGGCGGCACTTCTCACTCGAAGTCTTCTCCAGGAGGGAGGCGACATCCTCGGCCTGCTTCCGGAGAAAGGACATCTCGGCACGAGCTGAATCCAGGGCAGATTCAGAAGAAGCCAGGGCCGCCCGGGCAGCGCCCTCGCGCTGCTTCACCGCCTGCAGCTCGGTCCTTAGGACGGATGTCCGGCCCTCAAACTCAGCCTTGAGCAGCTCCACGTCTAGGCGGTGCCCCTCGGCCAGTTTAGCACGTGCCTTCGCTACCTTCTCCTCCACCTCCACCTGATGAGGACATCAATACCATTGTTACACCCACAGCCCCTACTGCTACATATACGGGACCAATTACTAGAGCTCGCGCACGCCAATTAAATTATCAGGTACTTTCGTTTCTTGGTAATGATTCTAATGTTCATGAGAATATGATGCTGCCTAAATTGGATACATTTGTTTTGCTTACAAATGAAGGGCCTAGCTTGGAGAAGGATGAACATTGGAGAAAGAACAAGCATGGAGATGATGCCATGCGCAAGGGGAACAAGAACGGAGTTACAAGTGATGATTTCAGGACTTTGAAGCCACCATAATGGGTGCCTGAAGCCTTGGACGAAATATACAAGATGCCACTTCATAAATTTTGTCCCGAGGCTATTGTAGGTGCTGCGTCACCTTATTATTGGGCCAGGCCCTTGTAATTTCGAAATACATAAGTATAGGCTATTTTTAGAGTCCGTATGTGTGGGGAAACAAGAGATAGGGTTGATTTCGGACCCCTCCACCAAGGGCCACGAAATTCCCCCCCTCTTCCTCCATATATACAGCCCTTAGGGCACCGTTTAGACTTTGGGGTTTTGTTTAGATTAAAGTTCGCCATAGCTGCAACTTCGCGTACTTCGTTTGTGTTCAACGACCAGACAAAGGCGTCACAGAACCCCACCTTGATCAATAAATCTTTCATCTTATATTCGTAGTATCCAGATTGCAATCTCAGTTTCTTGCTTGTTCTTCGTTTGCTCGCAGGAAACAGACCCTCGTGGTCAGGTTGATCGTGCTCCGGCGTGGTCAATAACCTCTCGGAATTGGTTTAGCGATTGCTAAGGCACGAAGTCCTCGCACGTTCGTAGTCGGATCGTCAAAGTCGATTTCCACCAAAGCGAAGTCCATCATCTCATCGAAAGACGGGACACCTTTGCCTCTATTACCACCTGGACCCGAGCTTCTCAGGCAATGACAACATCCTCAGCCACGGCGACCTGTCGCTCCCTCACCTCCAGCCTGTCCAGCACCAGGCTATGATCCACGGTCGTGCATAGGCTTAGGGCGCTAGGGGATGCATGCCCGCGCCGCGCTAGGACTCGTGGGAGGCTCCGCCTCTCGAGGTTTGCTCTTCATGAAGATCCTGCAAAACCCCAGCCATGAGAAAACGCAGTACACTCAAAGATCAGGAGTGAAGGTACTTACTTATCGGCAGCCACATATCTCCCTGGTTTCAGCGGCCGGTGGGTGCCATCATCGTGGCACGAGGACCTTTTCCTCTTCAGGAGCGACTCAAGGCACAGGCGGCGCTGACCTGGCCCCGGCGGGCAATCCTCAGGAGGGAGAGCACCCGGTGTGATATCTCCAGTAGAGGTCCCGAAAGCAGGGGCGCCTGGCGCGGCCTCCTTGCTCACGGCCCCGGAGCCATTGGTGGGCTTCTCATTGCCAGCAGCAGCTCTGAAGCCACCGGCTGGGGTGTCAGAGGCCCTTGCCTCCGGAGCCTGGGGTTGCGTAGGCTCCGCGGCGGCCCCTGCCGGGACCCCAGAAGCTTGAGGCTCCTGAGCCTCTAACAAGGCCGAGCCTCTGGAGGAGTGCTCGCTCGCTGATGGAGGCGCGCGTCCCCCTGCCTCCACACTTGGGGCGCGCGCTGCGGGGTCGATCAGGAGAGGAGCCACGAAGACTGGATTCTCATGGGGTCCCTCAATGCCCCCGGGAAGCAACCCCCACTCATCAAACATGGGCATTTGACTCGCGAAGATCTCCTTATTGGAGCACAGATAAAGGAGGCAGCCACCACCCGGGAGGTCAGCAGGCTCGGACTCGCTAGTCAGGAGCTTGAGCACCACGCTCAGGGTATCCGCAGCAAGCGACGGCTCCTGCAGCCTCATCGGGTCTCCGGCGCCAGTGAAGTCCCACATCGGGCGAGAGTGGCGCTGGAGGGGAGCCAGGCGCTGCGTCATGAATTCCTTCACCACCATTGGCTCCATCAGCCTAGTTCCTGGAGCCTCGCCAACCTCTTCCGGACAAAAGCAAGGCGCCGGTCAGTGAGTTTCGCCTGGCACCAGCCTGAGCTTGGCAAAGCCGGCGACCCAGGAATCGTGAGCAGGGAGCTGAACGTGCGGGCATCCATCAGAAGCCACTGCTTTCGGAATCCCTTTGCGATGGGTGAGAGGTCGAATTCGATCCCCGAGCCAGTGGTCGCGGCCACGACTTCGAAGGTCGCGCACCCGGAGTGTTGGCGAGCGTCCACCAGCCGGAGCACGAAGAAATGCCGAAACAAGGCCACAGAGGGAGTGATGCCCACCATGGCCTCACAGAGGAAGGCGAAGACGACAAGGAGGATGATGGATCGGGGATCTAGATGCAGCAGATGGATCTGGTAATGTGACATCGCGGCATTGATGAAGGGGGAGAAGGGAGGAATCAACCCAGCAAGAAGAGCATGAAGATGGATGAGAATCTCGATGGCGCTCATCTTCCTGATCCGCTAATATGTAGGGCGGGTAGCCGTCGCCGCCCACACATTAGAGTTGGCGGCGAGCGCATGGCGAACATTGTCCATCCCTTCCTTGTTGATCACCGTCGACTGCTCGAGGGCGGGCTCCAAGGCCGGCGGAGGGGGACCTGCCGGCGCATGCGACTTCACCTTCTTCCTCCTTGGCTTGGGACCTTGGCGAATCCCAGGAGAGAGCAAGGCGCCGACACCAGATCTACAGATGCGGTGGCACGATTGGGGAGGAAGAAGCAAGAGCTGGGCATGGTACACCATGAAGGGCGAGTTGCTCTGACAGTGGGCGGCTGCTGGGTCTACTGGATATCAAGGCGGCATGGGGAAGTGGAGATGCCCACGTCCCATCAACCGCCATGTGTCTGCAGGGCCGCGGGATGTTAGGGCCCGCGGCGCTCCGCCCTTGCCCCTTGGCTTCGCCTAGAAGCCAAGCCCGAGCGCGCCTTGGGCCCGGGGGCTACTATCGGCGTCCTGGACTTGGGGGTATCCAGCCCTGCCTGCCTGCGGCCCACCACATGCCTCCATCAACGTCCTGGCACGGCCCAGCTTCAACAACAACACATCAAGACCCTCGCGAGGGGCCAAGCCTTGCGAGGCGGACGACACCGAGACCCCCAAAGGAGTTGGCCTCCTCAGGAGGGCTCCTAAGAGGCGGAGAGATCTGTGCAGCTACCAGGTTCAGCTGACGTGAGCCATGACGACCAAGACCAGGCGGGCGCCAGGCGGGCGCAGAGGGCAGGTTTCCTCTTCGGTGCAAGGAAGGCAAGCCACAGGCGCGGAGTCCCGAGGAATCACTCAAAGGTTTCCATTCTGGTGCAACAAGACCGAGACCGCCAGGACGGCAGGACAGAGGTCATCGCCGAGCCCACCGCAGCATCACGGCCAGAGGCTTTTCGCAAGCGAAGACTACTTTTGTCAGGATAGACTATACTACTTGTCCCCTTACAAATCCCGTCGTTGTGGAATCCCTTCCCGCTCATATTTGGGAGGAGGACCAGGGCACTATATAGAGAGCTTAGCCACCACCATAGAGGGGGATCGATTCCCTCGAAAGCAACACACCAGCTCAGAACACCTCACCTCCTGAGGCTTGTTCGTCCCTGTACTTGTTCATCCATAGCCCCTCGAGGCAATCCACCACACCACACTAGAGTAGGGTATTACACCACAACGGTGGCCTGAACTAGTATAAATCTCTGTGTCTTTGTGTCTCTGTGAGATCTTCGCACTAGGCTAGGGAGGATCACGAGCGGGCAGGCTGGGCAGGTTGAGATCTCCGCACGCACCCCAGTGTTCGAACCTCTCATGGGTTGCCGGATCCGGAAATCTGACAATATCGATGGTGCATGTAGGCGGGAATTAAATGATGGGATGGTCTTATTGGTTTCGGGGATATAGGGGAAGAGTGAGAGGGGGGGTAGCTAGAAGGAGATTGTTAAGTGTGAGTGTGTGTTTTACCCATCCAGGCGGAAGTTATGTGCACACAGGAAGAGAACGATTCGATGTGGGGTTAGGGTTGAGGGTATGTATGGAGACATAGGAGACCTTAAACGTGCATGTGCGAGAGGTATACATGTATACATGGGACGTGTGTGTGTGCGTGTGCGCATGATCGAGATAAAAGAAAGAAGACATAGAGACGGATCGGTATGACAATATGCATGCATGTGGGAGTGGAGCGGAGAAGGCCCAATAATTGAGCATGTGTGTTTCTCTTTAAGAGATAGTGGTGGATAAACTACAGAGAAATGTTGACGGAGAAACTACAGATAGATAGAGAGATAGAGATCCTAGCTAGAGGGACATCAGCTAGTTTGTGTGTTAGAGATGACCGCTGAGTGGTTCAGACGGTGAAGTTATGTGTGTGAGAGAGAAAGATAAACAGAGGGTGCATGACTGCATGTAGAGAGAAACATATATAGTGTGGGTGATAGGAAGCAAGAGTGAGGGCGAAAAAAGAAGGTTGATGGAGAAACGGATAAATAGAAAGATAAAGATGCTAGCTAGTGTGCGTTAGAGATAAGAGTCGAGTGGATTAGAAGGATGAGTTATGTGTGTGGGTGTGAGAGAGATAGAGAGTGGGTGCATGTGAGTCACATACAAACAAATATGAGAGAGAAATGAGATCCCCTCAGACGGAATTTTGTGTTTGTGGGAGAGAAAGATATTTCACAACCAGAGTGATAGCTAGAGAGACAACATATCAGGGGACGCGAGATATCTCTAGGGAGAGAGAGTGTGTGTGTGAGCGACATACAAGAGAATGTGGAGAGATATGAGACCCTGGGAGACAAAGTTTGTATTTGCGTGTGAGCAAGAGATAATTAAGAGGAAGCAGATTTGTACCTTCTCATAGCTAAGGAGCGCAACACATCTATGTGTGAGAGGGGGTGTGCGAGCGGCACACAGGGGAATAGTAGAGAGAAATGAGACCCGGGAGTCGAATTTTGTCTTTGTATGAGATAAAGAGATTTCACAAGGAGAATCATAGTTAGAGACACATATCAGGGAGCGAGGTATACTTAGAGAGAGATAGAGTGAAGGTCGAGGGAGAGAGTATCGTCAGTGTGTTACGAAGATAAAAGATCATTGTCGGCATACAAGTAGCACTAGAGATACCCGAGAGATGATGAAGGCGTATAGGTCTAGAGAGAGATATAAGCATGAATGATAGCTATATGAGATGAATATCTGGATTAAAGGGGATTCAAATATTTAAACTAGAGACCACGACATCGATAATATCATAATGAAAATTGGTTTATCAAACATGCATATTCATTTGAATTTCGGGACTCGTGTAATGTTATACAGCTTATCAATACTAGTGATCCATAAATTCTTTAATTAGAGACAATGCATGGTTTATATGCTATTAATGTCTAAACGAGATTACACTATATGTTACGTGTTATACATGTTTGAGAAGTAAAAAAAAGAACCGCATGAAACACACATTAATTGGAGACAGTTAGCGAGGAATGCATACATTGGATTTCACATAAAGTGGTTTCAAATATTTGAGAATTCAAATTAGGATGGATCCAGCCTGATGAATCTGACATCATGCCATTTGTAAACCATATTTATGTATGAAGGGTGTTGTGCTTTGGAAAGTATATATAAAAAATGATGTATATAGATTTGTATTCAAATACAAAATGGATCCTGCCCGGAAAAAAAATACAAACTGGATTTGAATTGAGTTGGCACGGTAAACGTGCACTCTTTCTCAGCAAAAATTTGAACGAAGCGGGGAAAGTCGCAGTAACCGCCCAAAACCAAAATATACGAGATGGAAATTACTATTTATCCCTAACACGCAAAGACTATCGGCTCGATTTCTACAGGTTTAGATAGGGGTAGGCTTGTAATTTCATCCAAACGTGACATAACCGCCTCCGCCTCTCACCTTCCCGGATTCATACACGGTGGGTGCCAAAACAAAGTTTCTCCTCGGCCGAAATCGCCTCTGACCTCCCTCCCCGATTCATACACGGTGGGCGCCAAAACAAACTCCCATCGGCGGAAATCTCCGTCGGCAAATATTTGGTGTATGCGAGATTACCGTCCTATCCCCAACCGACTATTTATTGTTGTGATTTAGGAAATTTTAAACGGGGGCTAAGTTTGTAAATTTCCTTGCATTTGAGAGAACCGCGTGAGGGCATCCTGGACTAAGGGGTCCTTGGGCGTCTGGGATATGTGACGTGGGTCGGACTGATGGACCATGAAGATACAAGAACCTTCCTGTGTCCGGATGGGACTCTCCTTTGCGTGGATGGTAAGCTTGGCGTTCAGATCATGTATTTTCCTTCTTCTGTAACCGACTCTATACAACCCTAGATCCCTCCGGTGTCTATATAAGCCGGAGGGTTTAGTTCGTAGGGCAAGATCGCAGTCATACAGGCTAGACATCTAGGGTTTAGCCATTACGATCTCGAGGTAGGTCAACTCTTGTAACCCCTATATTCATCATAGTCAATCAAGCAGGAAGTAGGGTATTACCTCCATTAAGAGGGCCCGAACCTGGGTAAACATCGTGTCCCCTGCCTCCTTGTTACCTTCAATCCTTAGACACACAGTTCGGGACCCCCTACCCGAGATCTGCCGGTTTTGACACCGACATTGGTGCTTTCATTGAGAGTTCCTCTGTGTCGTCACCATAAGGCTCGATGGCTCCATCAACCATCCACAACAATTCCGCCCTAAGCGAGACTTTACTTCCCGGCCAAATCTTCGTATTCGGCAGCTCCGTACTGCGTGCCAATTCGATTGGTCAGCTAGAACAGATCGGTAGCTACGCCCCTGGTCATCAGATCAGTTTCGGAAACCTAAACTACGTCGCTGATATCCGAGGAGACTTGATCTTCCAAGACTTCGCGGCCTCAACCGAAGTTTCGGCCTCAGATCCGGAACTCCTCGCCGAGTCCGAAGACGGGAGCTTAGGGCCCGCCAGGCTCTGTGCGGTGATAGAGCTCAACACCAGAGATGCAGAGGGGATCGTTTCGCCGGCCAGCCTGGGATCACTCCTGGCCCCCCCTATCCTCACCAAGCTGGACTTACCCCCGTGCACCAGCTCCGAACTCTCGAGGTCTGTGTTATACGATCCCGGTCAGGAACTCCTGTCCCGCCCTGCTCCACGGATTTCCGCTTCCCTATATACCTCACCCTTAAGCGAAGCTCTGGACTTAATGTGGTCTCTCATCATTACAGAAGGACCACTGCCGAACTATGCCCAGCCCACACTAGGGCTGAGTGCAGGGAATTCTATGTCCCACCCACCACCCACTTCATAGCCATTGTCAAGGATTTAACTAACATGCTCGATTACGCCTCCGAATACATCGACGGCATGGACAACGATGCCGGAGAAGAGCAAGGCCAAAACCCGCCGTTCACTGGACACTGGACGTCCACCTATTCATATGATGTATACATGGTGGACACACCCAAAGAAAACGACGCCAACGACAAGAAGATTCTATAAGATGAACCAGCTGAAGCACCCACGAAGCATCGACGTCAGCGGCGCCGATCAAAATCGCGTCGCGAAAAAGACAACAATACAGGCACCGGAGACAACAATACTCCAGATAACGCCGAAGACCAAGAAGCACCTGTCGAGCCAACATCCGAACAGGACGATTGGGAAGAGGGGCAAGTCAAGCCCGATGATCCTATTGGGGACGAGGGCTCGGAGGATAGTAAGTACATATCAACCTTCGAAGAGGACGAGAGCCTGGGTGATGAGGACTTCATCCTACCAGAGGACCCCCTCGAACAAGAGCGCTTCAAGCACCGGCTAATTGCCATGGCAAGAAGCCTAAAAAAGAAGCGGCAGCAACTGCAAGCAGATCAGCACTTACTCAATGACATATGGACTAATGTCGTGGCAGCCAAGCAATAAGGCCTTGAGCGCCAAACTAAAAGTTACCCAAAGCGCAGGTTGCTCTCCCAATTCAACGAGGAGGTCCCGGAGCCTATACCAACAACACGTAACACAGCTGACAGACCTGACCGGCCACCTCGTGATCGGAACAGAACGACAACTCAAGCCGAACACCAACCTGCGCCACCTCACCCTAGAGGCAGAAAAACAATGTCCGCAAGACGCACGCACGACCTGCGACAGGACTTGGACAACAGAGCCGGTCATGCCAGATCAGTTTATGGACCGCGAGGGCGTCCACCAGCGCGAAATGACGGCCATCAAGCCTGGCGCGACACACACAACCCCACAGGGGCCGAAAGCCGCATACGGACTCCATCCGAACTGCGCCATGACGTCGCCTGATAGAGAGGAGCCGCACACCCTCTATGCTTCATTGATGAAGTAATGGAACACCAGTTCCTGGAAGGGTTTAAAGTTGTAAACATTGATTCATACGATGGCACCACAGATCCCGCAATATGGATTGAAGACTTCCTTCTCCATATCCACATGGCCCGCGGTGATGACCTACATTCCATCAAGTACCTCCCCCTAAAACACAAGGGACCAGCACGGCATTGGCTAAATAGCCTCCCAGAAAACTCTATTGGAAGCTGGGAAGACTTGGAAGACGCCTTTAGAGACAACTTCCAAGGTACACATATTCGGCCCCGGGATGCCGATGACCTTAGTCACATCATCCTGCAACCCGGTGAGTCAGCCCAGAAGCTCTGCACCAGGTTCTTAATTAAAAAGAAATGGATTGTGGATTGTCCAGACGCTGAAGCCCTCGCGGCCTTCAAACATAGCGTCCAGGACGAGTGGCTAGCCCGACACCTCGTCCAAGAGAAATCGAAGTCCATGGCAGCCCTTACCGCACTTATGACCCGCTTTTGCATGGGAGAAGATAGCTGGCTCGCTCGAAGAAGCAATAACACTAGCGACCCAGGCACCTCTGAAGTCAGAGACGGCAATGGAAACCACGAAGCGACAAGAACAAGCGTCCAAACCATACAGAAGACACAATGGTGAATGCCAAAAATAGTGGCTCCAAATCCGGTCAGCAGAAGAAGCCGTTCAAAGGAAACAAAGATGGTCCATCTAGTTTGGACAGAATACTTGATCGACCTTGCCAGATTCATGGCACCCCCGACAAACCTACCAATCACACCAACAGAAACCGTTGGCTATTTAAACAGGCCGACAAGCTCAACGCCAAACGCAAGGGGAAAAGGCCACCCAGCAAGGACGACGATGAAGAGCCTCGCCCACCGAACATAGGGGAGCCTCCCCCCAAGCTCAAAATGGTGAATATGATATATGTCACGCACATCCCCAAACAAGAATGCAAGCGCTCATTAAGGGACGTCTACGCCGTAGAGCCGGTCGCCCCAAAATTCAACCGATGGTCGGCTTGCCCGATCACATTCAATCGAAAGGACCACCCGACCAGTATCCATCATGGAGGATCGGCAGCTCCTCGATCCAATTATCGATGGATTCCATCTCACGCGAGTCCTCGTGGACGGTGGAAGTAGCCTTAACCTGCTCTATCAGGACACCGTCCGAAAAATGGGTATCGATCCGTCAAGAATCAAGCCCACGAAAACTAACTTTAAAGGAGTAATACCTGGCGTAGAGGCCCATTGCTGGGGCTCCATAACATTGGAAGTTCTCTTCGGCTCGCCCAATGACTTCTGCAGTGAAGACTTGATCTTCGATATCGTACCCTTCCGAAGTGGCTATCAAGCACTGCTCAGACGGACCGCTTTTCCTCGATTCAATGCGGTGTCGTACTATGCTTATTTAAAGCTCAAAATGCCCGGTCCATGCAGCATTATAACAGTCAATGGAAACACGGAAAGCTCCCTCCACATAGAGAAGCACACCGCAGCTCTTGCAGCCGAGGTATAGAGCGGCCACTCTAAGCCGCACACCTCGTCAGTCACCAAACTGCCAAACCCTTTTAGAAGAGTCCGGACAGTTATGCAAGCTAGTAGTTCGGTACATCCAGAGCTAGACGTAGTTCCGCCTCTGCCAATCCCTGGGCACACAAGAGGAATTTGTACCGTGCATACATCATTATACACCCAAAATACCGCACCATAGCACACTTCGGCATCCCGATCTTGGCATTATATGCATCGGCTCCGAATCATGTCTTTGGTCAATAGTTGGGTTGCCCGGTCCTCTATTTGCTACCTTATGTTCCAATTGTTCGGCTAGGGTAGTCAAGGGAGAACTACTGCGATTGTGTTTTTGGTTCATAGGGTTAAGCACCTTAGTAGAGAAAGCCGAAAACTGACTGTCATGATGATGCGAGAGCTGGTCAGCCGTTCGGTGACTTACTAAATCTTTAACGATTTTTTCTGTTTTCAACGAAGGACTTTTTTCTCAGTCTTACTCATACCGCATCTGCATTCGGATAGCCAAATACGTACTAGGGGGCTATTTTATAGCCCCATCATGAAAATCCTATGGCTAAGTGAGAGCGGTAAAGCCATATAGTCTGATTGCTTGGTTTGACACACTAACACCTCCGTAACGGACCAAGATGTTGGGTCAAGAGTGTTACTGTGCCTTTTCGAACACCCCCGTAGTATCTATGCGGGGGTCGAAGCCAACAATTGGAAAACTCTCAGGCATTCAAAAATACGGCCGTATAGGGGGAAACAATTTTAGAAAATAGTGCAAATATATTACAAAGCCTTAATGCCTATAGTACACATGATTGGGTCGTTCGATTACATTCATTCGAACATGATATCCTTTGAACATTGACCCTCTATCAAACGACCACCCTCAAGGACGTCGCTCAAATAACGTTTCGGTGTGCGGTGGTCCTTGCCTTCGGGAGGACCCTCCACCACAACAACGGCAGCCTTTATCTTGGCCCAATGCACCTTGACACGGCCGAAAGCCCTTTGTGCACCTTCTATGCACACCGACCATTTGATGGCATCAATGCGGGGCACGGCATTGATGAGTCACTGCACTAGGCCAAAATAACTACTCGGAATGGATTCAGCCGGCCATAGCCGGAGTATAAACTCCTTCATGGTCACTCCAGACATCTTGTGCAGCTCCGCCCACTGTGCCATCTTGTCGTTCAACAGCATCCAATGCTCCTGAGTCACATATTGCGACCAGAACAACATCTCCGTTGTATGCCCCACTGGGGCCCGGTAGAATTGCGCCGCATCAGCCGCGCTCTTCGGTAGATCTACAAATGAGTCTGGAGAACTCCATAGTCGATTCAGTAAGGCATACCTTCGATCGCCAAACATAGACTGCAAAAGAAATGGCTTACCAGCCGCTATCTGTCCATCCTGTTGGAGCTCCTCGCGAGATGCGCGGGATTCGGACCTCGCCTCTTGGGTGTCTTGAAGGGCCTTAGCGAGTTTGGCTGCCTTCGCCTTATTGTCTTCCTCGAGGAGCTCGCACTTGGGAGTCACGTCCTTGAGCTCTTGCTCAATCTTGGATACGCGTTCCTCGAACTGGCTCCCCGTGGCCCGTTCCTCCTTCAAATCGGCAGTTGCCTTCTCAGCGGCCGCATATCTCACCCTTGCCTGCTCCTTTGCGCGGGCAAGGTCACTTCGGAGGGTTTCGACCTCCACGGCACCATCTGCCATTATGCGTATAATAGTGTGTGAGCCTCACTCCAGCATTTGCAAAACCAATTTGGTGGAATATGGAGCATTTGAAACAAACCTTGCGCTTCATCAAGCCGCTTGTTAATCTGAATGTTGTCCTCCTTGACCAGCTGCAGCTTTCGCTTGAGTTCGGAAACTTCAGCAACCTGAGCAGTCGCCGCTAATAGTGAAGCATGATGATTATCAAAAGGGCTAAAAATGTTATTTACTACGGGTACCTATAGATCCTATGTTCGCCCTCCTTTGTTGGCCAAACATAGTCTTAGGGGCTACTATCTATATATAGATGGATTTGTTATGAAAAGCGGCTAAAATACATTACATTGCATACCTTGAAGCCTGTTAGTAGGCTTGTGAAGGCTTCATCCAGTCTGCTCTTAGTGGACTGCACTCTTTCAACCACCGTAGCCATTAAAGTACGGTGCTCCTCCAAGACGGACACACCTTGTAGTGCATCCATCATCTTGTTCGATGCCTCTGTATTGGTAGAGGCCGTCGTTCCCCCTCTTGCAGAGGGGTCTGCCGACCCAACTCCGGGACCGTATGGGTCTCCGGAGCGGTATCCGGCTGAGGGTCCGGTAACCCAGGACCCCCATGGCCCTCTCCATAGGGGTTGCACCCCACATGTTCTCGGCAACCTCCGGTGCCACATTGGTCATCCCCCGCACTTCTCCGGAGTCCGGAGAAACCCTTTGGGATGACACCTCATGATCGTCCATCCTAGAAGACAAGGAAGCCCGTGGAGGCGTCTCGCTCTCCATCTTGTCCGGCAAAAGATCTCCCGATGAACATGATCCTTGAGGAATGTCACAGGCCGGACTGCGGCATGAAAATTTGATATTATGCTCGTAATCTATAAAGAGGATTAGATATGAACAAAGCATCTGAGGGTACTCAAGATTTGGCGAGTGGCTTGGTGTGGGAGCGGTGCTTGGGAACGGCTTCGGTACCCGAATCCGAGTTATCTGAAAGGGATACCCTTCCCCTCTTAGGGACCCCATCCTCCGGATCTACGGAGGCCGCTCTCTTTTTCCCCTTGGGAGGATGGTTCTCTGCTTCCTCCTCCTTCTCCTCTTCCTCCTTGTCATCCTCGTCTTCGTCTTCCTCATGAGAGGAAGGAGCTTCGGTTCATCCGGACACGGCGCCCGAAGTCTCTTCGGGGTGGAGGTCGCCCTGGGCCTCCTTGGCCTTCTTCTTCTTGTTGTACTTTTTTGCCGATGCATGATAGGGCGCCGGGACCAGCATCTTCATTAACAGAGGATCGGCTAGGTTTTCGGGGACTGGGGCTGCACACTTAATCCGCTCGACCTTCTTTATCCAGTCCTATTCAAGAGATGGAATTTTCAAGGGCGTCTCCCTAAGACAGACGGGTTAAGTAGTGTTCGGCAGCATGATACTTACCGGGGATGCCGGATTGTTGCAGTCGAGGCCGGTGTCATCAAACGTCGAAGGCCACATCTTCTACTTCTTGAAAAGTAGCTTCCAGATCTTCTTGTGCGTCGTGCCGTAGAAGTGATGAGAGTCCATGCCCCCTCTAGATTGAAATCCCACATCTTGAGAGTCCGTCATTGGCAAGGGAGAGCTCGGAGGATGAGCATCACCTGGATCACATCAGCAAGGGTGATGTCCTTGTCTATCATACTCTTGACATGCTATTGCAGTGTCAATACGTCATTGGGGGACCCCCAGTCTAGGCCGTTGTTGGTCCAGGATGTGAGTCGTAGTGGAGGTCCGGATCTAAAGGCAGGTGTAGCGGCCCACTTGGTGCCACGGGGTTCTATGATATAAAACCACCCCTATTGCCACACCTTGACAGTGTCTACAAATCTTCCTTTGGGCCAGGTAACCTTATTGAGCTTGCTCACCATGGTGCTGCCGCACTCAGCGTGTTGGCCTTTGACCACCTTCCACTTCACATTAAAATCCTTGAGCCTTAAGCCGAAGTGTGGAGGGACGCGGAGCAATGCTTCCCACACGACGATAAACGCCGAGATGTGGAGGAAGGAGTTCGGGGCCAAATCATGGAAATCCAGCCCGTAGTAGTACATAAGACCTAGGACAAAGGGGTGAATTTGGAATCCAAGCGCTCGGAGGAAGTGGGGGATGAAAACCACCCTTTCGTCGGGCTCCGGGATGGGGATGATCTTCCCTAGGGTCGGAAGCCTATGTTTTATCTCCGCCATTAGGTACCTCGCCTCCTGTAGATCTTCGATGTTCTTCTCCGTTATGGAGGAGGCCATGCACTTGCCTTGAAAGCCAGATCCGTCCATTGGTAGGGCAGCTGGGGCGGAAGGAAAAGTTTGGACCTTGGGCGCTGGAGCTCGGGGGATTGGAAGGGAGAGGAAGGAGAAGGCATGGGGTGAACAGATGGGTCCCTATGTCCTCTAATAGATGCAGCGAATATCAAGTGCCCCCTCACGAGCCTTAAATCTTGCCTATTCCCAAGGGGACATGCGAACGATACGGTTGGATTACCCAAAACCCCTATTGATGAGAATCCCGTAATAAGGGGACACAATCTCTGCTTCGACAAGGCGTGTCACTGGCTGTACCTCGAAATACGAAACGAGGGTGCAAAACGGTTCAGAATAATTATAAAGGCTAGAACATAACATCTCACCGAAAGGGTGGCCCATGGACGTGACTTATTTTTGAAGTATTGTTACTTTTTACAGCTTAGGGTTGTATGTGTTAAGCAAGGCCGGACATAGTTCTTGTGTGTGGAGAAACTATGTTAAGGTATTCAGAAAAGGGGAACCCGCCTCGCAATGCCGAAGACAGTCCACGCGCCGGATATATCATCATTGAAGCCTGGTTCGGGGGCTACTGAGGGAGTCCTAGACTAAGGGGTCCTTGGGCGTCTGGGCTAAGTGACGTGGGCCAGACTAATGGGCCATGAAGATACAAGAACCTTCCCGTGTCCATATGAGACTCTGCTTTGCGTGGATGGCAAGCTTGGCGTTTGGTCATGTATTTTCCTTCTTCTTTAACCGACTCTGTACAACCCTAGATCCATGCGGTGTCTATATAAACCGGAGGGTTTAGTCCGTAGGGCAAGAACACAATCATACAGGCTAGACATCTAGGGTTTAGCCATTACGATCTCGAGGTAGATCAACTCTTGTAACCCCTATATTCATCATAGTCAATCAAGTAGGAAGTAGGGTATTACCTCCATTAAGAGGGCCCGAACCTGGGTAAACATCATGTCCCCTGCCTCCTTGTTACCTTCGATCCTCAGACACATAGTTCGGGACTTGATACGTCTCCGTCGTATCTATAATTTTTGATTGTTCCATGCCAATATTATTCAGCTTTTATATACTTTTGGCAACTTTTTATACTATTTTTTGGAGTAACATATTGATCCAGTGCCCAGTGCCAGTTCCTGTCTGTTGCATGTTTTTTGTTTCGCAAAAACCCAACATCAAACAGAGTCCAAACGGGATCAAAACGGACGGAGATTTTTTTTGGAATATTTATGATTTTTGGGAAGTGAAATCAACGCAAAACGGTGTCCGAGGAGGGCACGAGGTAGGGGGCGCGCCCTACCCCCCCAGGTGCGCCCCTGACCCTCGTGGTCCACCCGTAAGGTGGTTGACGCTCTTCTTCTGGCGCAAGAAAGATAATTTTATGAGAAAGATCTGGGCGAAAGATTCACCCCAATCGGAGTTACGGATCTCCAGATATAAAGGAAACGGTGAAGGGGTAGAATCAGCCAATGCAGAGAACGCAGAAACAGAGAGATAGATCAAATCTCGGAGGGGCTCTCGCCCCTCCCAAGCCATGGGAGCCAAGGAAAAGATGGGAAACCCTTCTCCCATCTAGGGAGAAGGCCAAGGAAGAAGAAGAAGAGGAAGGGGGGCTCTCTCCCCCTTTCATCCATTACTTGAGCACTTTATGCCTAGCTTAATGGCTTTAAAGAAAGCGCTGCCAGGGAGACAACCCGGAAGTTTTAGAGAGTCGTTTAAGAGTCATTTATTTCTGTTGAGTGCTTTCATATAGTTTAAAAACAAAAAATAAAGTGGGGAACCTAAAAACTTTTCAAAAAGGAAGGTGAAAGTGAGAGAGACAAGCATTGTTGAAGTGGGAGAGCTCCTTGAACTTTGTTCGTGCTCACGGAAACTTTGTGAATCTTGATTACAGAAACTTTTCATCAAAATTAATTATCCCCTTATACAATTCCAATGTATTATAAAAATAATGTGCCAAGGTTTGCCTTTAGGATGTTTACAATGCTTGTTGGTTTGTACGGTGCAGGACAGAAACTTTGGCTGTAGTGCACAATTTTACATTTTTGACTCGAACGTGAATTGGTTCTGATTCTTTTTGCACTATCTTGATGTACAACTTTTTTATTTTTCCTAATTTTTGTAGAATTTGTGGGGTACCAGAAGTATGGTGTATGTTCAGATTTCTACAGACTGTTCTGTTTTTGACATATTCTGTTTTTGATGCATAGTTTGCTTGTTTTGATGAATCTATCAATTTATATCAATGGGTTAAGCCATGGAAAAGTTATATTATAGTAGACACAATGCAAAAACATAATATTAATTGGTTTGCAACAGTACTTAGAGTGGTGATTTGCTTTATTATACTAACGGATCTTACCGAGTTTTTTGTTGAAGTTTTGTGTGGATGTAGTGTCTAATCGAGGATGTTTCGATGTGAGAAGAAGGAAGAGGCAAGATCTCAAGCTTGGGGATGCCCGAGGCACCCCAAGTAAATATACTGGCAGAGGTTGAAGACGGTGGGGAGTTGGGCTGGGCCTCAGCCATAGTGCTGGGTCAGGTGGGGCGCTAGGTGGGCTGCAGGTAGGTGGCCCAGGTAGTTCCTCTCTCTTTCTCTTTCTTTTGTTTCAGTTTTCTATTTTTATTCCTGTTGTGTTTTGATTTAGTAAATATACCAAACCATTTGATAAAATGCTGAAAATAACTGTGGGCACTTGTGAAATTATTCCCAACAGCCCTCAAATAGTTTCAGAATTTTTAGAGCATTTAATATATTTATAGGATTTAAATGCCCTAATTCAACTACAATATGAGTTAATTTAAAATCCAAAAATGATCTAAGAATATATTCATCATTTTTGGCAGAGATTTCCACCTTAACCAGAAATCATGAACTTTTCTTAGGGACATTTTGGGTTTATTGAAAAGATTTTATGGTTGACCCTATTTGATTTAATTTTGGTGCTAGGGTTTGTCAATCCCCAATTCAGGTTTAAATGAAATTTAAACATGATGCAGCAACCAAGCTAGTCCAAGTGCATAGCAAGGCTAGGGACGTGACAACTCACCCCTACTAAACAAGAATCTCGTCCCGAGATTCAATCATAGGGTAAGATGACGGGGGAACGCAAACTGACATAGTCTTCACGATCCAGGTGGCACTTCAAAGAATGTTGACTCGATCACCATCATTGTCTCGATGTCTTGCCCCGAGAAATCCAACTAACATGACAATGAGAGGGAAAGGAAAACTCTAGAGGGATCGATCTTATCGAAGGTCGAACAACTTAGGATCAACTCAGGGAGTGAGACATAGCAACATCTCTCAAGCTGAGACACGAAGCATACATCTAGAGAGATGGAGTGGAACAGATGACAAAGGTTCACTAGGTAGAAACCAATTCCACACTTAAAGAGGGTGGTGAACGGTTGTCAACGTAGCGAGGAGTTGAATTGCCATGATACCATAGCGAGACACCTCAGAGAAGGTGACTCGTGGAACCATTACCTTAAGTGGCAAAAAGAATTACTTTTGATTCAGAGAGCATTGAAACTCTTCATACCAGCCTGAGGCAAATCAAAATTGATCGTTTGAAGGAATTCAAAAGAATGTCATATCCAGTTTGGAACAGAAATTACGGTTATCGAACAACTCGGCAAAAGGAAGGCACATTCAGATTTATACTGAGGATATAATCTAGTGTCTGAGCATGCTCTCCAGAACTTGAGCATTTCCATATTCATCAACGTTTTACCAATATCCGTGTCAAGGATCCTGGCAACACAACATACTACCATGATGAATACCGGTGGAAGAGATGTAGATGCAAAGGAAGATACCACCGTCTCAGATTTCACCTTGGCGGGGCCAAGGAAACAAAATCTGGATGATCGACTGAGAGACACTTAGCACTCCGCTTCTAATGTTCTCCTTGATGTGCTAGCATACCCATTTATTGAAATGGTTTGATATCTAGAACATCAAGTAAAAGGTCGGACTTCGGGAACACAAAAATCATAAGGCACAACTAGGGAGTAAATCCTACGAAGTCCTTATGGAAAGGTGGCCAACTTCTTCAATCAAGATATTACAATAACAGGTCTTCCGGCTGGGTGTATTGGCCACGACATCCACTTTATCGGGTTACAGAGAGACCAATATTATAGCTCTTGGGAAACGTTCCAACCATCATATCTGCCTGAGATTCAGATCTGGTTGGTGTCAGGATATTCCAGACTCACATGTCTGAAAAGAAGAGTTGCAACACAAATCGACGAGACAACGTTGCGAGATTCTCGGGAGATGAACTAGGATAGCAAGCTCCAAAACATGAGCTGGTTCTGCTACAAACCTGTGAACACGCTGTCCAAGACAAGCATGACCACATAGTAGTCTTATAATAAAACACTACCGAGTTCAGGTTGGGAAACCATCATTGCGGATAATGAAGTCCTTGCATAAGTCATATGATTAGCTCTTATGAAGGAACTTCTTTTCCTTGAACAAATCAATCAGTGGCTTGGGGTGCTACGGAATACATATGGAGTGGAGGTAATTAATCTACCAAACCATAGTACACTTTGCACATGTGTGACTAACTTGGGATGATTCCAAAGGAAACAAACATTGACTTCCTCAAATTCACGGCAGCAACTTGCATCAGATGCACATGAATTAAAGGGAGTCACTTCTTTCATCCAAACATATGCTTCATGCACAAGACATGAAGATAATGCTTATAAAGTTTCCAACACTAGCTCAATGTTCAACATGAATCATGGAGGAGACAAAATGCTGCTGATGGGCTCAACAACAACTCATCAGAATTTCCATATCACTGGAATTCCGCCATTATGCGAACAAGGTGATAGTATTGGTCAGACCAAAAGATATAATGGTGTATGCTCGAGGGACAGCCACGAGTAAGACAACATTACGAACATCGTTGGTTCTGATTTGATTTGACGATAGCCCATACTCAAATTAAAGTTTTTATAAGACAATAGGTCCAATAACTGATCACAGGGACCAATCGATGAAGATATCATCTTTCTTCAACTAACACACCAACACCAGGATATCCCTTTGAAACGAACTAAGTTAGGTAAGCTTTTATCTTTCAACTCTCCAAGTTGTCGTTTAGCTTAACCAACTAGCTCAAGGGTATCCAACACGGATTCTTGGAGAAAGGGTGGTTTATAGGAATAAACCAACTTGATCACGAACTCAACATAGCGGTCAGGTGACAACCTGGTAATACTTCCGAGAAGATATACGAAAAATCACGAACCACCGATATGTCACTAAGCTCGAGAACAATCTTGCTTTTCAGGCAAGACGATATGATCAAATGAGCGAGGATTTGACAAAATCTTAACTCATCAATCAAAGAGTGCACCAGGAAATAAGGACTAGGTAGCACAATCTATCTTAGAATGATGATTCAATAACCAACATGCTAAGAATGAGAATATTGTCCATTTACTACCAAGCAACTAGTTGCTAGGGGTATTGATTTCACACATCATAGTTCACCTGTCGGCATTCCAGCTGCAACAACACGGAAGGCGAGAAATGAATAATGAGGGCAAGAAGTATCACTGTATCAAGAGTTCATAGGAAGGTGTGCAATTCCCATGATATTCTTGACATAAAGATGGTAACACTCCAAGGTGAAACAGAACAAAAACTAGATTAGCATTTTGATCTGCGGAGTACAACTAATTTGACCCAATCCTGGATATGGATGAGGTTCTGGAGTTTGTTTCTCCTAGTCATTCCGGAATAGAATGGCTTGACGGACCACAAGAGTAATAGGCACTGATTAACGGATGCACACATACTCTTGACTATCAATTGATAGATGGGGGGTCAGAATACAACTAAAATGGGACAACTCAAAAGAACATATGATTTCTGAGTTGTAGATGCATGGATTAGCATGTCGAACCAAGTTCAACATATTTCTTCCGGATAACCCGTGCGGAAAGGTAGAACTGGCAGAGTCATGATATAGAATAGAGAACTCATCGAGAGCACTCTTGTTGTGATCTCTTGGTTCATAGAACTTCCTCCATAAGCAGTTCATGGTATTTGGAAGAAGCAAATACCACGGACCTTGAGGACTATCGCAAAGGTTACTAACAACCTAAAGGAACTAGCAAATACTACCAACAAGAAGTAGGTAGGGTGAATCTCGGTTCGAAAACCTAGGAATGGAATACCTACTACTAAATGGCATCATAGGATGCTTTCGAGAATGATGGCCAGAATCATCATACTGGAACACAAACCATGGCTAGCTTACTAGATGGTACTCTAGACACCTAGGGTCATAATAATAGCTCCAACATATATACCGAGGCAATGAAGTACCTCAACACACTAGTTGGTGTGGTTAATCTGGCCAAAGGAACATCGGAACGGTAAGAAGGGATTTGCAAATGCATAAGACTATTTAGAAACCTGGGATGACTCGGACAGCATAACGGATGTAAATGCTCAAAAATATTTGAGGAATCCTACAAAATGGTGGCATAACCACTCGATCATCACAATATCTAGATTTCGAGATCAACAGTTAACATACGGAAGTAGTAGGAGCTGAACTGAGGCTTAAATCCAACAATCTTATAAGTCTATGGATTAGCAACACGTGATCCTAATAGAAGAAGAGAAAGCCTAGTTTCTTAACCCCGTAGGAAAGTTAAGATGACTCAGATCAGAGGGCATAAGGTAAAGGAGTAAAAAGAGCCTTACATTTCATCCACAATCAATTCCCTTATATAACTAAAGAATTTCTAGACTCAACTTCGACCAGTTTGGCTTGGTAATCCTACAGGCAGCCTGACTCTGATACCAAAGCTGTCAGGACCCCGATCCTAAGTCACACCGATCTAGCATGTAACACATCATATCACTTTGCGGCCTCACGCACGGTATTCCCACAGGTGCCACCTTACCTGGCCCGGGAGCATTTGCACCTTTTGGCTCACGTATATGATAGTGCCGCTAGCATCCATATGACAAAGAACCCGGGTTGACATGGCTAGTCGTGAACCCAAAGTGGCACTAACTTACAGGGATAGGCATACATGACCCAAAAATGAACGTGTCGGTCATTAGCGAGTGAATCCGGGCTATAGCAACTGGGCTAGCAGGACTTCGGTAAACACCGCGTGACATTTCCCCGAAGGGACAGACACAGGAACGAAGAAGGACACATGTCGGCCAGCCTAAGTGTTCCGGAGCAGTAGCAAGCTACCAAGGCTCAGTGGAAGCACTAGGAGACATTTCCCGGTAAGAGAGGCTACCAAGGATAAACAACTAGGTTGTCAGATCCCGCACATACCAAGCATTTCAATAACATACACACAATATGCTCGATATATGCAAATACAACATGGCATCACAACATGACTCTACGACTCAAGCATTTTATTCAGTAGGCTCCGAGGAGCGAGATATTACAAACATGGGTCTCATGACCCAACACTCAGAGCATACAAGTCAAAACACAAGCGGAAGCTTAACATGTCTGAGTACAGACATCTACAAATGAAAAAGGCTGAGAAGCCTGACTATCTACCAGATCCTGCCGAGGGCACAAGATCATAGCTGAGGTAACAAGCTAAACATCGAAGTCCACAGGGAACTACTAGCGAGGCTGAAGTCTCTCTGCAAAAACATAAATTAAGCAACGTGAGTACAAATGTACCCAGCAAGACTTACATCAGATCTAACTACATATGCATCATTATCAACAAGGGGATGGTGGGGTTTAACTGCAGCAAGCCAGCTTTGACTCGGCGGCTATCCTGAACTACGACTCCAAGTAACTCTTTTGAGGTGGCGCACACGACTCCACATATTCACCATATCAATACACCACTATGGATCTGCTCCCGTCTCCCTACGAGAACGCCATCCATAGCACTCATGCTTATCTTGCGTATTTTAGAGTATCCACTTTCACTTGTCTATGAACTGTACAGGCAACCCAGAAGTCCTTTACCGTGGACACGGCTATTCGAATAGATCATATTAACCCTGCAGGGGTGTACTTCTTCACACACGCTCTCGCCACTTACCGCCATGTGCACCACGTGTATCTCGGCAACCTTCAAGCCGAAGCCTGGCGAGGGAGTCGACCACGACCTGACAAACCACACAAGTCTCTAGTCCAGGTTTATCGCCTATTCGGGTTCCATCCGCAAGGAGATCCGGCCGGGTTATCGCTCACGGCCCCAAACAATGTGTGCAGGGTTCCCAAGCCCACCATCCGGGTGCCACTTGGTAGACTACTAACACTACCTACAAACACCAGAAACTAGTTGCAACTCCTGGACAGAGATCAAGTTGATTAATAAGTCGAGAGAGCTTGGAGCGCCCGGAGCCCAATGTGTGGTAGTAGCTGTTCATGGATCACAAACACAGAACTTAGTTCTTGAGGACGGCTGCAATGAGACAACCCACCATGTACTCCTACATGGCCTCTCACCGCTACCTTTACCAAATCGTGTTCACACACTTAGCTCACACACAGTAGGACATGTTTACACACCTCCAATTCATCCCCGATGAATCAGACCTGACTCAACTCTAAGCAGTAGCAGGCATGACAAACAAACATGAATGAGTCGGCACATCAGGGCTCAAACAACTCCTACTCATGCTAGTGGGTTTCATCTATTTACTGTGGCAATGACACGTCATGCAGAGGATAAGGAGTTCAGCTACCGCAGCATGTAACAGTTGAATCATTGTTGTTCTAATGCAGTAAAAGAGAGCAGGAGCGAGAGAGTGGGATTGTATCAGAATGAACAAGGGGGTTTTGCTTGCCTGGCACTTCTGAAGATAAAATAGTTCTTCATTGGTGTCATCGAACTCATCGTCGGAACCAAGCTATCGAGAGGGGACAAATACCGGCAACACAGAGAAAACACAATCAATGCAATGCAACAATATGATGCATGAATATGACATGGCAAAATGAGTGTGTTTTGGCAAATGCAACTTAGAACAGATTAAATGAAGTTGGTTTGAATACAAGATTCAAATTCAAACTCCATATGTGATTATTCAAATGCCATTCATATGATTTGTCCTAAACAGCAGCTATAGGTTGTTCTAACATGCATGGAAATGGTACAGATGGATAGATTGGATTTTTCTGATCATTTTTCATATATAAATTATTTCATTCTGAGCTACGGTTGAATTTATATGAATTTTGGAAGTTTTGGATATTTTCTGAAATAAATAAATCATTTTCGATTTATTTAAAATCCAGAAAGCAGATTACTACGTCAGCATGACGTCGGTGTGACGTCAGCAGGTCAACTGGGTCGGCCAGGTAAAACCTGACATGTGGGAGCCACTGGTCAGTGACATTAGTCTAATTAATTAAATTAGTACTAACCCTAGATTAATTAGCAGTGCTAGGACCCACCTGTCATTTACCCGGGGGGTCAAACTGGGCCCCACCCGTGGTCAAACAGGGTGAGCGGGGTCAAACTCGCCGGCGACTCGACACCGGCGAGGCCCGAGACGGCGGCGCGGCTTGGAAAACGCCCACAGGGCACGGACGAGGCCGTTCTTGGGCTCGTTGGACAGCTCTCGCTGGCGCGCGTCGAGTGGTGGAGCCAGCCGGGCCTGGGGTGGCTGGAGGCGACGGCGGGGAGCTCGGCCACGGCGGCCGGAGCTCGGCGAGCTCGGGCTCGGCTTTGTGGTGCACAGGAGCAAGAATAGTTGGGTGCTACGGGCTCCTGCAGATGCTATGGTTGCGTTGGCGCGCTCATACACGGTACGGGGGGGGGCTCTGGCCACGGCGGCGTCATGGCCGACGGCGAGGAACTCTTGGACTCGACGGATCCCGCGGTTACAAGAAGAAATCGGCTTTGAGGGGAGAGAGGTTCGGTGCGGAGGCTCACAGCGAGGCCAACGTGTGCGAGGGCGAGGTCGGGGACGCTCTGTAGCTCCCGAATCGACGACGATGATCCACGGCGACCGACGAGGGGAACGGCGGTGCTGGCGGTGTCCAGGGGCTTCAAGCACCAAGTGGCCCGGTGAGGAGGAAGCTGGCAACTATACGGATCTCGGGAACACGGAGAGGGAGCGAGGGAGTGGCTTGCCGTGGTGTTTCTCAGCGGAGTGGCCATGGCGGCTTTGTCCATGAGGGGAAAAGAGCAGGGGAGTGAGAGAGAGAGAGAGCAGGGAGGAATGGGAGCGGCCGAGGGGGGGTGTGCTGGCCGTTTCCTAGGCACGAGAATAGGGTGAGGGGGAAGCAGGAGGTGGAAGCAGGAGGTGGAGCTCGGGCGCGCGCGCGTCGACACGCCTCTGCCTACTGGCAGAGGTTGAAGACGGTGGGGAGTTGGGCTAGGCCTCAGCCATAGTGCTGGGCCAGGTGGGGCGCTAGGTGGGCTGCAGGTAGGTGGCCTAGGTAGTTCCTTTCTCTTTCTCTTTCTTTTGTTTCAGTTTTCTATTTTTTTCCTGTTGTGTTTTGATTTAGTAAATATACCAAACCATTTGATAAAATGTTGAAAATAACTGTGGGCACTTGTGAAATTATTCCCAACAGCCCTCAAGTAGTTTCAGAATTTTTAGAGCATTTAATATATTTATAGAATTTAAATGCCCTAATTCAAATACAATATGAGTTAATTTAAAAATCCAAAAATGATCTAAGAATATATTCATCATTTTTGGCAGAGGTTTCCACCTTAACCAGAAATCATGAACTTTTCTTAGGGACATTTTGGGTTTATTGAAAAGATTTTATGGTTGACCCTATTTGATTTAATTTTGGTGCTAGGGTTTGTCAATCCCCAATTCAGGTTTAAATGAAATTTAAAGATGATGCAGCAACCAAGCTATTCCAAGTGCATAGCAAGGCTAGGGACGTGACAGTAACCTCTCTCTTACCCGCTATAATCTCTACTTAAACATGGTGCTCAACGCTATATATTATTTCCCAATGATGTATGGCTATCCTATGATGTTTGAGTAGATCTGTTTGTCCTAATGGCTATTTGATGATCGTGATTGGTTTGAGTTGTTTGTTTTATTATTGGTGCTGTCCTATGGTGCCCTCCGTGTCGTGCTAGCGCGAGGGATTACCGCTGTAGGGTGTTGCAATACGTTCATGATTCGCTTATAGTGGGTTGGTGAGTGACTGAAACACAAACCCGAGTAAGAGGGATTGTTGCGTATGGGATAAAGGGGACTTGATACTTTAATGCTATGGTTGGGTTTTACCTTAATGAATCTTTAGTAGTTGCGGATGCTTGCTAGAGTTCCAATCATAAGTGCATATGATCCAAGTAGAGAAAGTATGTTAGCTTATGCCTCTCCCTCAAATAAAATTGCAATAATGATTACCGGTCTAGTTATCGATTGCCTAGGGACAAATAACTTTCTCGTAACAAAAAGCTCTCTACTAATATTTACTTTATTGCATCTTTATCTAAACAGCCCCTAGTTTATGTTTACGTGCTCTTTACTATCTTGCAAACCTATCCTATCACACCTACAAAGTACTTCTAGCTTCATACTTGTTCTAGATAAAGCGAACGTCAAGCGTGCGTAGAGTTGTATCGGTGGTCGATAGAACTTGAGGGAATATTTATTCTACTTTTAGCTCCTCGTTGGGTTCGACACTCTTACTTATCGAAAACTGTTGCGATCCCGTATACTTGCGGGTTATCAGGACCCCCTACCCGAGATCTACCGGTTTTGACACCGACACCGCGCCCTGAAGAAATGGTTCCCCCTTCCTCTCTCTCTCTCTCCATCTCCCCATTCGTACCTTGTGGGCGCCAAAACATCCTTTCCACTGCAGTCTCCTCCGTCCGCCACCCCATCCACCACCATCCTCCTCCACCATGCTGGAGCAGATACCCCGACACTCTCGTCCATTACAAGACATCGACCTCTCTCATCCACGTCTTCGGACCAGGATCCTTGATTCACGTCCTCTCGCTTCATCCGCGCCGTCGTCCTCTTTGCTGAGGCTGCTCGTACAACCGTCTCATCTACCGCGCCTAGATATTTCCCTCGCCACAACTGTCTGCCCTCCTAGATCTCCTTCCACGCCGCTGACAGCCATCGCTACCGCAGCAACGTCAAATTCTCAGCAGATGCATACACGTCGGTGCACCATAGGTGGTACTCTTTCGTATCTGCTCAACCTATTTATCACAGCAAGAAAATAGATCGCCACTACTTTACTGTGATTTCTTGTCCATCACTTAGGATCTTACTTGTTAGTTGAAAGGAAACATTGGTTATGAAGTTGCTTTTGTTCAGTTTACACCTTCAGATCTGCCATGGCATGCTCAACACTATACTTGCAATGCTTTTCATTTTCCTCTTTTATATTCCAGACTAGTTAAATGACAGTAGACTAAATTTCAAAATTGGGTTAG
>NC_041383.1:345809804-345852540 GCF_002162155.2 Triticum dicoccoides | reverse complement strand
TTAGTCAATTTGAGAGTTCACCGGAGTGAAGGAAGGGGCTCGGGTGGGGACGGTGGTTGTGGAGAGCGTTGTCCTGGCGGTGGTGGGGCCTCGCCGAACAAAGAAAACTCGACGTGGGTGGGGGCCGGAGTGGTGGTGGGGGTGGCAGAGGAACATAGGCAGTGGGGCGGTTCAGGGGAGGGCGGGGGGTTCGGGCCGGTGGTTCGGTCGGCGGCACGTGCGGTGTTTTGTAGGGGAAGAATCAGAGACAAGGAAGAAGAAGGGTTAGGAGACGTAGGATCTTCATCCAACCACCTGAAATTGTCGACTGACCCAAATGACGAAAGTCACGCGACTTGCATGCAGACATTCCTTTATATTCAGTACCATCATCATAGCTGCTTAGCACTGCTCCTCAATCCATCAAGCTAAACAACGTGCCACTCATAATTCCAAACTTGTTGCTGAAATACGAATCTGATATGATGCTAATATTACTAAAACACATAACATTTAATTTGTCAGCTAATGTTCCTACTTTACTTTCAAAAAGCACCTGCACCACATATAGAGAGACGGTAGGGAGTTGCATTCGTAATGCGCTCTGGTTCATCATGTGTGGGCACTATGCAACGAACATTTTATTATCCAAAATCTTCTTGCTCTTCTTTAGCATGTTCCTCTTCTGTTTCTAAATACAAGTCTAAACCCTAAACCCTAAACCCTAAGTATTCTCTCTGTTTCTAAATACAAGTCTTTGTATAGATTCCACCATGGACTACATATGGAGCAAAATGAGTGAATCTACACTTTAAAATGTATCTATATACATCTGTATGTGATCCATAGTGGAAATCTCTACGAAGACTTATATTTTGGAACGGAGGGAGTATGATAGTAGTACAATATGTTCCTTGTAGTGAAGAGGAGCAGGTACATTTGCAGTGTAGAGGTCTATTCGGTCGGTTGTGATGGACACTTTCAACTCTTCGGGCCTCTTTGATTCACAGGATTTTGTAAACATAGGAATAGGAATTGTAGTGGCCTGCCCACTTGAATCCTATAAGATTAGCAAGGAAATGCGGGGAGCTATGTCGCCTTTCAGAGTTACACTGATATTAACAGTATCGCACCTTCAGTTTAAGAGAGCTGGTATCCGAAGCCTTTCTAGTCGTACAGTAAATTATGAACCTATCATCTGCCATCTATCCTTACTTCTGGAGCCTATTTTTTGTGTACTTGTGCCAGATTATATTAATGCACGCACCATATTACAGCACGCATGGGCTCTCTCAACAGAATCTAGTGATAGCACAGAAGGGTTTAAAGGGAGCCCCTATATTAGAATATCCTCTGCATTACAAAGATAATCTCACTACTATTTATGTTTTCATGCTTCTCAGATATTTTACGTAATCACAATGAATATCAGAATCCGCGCATCAGAAGAATATTATGGAACACTGCAAGGACTAACAAAATTGGCACCAAGGCATTGAGTGCCATTCTGGATGCAATGAAACTCATGCGCTCCCACCTGCATATTCTTGTTCAGAATATGATCCTAATGACTATTCTGACCTCGAGGAGTCGAAGGCAGATGGCCTGTCCTGTTCACCCATAAAGGTGCCTGTTCTAATTTGGCAAGGTTTTATTGATTGCACGTATCTTGCATAAGGTGTATTGCATTTCTTATACTTTGTTGCACCGCCAGCTGCTTAGTTTACTCATCATACATGTCAAGATGCCACGCCCATCCATTATCAATACATATTCCATCTGTCATTGATGGTGTCTTGGACTAGGGGGTACTCACCACGTCGTCTCCCGATCTCTTGGATTGGGCCGAGGACCCCCATGGCCGTATACTCATGGGCCAGTTCGGACAACCCCTGCCGCATACAAGGAAGACTCCACAAGACTTGGCGCCCAAGACAAGGACTCTCCTAAACCCTAGGCCTCCGGTGTCTTATATAAACCGGGGCCAGGCTAGTCAATAGATAATCTTATATTCATTACTACAATCTCGTGGTAGACACATGTACTATGTACTATCCCCCATATGAATACAATCAAAAGCAGGACGCAGGGTATTATCTCTTCAAGAGAGCCCGAACCTGGGTAAAATCCTGTGTCCGTGTTACCATCGCTCCAAGACGCCTAGCTTAGGACCCCTACTATGAGATATGCCGGATTTGATACCGACATTGGTGCTTTCATTGAGAGCCTGCTAGGCGATCGTCGCGGTGCGATGGGTCATCTACCGACACCAAATCAGGTGTTATACTTTCAGTTTATTTAGTTTTACATAGATCAGTTTGTTTGCAAATTATCTACGTCGTCATGTGCCATTCTTTTACAGATCAGTTCTTTCCCTCACCTGGAAGTCGGGATCAAAAGATAGTCACGCAAACGCTGCACACCCCGATCTCCACTGCGCAATCCATGCAAAGCACATCGAGCTGAGGCATGCTGTCTTGTCGTGTCTTTTTGGCCCGCTTGTCCGCTTAGGATCAAGTGAAGGTGCCGTACATGCAGATCAAGATAAACAATAGCGTATGCGATCGTTTTTGGAGACACCAGGTTCTGTTTGGCAACCAACAAAAAATTCAGATCCGGCGCGTGGATGTAGCCTCACGTGGACAGATTTTTCAAAGCTGTCCTTTCTCCCCCAAAATTGCCATGTGCACTTGGAGATCACCGGGGAGATCCAATTCCTCTCTCTCTCGCTTCCTTATTCAATTAAGCCTTGAGAAATGAACTACTCTAGTAACTGGTTTATACTCCATGTACGTAAAGTTTGCATGGTACTAATTGTTTTGCAATTTTTGAGGTGTGACCATGGTGCAAATTTGCTTTGAAGTGCCACTGATCATTAAGGAAGCACCTCTCCCGAGATTTGATGGATCAACTCAGCTCTCTCGTATGGAGATCAACTGGCAGACAACTTTGTCGCTTCCTACTTGTGATTCGACCAACTTTGCGTCTGCAACCGGACAACTTTTCATCATACTTTGCTTCGTCCGTCTTTGATCTAGCCAGCCATTTATATTACTGCCAGGTGCTACCTCTCTAAATTATTTTTAGTGTGCAGTACTTTTACTCCGGATAGCTATTATTGTGGCCAATGTCGTTTTCTATATACAGGTAATTATTAATGTACGACCACAAGGATATCGCCGTACGAGTTCTTGTTTCACCGCTACATTGCATCAACGTCGTCGTTCCACGGACGACCAGTGGTTTTCGACCAGCCAATGTCAACCACGTCGTGTCACCACCCAGGCCATTATTTCTTTAAACAATATATTTGCACAAGTTAATTATGCAAAGATGTTTATTATGTATATTATTATTACCTTTATTATTATTTTTGGACTGCACCATTTTATGTGTGCAGGTAATCAACTTCCTAAAAAATTGTGCGACAACATGCATGTGAAAGCGGCGATAGTTCGGCTCAGTTGAGGAGATGACGTAGTACCATACACAACATGCATGTGAGACCGACGATAGTTTGGCTCAGCCCAGTCACATGGAGATTTGATATTTCTTTTTTCCCCATTATTTAGTTAAGTTTGGAGGTCGTCTACACTTTTCATTAATGGTCTCTCTTTTATGTGCTTCCCTGATGCAACTAGCACTACTGGTTGTTGCACATGCATTAAGATTGGATTGATGCAACAAGCTATCGTACGCGGCTGACTGCCACCGCACCGACCGACACCTCCGCACAACGAGTTCGGATCATACCAAGCCGATGTTGTCGCCCCGCGCATGCCAACGTGCATCGATGGGTCCGCGCTGCCACTCCGTCGAACCAACCCTGACGCACCGGCCAAACTTACTTCATAATTCGCTTCGCATATATTAACTATGCAATTTTTCTTTTCAATTTTTTTTGCTTGCGCTGTTATATGTGTGCACGTAATCGATTTTGACCACATTGCGCGGTCACTTCGGCATCACCAGCCGACCTGCAGGAGACTTCGGCATCCGCCGATCACAGCTTTGCCGTATCAACTGGGCCAAGAACTTCATCGGTCGAGCGGGATCACTACTCCGGAGTACCGAACTCCTTGCTCGGACACCTCGGGCATGGGGGCTGGGACCTCGGCTATGCCGAGAATTGTGAACCTTGTCGGATCTGTCACAGATCAATGGGCGTCTTCGTCCCGCCACAAGCCCGAATCGCATCATCAATACCGAGCACATTAACCAGCTAAGTCGCTTTCATGCTCAAAAAAATTCAGTTTTAAACTTTGTTCGGTTTGACCAAGCATTACTTTTTTTAGCACAAAGTTGTTTGTGAAAAACTTCCTTGTCCAAACTTTGTTTGTGACACACAAATTCAAATACCCTGTTTACTTGGGGGATTCCTTTATGAAGCCTTTCCTCTTGCATATGATTATACTTGTACGGCTTCGTTCCTTGTGCGTGTATTACGCCACAATATGCACCATATTGTCGGCGTTCTGGGAACGGGGGTCCCCAGACTTGCCTATCTGCGGCCTGCAGCGTGGCTCAAGTGGGGGCCCAGCGCAGCCCAGCTTCATCAGCTCAAGCTCGAGACCCTTGCGAGGGGCCAAGCCTCACGGGGCGGATGAAAGGGAGCTTCCTCAGGAGCAGCCTCATCAGGCAGGCTCGCGAGGAGGCGGAGAGATCAAGGCAGGGGCACCTCGCGAGGAGCCCGTGACGCAATCCATGACGATCAAGACCAGGCGGGTGCCAGGCGGGCGTCGGCCAGCGCAGTGTCCTTGTTTCCCCTTCGGTGCAAACGGGGCAAGCACAGGCCAAGGCATCAGGCAAAGGTTATCGTTTTGGTGCAACAAGACCAAGACGAGCAGAACGGCAGGATGGAGGTCATCGTGGAGCCTAGGACGGCGTCATCGTCAGAGCCTCTTGCAGCCGAAGACCAACTTTAGTCAGGATAAGTGTACTAGATGTTCCCCTTCAAAATGGCCAATTGTTGGCGCCCTTCCCACTCATTATTTGGGTAGAGGCCCAGGGCCTCCCATTATAAATAGGACTAGCCACCACAGAGTAGAGGGATCGAGAAACGGATCGACCAGAGAGAGAGAGAGAGAGAGAGAGAGAGAGAGAGAGAGAGAGAGAAGCGATTGAACTCACTCAAGCAGTTCATCGCACCAGCCAAGAACAGCCCCTCGCGAGGCTGTTCTCCCTTTGTATTGTTCATCATCAGCCCCTGAGGCAATCCACCAAACCACACACTAGAGTAGAGTATTACACCACAATGGTGGCCTGAACCAGTATAAATCTTGTGTCCCTTGTGTGTTCTTCTTTCTAGGCTAGATCCTTGCGAGACTTCGAGACGTGAGCTGGTAGGGGAAAGATCTTCGTGCACACTCCAGTGTTTGAACCACAAGGGTCTGCCGGAACCCGAAATCCGACATTTGGCACGCCAGGTAGGGGTGCGCCGGAATCTTTCTTCCGCCGGTCGCATGTGATCTTCCGTCGTGTCCATGTCTAACGCTCACCGAGCCCGCACCGAGCATCGGGCTGCTCACGCCGCTCGAGTCACCCAGACGACTCATATCGGCGGCCGCCCCCATCGTTCCCCATCGCCTGCCGCCAACGCCGCCACCGGCCCAGCGGGGAACAAGCAGCAAGCCTTGTCCCTGCATCCTTCAGTGCGGTGGGAAGGCCGCACCGCCACCCCGTCGCTGACTCCAGCCGGTTCATCGTCCCACGCCCGTCGTGCCCCCACGGACGCACACGCTGCGCTGCTCCTGGTGCATGAACTCCTGCACTACCGTCCCGTCGACGACCTCTACGAGGACTAGCTAGCCCGCATCACCGAGCTTGTCAGCACCACAGGGGGCTCTCCTATGCCCTCTCTCTCGCTGCCTCGTCCTCCATCCTGTGCGGGAGGCGAGGATCAGGAGATGCCTCTGCCACCTCCTCCCCAAGAAGGCGCCCTGGCTCCAAGGCGCGCGGCCCCAGGACGAGACCCTCCACGTCCGGCGCCTGCTCTACAAGAAAGGAGTTGCCAAGAAATCACTCTTTGTCGGTGTCAAAACCGGCGGATCTTGGGTAGGGGGTCCCGATCTGTGCGTCAAGGCTGATGGTAACAAGAAGCGAGGGACGCAGATGTTTACCCAGGTTCGGGCCCTCTCGATGGAGCTAAAACCCTACTTCCTGCTTGATTAATATTGATGATATGGGTAGTACAAGAGTATATCTACCACGAGATCAAAGAGGCTAAACCCTAAGAGCAAGCCTATGATGGTATGCTTGTAATTGTGATCGGCCTTCTAAGGACCAACCTCTACGGTTTATATAGACACTGGAGAGGGCTAGGGTTTACATGGAGTCGGTTACAAGGAAGGAAATATAATATCCGGATCACCAAGCTTGCCTTCCACGCAAAGGAGAGTCCCATCCGGACACGGGCCAAAGTCTTGAGTCTTGTATCTTCACGCTTCAATAGTCCGAATGTTGTACACAGTCCGGCTGTCCGGATACCCCCTAATCCAGGACTTCCTCAGTAGCCCGTGAACCAGGCTTCAATGACGATGAGTCCGGCGTGCAGTATTGTCTTCGGCATTGCAGGGCGGGTTCCTCCTCCGAATACTCCAAAGTGGTTATCGAACACATAGACCGTGTCCGGATTTGCAAGATGGTCTTCATATGCCACCGTAGAGAGAATGATATTTCACAAATGCAATCTGCTGACAACTTTTTCTGATGACGTGACATGTTATTACGGTCGAATCATTATTCGATCCGTTTTCCCCCAACCAGCTACAGCACATATTACGAGGCGGTTTCTTTGACATGTCTTGTCGAAGTAGAGATCGTGTCCCCTTATCATGAGATTCTCATCAATACGGGTATGGGTAATCTCACCATGCCATTAATCGTGGCGCTTGGGAAACAAGCGATTCTCAACGGGCAAGTGGGGAGGCACACCGCTCTCGGCTCCTCTATAAAGGGATAAGATTTCCCCATTTTCACCCACGCCTTCTTCCTCCTTTGCCCACTCTTGCCCCCTCGAGCTCCAGCGCCCAAGCCCAAGTCTTCTCCACACAGCTAAACATGTTCAGACCAGGAGGCAAGTGGGTGGCCTCCACCATCTAGGAGAAGCACATCGCAAATCTTCGGGCGACCGGATACTTGGCCGCGGACATAGCGCACCATCTACCAGACGCCGGGCAGGTCATTCTGACCCCAGGACCCCATGAGAGGGTCGTATTCGTCGCCCACTTCGTCCGTGGACTGGGATTTCCACTCCATCCCTTCGTCTGCGGGCTCATGTTCTACTACGGGCTAGATTTCCATGATCTAGCCCCGAACTTCGTCCTCAACATCTCAGCGTTCATCATCATATGCGAGGCCTTCCTCCGCATCCGGCCTCACTTCGTCCTATGGCTGCAAACCTTCTGCGTGAAGCCGAAGGTTGTGAGCGGCCAACAAGCAGAGTGCGGAGGGGCCATGGTGGGCAGAATGCCCAACGTCACATGGCTTGACGGCTCCTTTGCGGAGACCGCAAAAGGATGGCAATCGGGGTGGTTCTACATCACCGAGCCGCGCGACGCCAACTGGGCGGCGGCCCCCGAGTTCTGATCCGGAGCCCCCATGCGGCTCACCTCCTAGGAGAAGAAGGGCCTGTCCTGGGGCGATTCCACGGAGCTGGCCAGACTCCAGACATGCATCAAAAGCATGAAGGACAAGAACATCAAGCTTGTCAATGTGGTCCAGGTCATGCTCGTTCGCCGAATCCTGCCCTGCCAGAAGCGGGCAGTCAATCTGTGGGAGTTCGTCCCAACCGAACACAAGACGCTCAAGAAGCTCTACGACATGACGCACAAAGGCGCATGGAAGGTATTGTTCAAGGCCTCCGAAGTGCCTCCTCCCACATCCGAGGATCGCGGGCTTCACACCGCGCGGGCTCCTAGGCCGGTGAGTTCTCAGACTGACACCGGACCCAGTTCTTCCCAATATATTCATGGGAGCGCTTTAAGTAGTTGTGCATATTTGCTTCAGGACTATGTGGAGACAGCGGAGCAGATCTACTGTCCGGCTCCACTGCCAAAAGGCCTGGTGGATGCTCTCCTGACGGAGATGTTGGTCCCAGCACCGTACAAGGTGCCAGAGAAGAAGACCGAGAAGAAAGCCCCGGGGATCAGAAAGGGTCTCCGGCGTAAGGTTGTGCCGGAGGCCTCGTCCGAAGATGACGAGGCGGACTCCTCCCACGAAGGGAAGGAGGAGGAAGAAGAAGATGCCCCATCCGAAGAGGATGAGGGGCCCGGGGAAGCAGACCGGGGGGCGGAAAAGGCCCTCGGCGTAGGGCCGTCATTCCCCTGTCGTCTGATGACGACGAGACGGATTCCTCCCGCGGAGGCGGGGGGAATCAGGAAGAGATTCTACCTCCCCACACTGGGGGGAGAAGAAGAGGAAAGCCGCCCCGGAAGGGGAGGTTGGGGCGTCCAAGAAGGGGAAGGGATCCCTTCTGGACTATTCCGCCACGGCCGCTCACAGCAAGGAGGGGTGGCTGCCCAGGGGGCAGCCCCTAGTGCGATCGTAAGTGTCCACATTCCATCATGGTTTCACTTCATAGTTTTTTTATTTATAATGTTGAACATACGTGTAGTCCGTCCAGGGATCACCCCGAGGTATCTTCCTCCGGGTCCCTGAGCAATTCGGAGATGAATTCGCTTCCGACGGCCACTACTCCTCAACCCGCGGACGACACAGAGGTGTTGTCCCAAAGGCTCCCAGAGCGGGGGGAGGTGACTCAGGAGACGCCTCGAGGTGGGGTCCCAGACGTCGGACACGCGGGGTTCAAGATCCACGCGGATCGTGTCGACGAGAGCCATGGCTAGCCGGGCTCTCGGCCGAACACAATTCCGGAACCTTCGATGGTTCTGGACTCAGGCGGACGGCACCTCGTTAGGGAGGGCGAGCCGTCTGTATCAAGGATTTCCATTGCGCATGAGGCGCCGGACTGTCTGCTGGAAGCGCTTCGCGGCGCTTCCATGGATGAAGAGCACCATACTCTCATGAGTACAGTGATTCGGAAGGTTTTTTCCGCCAAGAGTGAACTTACCGAAGCTTGCACCAGCCTCCTGATAGGCTTTGAGGTAAGTAATAAATATGTGCAAAATTACCACCCGATAGGTATTAGCCCCTGATACTCTGTTTGGTGTTCGGAAAGAAAAGCCAAACGGAGGGTCAATTATAATCCGCAGGAGTTTAATGATGAGTATTGTTGTGAATAAGCAGGTTGTGCTGCTTGCTGCTGCATCCCATACTGCCGAGGTTGCCGAACTGAAGCGGGACTTGGAGCAGGTGCAGGGAGAGCTCGACCTCACGAGGAGGCAGCTCGAAGAGAACAGGGGTAAGTGATTCCCTCTCTTATGCATTTGAGGATACTCAGAATTGGTGAGTCTAATGCCTAAGTGTCGTGACTGTGTAACAGGGGCCACCACCGAAGTGGCGTCCCTGAAGAAGGCGCTATCCGAGGCCGAAGAAAAGGCGGCCTCGGAGTGTAAGGAGCGCGAAAAGCAAAGTGCTAGGGTAGGTGAGGTACAGCAAGAGCTCCAGTACCTTGGCAGGAAATGCGAGTCCGTGGAGCATGATCTGAAGGCGAAAGAGGCCGAGCTTGCGAAGGCCCTTGTGAATTTCAAGGACGCCAAGGCCGAAGCCGAGAAAGCACAGTAGGAGATCCAGGAGGCCAAGAAGATAGCAGCGGGTAAGAAGTTCTTTATGCAAAGCAAACATGTGGAGGAGGCGTTTCTTTTACTTACTTGAATTCGGAGCTCTCTAGGGGCGTTCGCAGATCTGCCACGCAGCATATCAGACGCTGCGTAGTTCTACCATGCCCAGGAGGGGAACTCAATGGAGAAGCTGTTCTGGTCCCAGTATGCTGGGGCCGAACACCCGATGCCTCTAAGTGACCAACTGAAGCAGTTGGTCGAACTCCACAGGGCGGCCGAACTGGCTATGAAAGGTTTCATAGGCCGGATGTGGCCTGGTGAGCTCATGCCTAGTAGCTACTTCGGCCTGATCAAGCGGATGGTGGATGCCTGCTCGCGGCTTGAGGTGATCAAGTGATCCGTATGCATCAAGGGTGCCCGCCGGGCCTTTGCCCGCGTCAAGGTGCATTGGGGCAAGCTGGATGCGGAGAAGTTGGTCAAGGGCAGGCCGCCGGAGGGCAAGGCGCATCGCCATCCCGAGCTATACTATGATGGCGTTATGAAGGGTTCTTGTCTCGTCGCTGATGATTGTACTAAGGACACCGTTTTTGAATGAATTCACTTCTGTCATGTTTGTATTTTGAGGACGAAGTACTTGCTATGTAGCGCTTTTGTTATTTAAAATATTACCTTCTGTGCGGCTATTTATAAAATTCTGAAAGTAGGCCAGTCGTCGGCTTCCTCCCCCACGTAACTAGTACTGGGGTGTTCATGGAAAACCCGGACATTCTTTATCCAAATGCTTGGTCCCTTAAGGAGGTGTCCGGCGCAGTGAACAAGGCAATCGGACTATGCGGCTTTATAACTTTCACTTAGCCATAGAAGTCTACAATTTTAAATTTCGGCGAAGCCCCTAGAATCCGGATGACCGAATTGGGGCGCTATACACGCCTAGATCGGACGAAGCCGATATATCACCTAAAGCGGAAAATCTTTAAGGATTTTAAGACCTCTCGAACAGCGACCAGCTGTCGCCACATCATGCCGGTCAGTTTTCGGCTTTCTCTACTGAGGTGCTCGTCCGGAAGAACTAGGACACAATCGCAGTAGTTCTCCCTGCGCTACCTTAGCCGATATAACGGAACGTAAGGCACCAAAACAAGGAAGCCGGGCTATCCCAACTGTAGACCCAAGACATGATTCGGAGCTGATGCATATAGTGCTATAAGTTCAGGGTGCCGCACTGTTGAAAGTGTTCGGACTTGGTTTGCCATATTACGAGGCGCCGTGAGGAGCTCCTGGCAAACTGACCGTACCAAGGTGTACGGATGCGATACCAAATAAACATTTATAAAAGAAGAAAATGCTCAAATAAGTATAATAAGCTGACGCTATATATAATCTCCCATTGACGAAAAATACGTTTAATCATATGTTTACAACGGATGCATTAAGCAGAGACAAAATAGGACTATTTGACATGTCCTATCCAAGGGCAGGTTATGTACAGGTAGATGAAGCAGGTATAATGATCGTAAATAGATTCCACCTGGGGATTTCCTTCTGCGCACAATGTCTGTTGCCTCCTTGGATGTCTCTCCCATATGAGTCCGGCAATTCGGCTCTTCTGAGGATGTTGCACTAACATGGTGTCCTGAAATGTAAGAGGGAAAGAGTATGAAGGTATTTGGCGGTTACCCGTACTATCGACTAAGTCGTTGATGCGCCTCCGCCTATGCCCATGGTATCTTGGGTGCGTAATTGTGTACGCGTGGCACAAATGCTGCTTTGGAGGGGCTTGAGCGGAGGCTGGACTGCTAATCACGCTCTTGGCATTCCTGATGATCCTGTCGCGGGGTGCTTCGGACTCGCTTGACTGTGCTCGAGGTTGTCACCGGATTGGTTTGTTGGAGTAGGCCGCATTGTACTTCTGCCGCGAGGGCTACCGTATGCTCTTTTGTTCGAAGGGAGCGGTCCATATTTCCATTGATAGTGATGACCCCACGCGGTCCTGGCATCTTGAGCTTGAGGTATGCATAATGTGGTACCGTATTGAATCTAGCGAATGCGGTTCGTCCGAGCAGTGTGTGATAGCCACTGCGGAAAGGGACGATGTCGAAGATTAACTCTTCACTCCGGAAGTTATCTGGGGATCTGAAGACCACTTCCAGTGTTATAGAGCCCGTATAGCGGGCCTCTACTCCAGGAATTACACCATTAAAGGTAGTTTTGGTGGGCTTGATCCTTGAAGGGTCAATGCCCATTTTGCGCACTGTGTCCTGATAAAGCAGGTTCAGGCTGCTGCCGCCATCCATAAGGACTCGCGTGAGGTGGAATCCGTCAATGATTGGGTCTAAGACCAATGCGGCTGAGCCGCCATGACGGATGTGGTAGGATGATCCCTACGATCAAAGGTGATTGGACAAGCTGACCATGGATTGAACTTGGGGGCGACTGGCTCCATCGCATAGACGTCCCATAGTGCCCGCTTCCGTTCCCGCTTCGGGATATGGGTGGCGTAGATCATGTTTACCGTTTTCACCTAGCGCGGGGGGGGGGGGATTTCTTTTGTCCCCCCGTGTTTGGATGCTGGGGCTCTTCGTCATTGTCACTGTGCAGCCCCTTGTCCTTGTTTTCGGCGTTTATCTTGCCGGCCTGTTTGAACACACAGCAGTCTCTATTGGTGTGGTTGGCTGGTTTGTCCGGTGTGCCATGAATTTGGCATGAGCGCTCCAGTATGCGGTCCAGACTGGACGGTCCTTGATTATTTCTTATGAATGGCTTTTTCCGCTGTCCGGACTTAGATCCGCTGAATCCGGCGTTGACTGCCGTGTCTTCAATGCTGTCACCGTTGTTCCATCTCTTATGTATGTTGTGCCGTGGCTTGCCGTTAGCATCGCGGCCATCCTAAGTGCCGGAATGTGGTGTGGTGCCGCTGCGAGCCAACCAGCTATCCTCACCCGCACAAAAATGGGTCATTAGGGTTGTGAGAGCTGCCATAGACTTGGGTTTTTCCTAGCCGAGGTGTCGGGCGAGCCACTCGTCATGGATATTATGCTTAAAAGCCGCCAGGGCTTCGGCGTCCGGACAGTCGACTATTTGGTTCTTTTTAGTAAGGAACCGGGTCCAGAATTTCCGGGCTGACTCTCCGGGCTATTGAGTAATGTGGCGCAGGTCATCGGCGTTTGGTGGTCGCACATATGTGCCTTGGAAGTTATCAAGGAATGCGTCTTCCAGGTTTTCCCAACTGCCAATGGAATTTGCTGGCAGGCTGTTTAACCAGTGCCGTGCTGGACCTTTGAGCTTAAGGGGAAGATACTTGATGGCTTGTAGATCATCTCCGCGGGTCATGTGAGTGTGGAGAAGGAAATCTTCAATCCATACTGCGGGGTCTGTTGTGCCATCATATGATTCGATGTTTACGGGTTTGAACCCTTCTGGGAATTCATGATCCATTACTTCATCAGTGAAGCAGAGAGGGTGTGCGGTGCCTCTGTGCCGGGCTATGTGGCTACGCAGGTTGGATTGGTCTGGGTTGCTGTGTTCGGCCCGGCTGGACTTGTTGATGATGTATCCGGTGCGACGGTCATCATCGCGCGCTGGGGCGCGCCCCCTCGATCCGTAGATTGATCTTGGCTGTCCTGCTTTGTTTTCTAGAATATCTTGCAGGTCTTGCCTGTTGCCCCGAGCCGTAGTGTATCGGCGTGGGGGTGCGGGCTGGTATCCGGGCTGATATCCCGTTTTATCCCGGGCACGGGGTGGCCGGTCAGCCGTTTGGTGTTCGAGTTCGTATTCCTCGGCTGCCAGGACTTCAGTCCATCTGTTTGTGAGCAGATCTTGATCAGCTTGCAGTTGCTGCTGCTTCTTCTTCAAGCTCCTTGGAGTGGCTATAAGCCTGCGCTTGAAGCGCTCCTGCTCTACGGGATCCTCAGGCACGCTGAATTCGTCGTCGCCGAGGCTAATCTCGTCTTCGGAGGGGGGCATGTAGTTGTCCTCCTCCGGGTATGCGTCTGTCTCCTGTTCTTCTGAATTGTTCTGCTCATCTTCATGTTCGGCCTGCTCGAAGGCGGGCTGGTCAGGGTCATATTCTTCTTCGGCGTCATCCGGATTATTTTCATCTCCGGGGCTGGTGTTGCTATGGCGGGGCTTGGAGCGGCACCGACGACGCCCATTCTTTGATTTTCTTCCCGAGGGGTTGTCCTCCGTTGCCTCGTCTCCACTAGTTTCCTTTGGAGTGTCCATCATATATATATCATATGAGGAGGTGGCCATCCACCGCTCGGTGAGCGGTGGCTCCTGTAATTCTCCTACATCGTCGTCCATACCATCGATGTCTTTGGAGTCGAAGTCAAGCACGTCGGTTAGATCATCGATCGTGGCAATGAAGTGGGTGGTGAGTGGGCAACGAATTTCGTCGTTGTCTGCTTCCCACTCGAGCCGGACATAATTCGGCCCGGAGTCTCCTGACAAAGAGAGAGACTTCAATACGTTCAGCATGTCGCCAAAGGGCGAGTGCTGAAAGACGTCCGCCGCGGTGAACTCCATCACCGGAGCCCAACCAGTTTCGGCAAGCTCAGGGACGCGCGGACTGGAACCTACAACCGGACATGAATCCGGGGGTCTGGAGTCACAAGCTCCCTCGGAAGTGAGGCCTGTGTTCGGCTCCATCGCCGATGAGGGTACGGCCTGTGGGGTGGGGTCCAGCCCTCCGTCCTTAGGCAACGCTACCTGCCCCGGATTTAGACCCGGGGCTTCTGCCGGGGTGATATCCCGAGCATCGTCTAACAGCAGGTTTAAGCCATGCTCATCATGATTGTTCGGCGATCCTGGTGCCGGCCCGAATCCATCGAAGATCAAGTCTCCGCGGTCGTCCGCTGTGTAGTTCAAGTTTCCGAACCTGATCTGGTGGCCAGGGGCGTAGCTATCGATCTGCTCCAGGTGGCCAAGCGAATTGGCCCGCAGCGCAAAGCCGCCGAACACGAAGATCTGTCCGGGGAGGAAGGTCTCACCCTGGACGGCGTCATCGATGATGATTGAAGGGGCCATCAAGCCTGACAGCAATGGCATAGAGGAACTCTCAATGAAAGCACCAATGTCAATGTCAAAACCGGCGGATCTCGGGTAGGGGGTCCCGATCTGTGCGTCAAGGCTGATGGTAACAGGAAGCAAGGGACAGAGATATTTACCCAGGTTCGGGCCCTCTCGATGGAGGTAAAACCCTACTTCCTGCTTGATTAATATTGATGATATGGGTAGTACAAGAGTAGATCTACCACGAGATCGTAGAGGTTAAACCCTAAGAGCTAGCCTATGATGGTATGATTGTAATTGTGATCGGCCTTCTAAGGACCAACCTCTCCGGTTTATATAGACACCGGAGAGGGCTAGGATTTACATGGAGTCGGTTACAAGGAAGGAAATAGAATATCCGGATTGCCAAGCTTGCCTTCCACGCAAAGGAGAGTCCCATCCGGACACGGGCCGAAGTCTTGAGTCTTGTATCTTCACGCTTCAATAGTCCGGACGTTGTACACAGTCCGGCTGTCCGGATACCCCCTAATCCAGGACTCCCTCACTCGTCCCCAAGAAGGTGCTCGTGTGCTCCCAGCACCGGCGCGCCACGAACGGATCCCTGCGCCGCCACGTCAAGACCCCGCGCTGCTCCAGGCAGCGGCGTGTGGGAATCCCCAGGAGCAAGCCCCACATCAGCAGAGAGCTCCGGTGGCCACCGCAGGCTGCCGCACCTTCACTGCCGAGCTGCGTAGAGTCGCATGGCCCGACAAGTTCAAGCCGGACCTGCCTCCTCGCTACAATGGCACTGCCGACCCCGCGGAGTTCCTTCAGCTCTACGATCTGGGCATCGAAGCCGCCAACGGGGACGAAAAGGTCATGGCGAACTGGTTTCCCATGGCGCTCAAGGACGGTGCCCGCACCTGGCTCCTGAACCTGGCTCCTGGCACGATCTCCTCCTGGGACGAGATGCGCACCCGCTTCATCGCCAACTTCCAAGGCACTCGTGACCGGCCCCCGGCCATGAGCGACCTGCGCCGCATCAAGCAACAGCCAGGAGAGACCCTACAGAAGTACATGCAGCGCTTCAACAACACCCACCTCAAGATCCCCAGGGTGACTAAGGAAGCCATCATCTCAACCTTCTCCGATGGCGTGTGTGACATCAAGATGAAAGAGGAGCTAACAATCCATGAAGACCTGTGCACATCCTTGGAGCTGTTCAACTTGGCGACCAAGTGCGCCAGGGCTGAGGAAGGGCGCCTCTCCCTCCTCGAGCTTCCGGCTGCCAATCCAGAAGAGAAGAAGCCCAAGGTCAAGGACGTGAAGCGCAAGGGGGCTGCTATGCTTGCAGCGGAGCCAGACACCAAGTGAGGCAGGGATCAGCCTGAGTCATCCAAGGGCAGCCGGTACTGCGTGTACCACGACCTCCACACCCACAACACCAATGAATGTCAAGAGCTCAGGGCCGTGCGAGATGGGCGTATCGGTCGACGCCTCGACCGCAACAATCGGGGCTATGGCCGAGGAGGAGGAAGAGGTGGAGGACGATGGGAAGACCGTGGCCCTCACCAAGGGTGGCGTGACCGACCTCGCGAGGACCGCTGGCAGGACCAGCCTCGCGAGGGAGGTTGGAGGGATCAGCCTCGTGAGGATCGCCCTCACGGCAACGCAGGCCTCCCTCCTCTACCACCACCGCCGAGGAGGAATGAAGACCATCATCAGGACAAGGGGGCTGGGAGCTTCCAGGAGCCGTGCACAATCGCTTGCATCTTGGGCGGCGCTCAGGCCCCAGCCTCTCAGCGCATCTTCAAGCAGTTTTCTCGCGAGGTGAATTCAGTCCTCCCCAAGCTTGAGGCCACGCGCCCTCTCAGGTGGTCAGCATGCGCTATCACGTTCAACTCAGCGTATCTGCTCAAGTGCGCAGCAACGGCCGGTGTCCTCCCAATGCTTTGTTCCCCAGTCATCAGCAATGTGCAAGTCACCAGGACCCTTATCGATGGTGGAGCAGGACTCAACGTCCTATCCGTCGAGACATTCAACAATGTCCAAGTGCCATATGATCAGCTTCAGCCAACCAAGCCTTTCTTAGGAGTCACTGATGGTTTCACTGTTCCAATTGGGCAAGTTCGCCTTCCTGTCACCTTTGGGCAGCGCAACAACTACCGCACCGAGCTCATTGACTTCGACGTCGCCCACAATCGCCTGCCATACAATGCCATCCTCGGGTACCTAGCCCTGGCCAAGTTCATGGAAGTGACTCACCATGGCTACAATGTCCTCAAGATGCCAGGAAGCGGTGGGGTCATCACAGTGCCTTGTGAGGAAAGGGATGCAGTGTGTTCTCTTGAGCGTGCTTTCCAGGCCGCAGCAATCGAAGACCCAGATCACAGGAGCGGAAGACTTCCCGAGGCGGTCCAAAGAAGAAGAAGGCTTCACTTGGCCCAAAACCTCATAATGCAGCCACCTCCGGAGGCGTTGCATCAGGAGCCGCACCCGTTCAGGGGGCGCCACCCTCTGTCGCATAGGAAGGCGCGCCCGGCGCCCTCCTCGAGCAGGGCTCGGGGGCTCTTTCTTGGAGAGCCACCGACTTTGCCAAGGTCACGAGGGAGGCGCTCGGGCACCACTTGGAGGCGTGCTTCAAAGCACGTGTCCCTCATGAAGGTACAAGGCAAGAAGGGCTAAACCCTCAAGAGTTCATCGCGAGGAACATTCAGGAGCTACAGGAGTCAAGAGTCATCCGCGGCAACCGCCACCTACCCGCCGTAGCCCCACATCCAGGCGAGGATGGAGGGCTGCACGTTTGCATCGACGTGCCAGGGCTCAACCAAGTTGCGTCTCAGGAGCGCCTCTGGCCTTCGCGCGTGGGGCATTGTGAGGGTCCACCACACAGCTACGTTCACATGCCCTTCGGCCTGCCGAACACGGCTGCTGCCCACCGTTGCCTGATGAGGAGCATCCTGGGAGCTCAAGTGGCTAGGCACCGCGCGTTCTTGGAGGAGATGGAGATGGACCTTGAGGAGCCGCCCGGACCCCTAGAACCTCCCGAGGCTCAGGGCTCCGAAGGCTCGTGAGGATTGGCTTCTTCGGCACGCGCCGTCAGCTGCTCCGACACTCGCTCTGGAATGGTATCAAGTGACTTCTTTCCAAGTTTCGTTTTAGCTAGGAGCGCCCTCAGGGCTGCATCATTCCGAGGTCGCGTGGGTCCGTCCCTGCAGCGTCTATCCGTTTTGCTTATGCTCTTTACCTACCTTGTTGGGGGCGCCCCTCGGGCTACATTATCCCCAAGCTGCTTGGGCCTGACCCAATGGCGTTTGCTTTTCTGCATCTATCTAAATGGATTTGCTCCTTTCATGCTTAACATGCTTGACCTAATCGCCTGCTCGATTGACACCTACCTTTGGAGCCGCTCGCTCTAGCACGGCACTTGCGCATGGGTCCGTCCCTGCAACGGTGATAAATCTGAGTGGCTGAGCTCTGGCAGCGGCAGCCCCATAAGGCACCACCTCACCAGGCCCTCAGTGCCCCAATCACTCCCTCGTAGCGACCAATGGTTGGTTGGCAACCGTAACGACAAACCTTGTTTCCCCTCATGATTGGTATGCAGGACGTAACGACATAACACTTTTCGGCCCTTGGCCGAAGAGGGAGAAGCCGACGGTCGGTTAAGACGCGTTTAAAGTTCGGGTGAACACATATATGATATAAGTACTTCGGTACATACAATCATTATACATAAAATTCTTTTACCCAAGTGACTCGAGGGCTCTTAAATTTATGTGAGCTGTTTTATAATAAGTGTTCTTCTTCTTAGTCGTTGCAAAGTCTTTTTTCTATCACTCCTTTTTTCGACGTGAGTGTGTGGTCTATAGCCGGGGAGCCTAATTTCTCTCTCAAAGCCGCTAAAGTTTGCTAAACTGGCCTAACGAGAAGTACTCCGCCTTCTGGATAGGAGGTTGAATCCGTAGGATGACCCGCTTGAAGTCTTGAGATAGGGTGTGTCATGTTAAAGCACGACAGAAGTAATTTTTTTTCTAAGACCAATTTTCTGATTGGCACCGAACAATTGATCTAGTTCGGACGTCAAGTTTTTACTGACGTTCTTTGGTTTTCCAACCCTATGGCACTTTTCAACTATTTGTGTGTTTTCCGCATAAGTCTCGCAGTGCAACGCCGGACACCTTTAGAGATTCGGCAAAAATTCTCGGATATTGCTATATATGCATTAGTTCCGAATTGTGTCTTCGGTCAATAGTTTGGTTGCCCGGCTCCTGCGCTTGCCTCCTATGTTCTGCTTTGTTCGGCTAGGTGTGCACAGGGAGAACCACTGCGATTGTGCTTCCAGCTTGCATGGTTAAGCACCACAGTGGAGAAAGCTGAAAACTGACTGTCACAATAAGCGTAAACTGGTCAGCGGTTCGATGACTGTATTAAATGATGGGCCGTTCATAACATTGGCCGAAGTGTTTACAGCTTGACCTCGGCTGTCGCCGAACACTAACCGGGGGGCTACTTGTTGGCCTCCCAACTTTAAGCTCCTATGACTAAGTGAAAGTTATAAAGCCCGCATATCTGATTGCCTCGTTTCTGCTAACACAACCACCTTCGGGCACCGAGACATCGGCTAAGGGTTGTTTTGTTATTGCGGAAACACCCTGCGTAGCATCTACAAGGGGGTAGAAGCCGATGATGGGCCACTTTCAGATTATCAACGATCGCAACGGAGGTGAAAATTTGGGTTCATTTAGACCACAGAGTTGGAAGCTTTCCCCGAACTTAATCCTCAGTATTTTCCTACCACATTGATCGGGGCTGAGGTTTCATGATCATGCTTAGCATGAAAACCAAAGAAAGGAACCGATAGCGGGACTATTTTCTTTGGACGATGTTTCTTATGTTAAACAATAATATAACATGTCTCTTTGCGTACCTTTGTTTATAAAACCGTATGGCCGGATTGCCTTGTTTGCCGTAAATCTTTGCCCTCATAAAGGCTTTTATAAAGTAGGACAAACACTCCTCGGCTGCTGGCCGAGGTGGTTGAAGCTGATGGTCGGTCAACAAAGTTTTGTACAATGCGGATCCGAGCATTAATGACGTAAAGTACTTGGATACATAGAGTCATTACACATAATTTGTGATTTTACTATGGATATCGATCCTTAATTCGGCCTCCCGTGCCCGCATTAAGGCTTGGGGGCTACTAGGCTTCGGGCTTATTATTTACAAATATTAAAAGGGCACATCGATCCCCTAATCTGGTGTTGCCACCCGACCAGTGTCTCGGGGGCTAATGCATTGACAATCCAATGCAGAAAATTTAAAGCGCAATATAGTTTTCGAGGAGATTATTATCCTCAGGTTGGTCGGCCGCACCCAACCTGAGTCTCGAGGACTTTACACACCGCGTTTCTATTCCTAAGTATGTTGCCGAGATGGGAATTGATCCTCCGGCTGATTTTATGAATTGACTTGAGTCTCAGGGGCTACTAGGGTCAGCGGTTTAATTTTCTTCCTTCAGGACCATCCCAGATATTAGGCCAACACGCACCTTGAGGGCTACTGGCTATACATCTCGGCAGAGATTACATGCATAATTCGGAATTAAATTCATAAAAATCAGCCCATGGCCGAGGTGGTGCACCACCTCGGATACAGTCCGGCGTTGGTGCTCGACTACAATAGACACCCCGGAAGCAGTCCGGCATAAAGCTCAGACGCTAGTGGCTGGCTCCGTAGAGGGCATTTTTGGCATTAAGCTCGGCTAAACTCCTTCAACTTTTTTGAACCAAGGTGATCTATGACACCTCGGATATAGCCCGGCGTTGGAGCTTGGACATAGTCCGACATTTGAGCTAGGACATAGTCCGGCGTTGGAGCTTGGACATAGTCCGATGTTGGAGCTTGGACAAAGTCCAGCGTTTGAGCTAGGATACAGTCCGGCGTTAGAGCTCGGAAGTGGTCCGGCGTTGGTGCTCGGCTGCAAAATATACCTCGAATGTAGTTCGGCGTTGGAGCTCGGACGCAAAAGGACACTGCCTCCCAGGAACAACTTCAAACCCGAGGTGTGGCATAAAAATAACAAGGCATTGATAAAGGCAGGAAACTTAAAGGGGCTCCTCGGATACCCGATGTGTAAACTCTTCGGATTCACTTTGGCGATCCTCAAGATCAAAGATGGAAAGATTTGTTGAACCAGTTTTCAAGACCGACGGTCGAAGATGAAGAACAGTTCAGAAGAAGCGAGGAGCGTCCCCAACTTGAAGACCGGTTCAGGGGGCTACTGACGGTGTCTTGGACTAGGGGGTACTCACCATGTCGTCGCCTGATCTCTTGGATTGGGCCGAGGACCCCCATGGCCGTATACTCATGGGCTAGTTCGGACAACCACTGCCGCATACAAGGAAAACTCCACAAGACTTGGCGCCCAAGACAAGGACTCTCCTAAACCCTAGGCCTCCGGTGTCTTATATAAACCGAGGCCAGGCTAGTCAATAGACAATCTTATATTCATTACTACAATCTCATGGTAGACACCTGTACTATGTACTATCCCCCATATGAATACAATCAAAAGCAGGACGTAAGGTATTATCTCTTCAAGAGAGCCCGAACCTGGGTAAAATCATGTGTCCGTGTTACCATCGCTCCAAGACGCCTAGTTTAGGACCCCTACTACGAGATGTGCCGGATTAGACACCGACAGTCATCATACCATGTTTTTTCACTCAAGTGTTGTTATTGTGCATCGGACATCAAAAAGGGAGAGGGTGATTGCCGAACCTGAAGGAGCACTAACAAAGTCCTTGAAATGTGGTGGTGCCGGAGAAATCAGAGAGCACCCCACTTATATTGGCTCTACAACCAGTGACACAAAACATAGGACCGACTCCAGCAGACTATACTCATACTTCAATGGCCAGACCACTAGTCCCACCACACGGGACCTCCACTCCTGCAAATGGTATGCCGATTTCAGCTGCCATAGCACTAGTCGTACCACAGAAAAATCCCACTCCAACAAAAAGTACAGCAAGTCCATGGGTCGAAGGCCTATCCCAACTACAGAGACGGCCAATTCCTGCAGATTGGAACCCCGTTCCAGTTATTCCCAGTTTAAAAGACAATGCTTTCAATGTTGTTAGGGACTGCATGCATATATTCCCATCATGGGAAGATTATAGTGAAGAAAAACACCATTTTCACATCTTCCTATCCCACTTACGTGTAAGTGCTATTATTCATGGTGATTATTTTCCTGTTTTCTGCTGATTGAACACATCAATGATTTACATTACATTGTTGTAAGTAGGCGAGGGTCAATCTGGATAGTCATGACAAACAAAGCTTGCTTGCTCTTTTCAAGGAAGCATTGCAGCAGTATCGGTGTTACCTGAGGAAATTACACTTTGATGGCAAGTCTATAAATGAATTTCCTGTGAAGTCTCCTATGCTAAATTTAGCAGACATTGAATGGAAAAACCTTGTTATGCACTGGTCTCATTCCTAGAATGAGGTACTGTCTATGATATCACATGACAAATTGAACTTCTAGTTTTCCACATGTGCCTTACGGGTCTCTTTTGCAGGAAATCTGCTCGAAGAAGGATTCCGATTTGAAAAGGGCGACAGGATATCACAAATATGTTGCCCGCTGCTTTGATCTTGTTAGTACCTGTTGTCATGTATCACTGTACTTGCATTCATACCTGGTTCATTATGTGACAGCAGTATGCATGATAGCTAGCTTATCAATTGTTCGCTCCAAATTATCTAATTTGTATTAATGGTTACATTAGTGTAGAATATATCCAATGCCAATGAAAAAGTTTAGCTCTGCATTGTTCTTGTAAGTACCTGCAGTCCTTTATCAGTGTACTTATATTGACAACTAGTTGTTCATGTACCATCACTCTGCAGCTTATTTTCCTTTGCCCTCCGTTTTCTACTCATCATTTCTATATTTACTCTTACCATAAGGTTGGATAACACCGATGTTACTAAAGAAGTTTAGCTCTACATTGCACTTGGCTGTACCTTTTTCTTGTATCGTTGTACTTACATTTATAGCTACTTAGTTATGTAGCATCACTCCTCATCTTATCTTAAATATTCTCCATTTTTTCTTATATTATCACATCTATATTTACTCTTAACAAAATGTAGAATAAAGGCAATTCTTATGAAGAAGTTTTTGTGGTAAACTTCTTGAATTGCCACAAAAACTTCCATGGACGAGGGATTTATAGAGCCAATCTTCACCACTAATGTAAGTTTGTCCTTCTCAAGCCTTCAAACTTTGTTGTGTACTAGTAGAATGCCTATGCATTGCCACGGGCCAACAAATGATTTTGTAAACAATGCCCATTTTGCTCTCCACAAACGAGCACATTGCATGGAATATTTAATCACAACACAAATACAAACATCTTTTTTCTCTCTATTCTTACAAACACCACACATCCCTCTAGCTGCTCTTTTCTGTTGATTTAACTTGTCATCGATCACCTTCTTTGTCCATACATAATTAATCATCTTAATTTATTACCCCTTGATGCTTCCCAACACAACATCTAGATAACAAAAAACAACTCTACATTTTTTCTATATTAACTATCATGATCCTAACATATAAATAAAAATATTTGAACAAGAAATGAAGGTCCCATAATAATGATATACTCTCTAAATCAGCTATTTATTTTTGGTTAGGCATGGATGCAACAATTGTTTATTTTTGGTGTTTGCATCAAATTGCATGTTTAAAGTTTATTATGTAGTTCATAAAAAAAAGTTTGTCATTCTTAATTTATGTTTTCAGTTGTACAACCAAGTTCCTTCTTCATACCATGTATATTTAACTATACAGAGCAAGTGATCTTCTTTTGCACTGCATGTATGCTTCTGTTCTTGATCCGTAATCCAGTGGTGCGGTGAACATACCCACTACAGCACAATGTCATATTCTGAAATGTCTTAACTATGAACAATGTCATATCATTCTACTATTATTTAAATTGTCCCTTTATTTTCAAATCTGAAATGGGATAAATTGATAGCACACTAACCATTGATACTTATGAGTTCTTGATCTGTAATCTAGTGGTGTCGTGCAGCTGCTAGCTACTTCACAATGTCATTTCCCGCCATGTCTTAACCTGAACAACAACATATTGTGTTAATGCTATTTTAAATTGTCTCACTTTATTCATCAATAACAAATGTGATGAATTGTCAGCACTGATACTTATATGTGCAAAACATGTCATCTGTGTGCTTGTTTATCTTTCAGAGTGAGGAGGATATAAGTGTCAAACAAGCGTAGTCTCATCAGCTTGCTCAGCTACTTGCGCTGCAGCTCCCGAGCAGGGCTAACCTTTCTTTAACTCTATTCAAGTGATGTTGGTTTTGTATATTATTTTCTCGGTGTGTTTATTTGCACTGGTGGCAATCTTTGATGCCAAGTGTCTGTAATCTGCTATCTACTTGTGCTTTATTATCATAGTGGCAAACTTTGATGCCCAGTGGATGTAATATGCCGTAATTTCATTATTGTATAGTCTAGGTTTTTTTCTTATTCACCATGCTACGGTTAATTTACTGTATATATATCATGCCTTCGCTCCCTAAAAAGTGAACTGGTCAAACCGTAAATTTATGGTAGATAATCAGGTCGTCAAGCAAATCACTATTTATGGGCCGCATCATGGGCCTAGTCATCTTGGTCCATTAACAGGCCTTAATGTAAACTGGCCCACTAGTAGTTTCGGGCCTTTAATAGGCCGAGTAAACCACTGGCCCTATTTTTGCAAGAAAATTCAATGGACTTTTAGGAGGCCCAAAAGTAGGTTGGGCCTGAAACGTGCCGAACAGCTCACGCGCCGACAGCAGGCCAAAATAGACTCTGGCCCATGATTGTACCAATCACATCAAGGGTCGTTAACAGGCCAAAATTTTCTTGGTCCTTGTTTGGCCCAATCAGATTATCGGATGTGAGCGGGAAGGATGCAAAGCGGGCCATAGTTAGGCCCAACTATATGACAGGCTTTTAACAGGCCGAAATAAATATAGGGCTGAAATGTTAAATGGACCTTTAATAGGCCGAAACTAATATCAGGCCGTATTGCTAAATGGGCCTTTAGTAAACAGAAATCCTAACCAGGCCTCAAGTGGGCCCAAAAGCACAGTGTCCAGTTGACGGGCCAAATCTGATATGGGCCATAATTTATCCCAAAGGCTCTTAAAGGGCCGAATATGATATGGTCCGTAATATGGCCCAGAACATGGTAAACTATTAACGGGAAAGATCTCATATGGGCCCTTATTAGGCCCAAAACATGGTAGGTTGTTAATGGACTGGATCAAATATGGTCCGGCATTTTGCCCAAAACATGGCAGCCTATTAACGGGCTGGCCCACTACTGTCTTCAAAATCTTGTGGACCTTTAGCTAGGCTAGCCCATTATGGTCTGCAAAATCTTTTGGGCCTTTAGCTGGGTCGGCCCATTATGTTCTACAAAATCTTGTGGGCCTTTAGCTGGACTGGCCCATTATGGTTTGCTAAATCTTGTGGGCCTTTAGTTGGGCCAGCCCATTTAATCTTTATGGTCCACTTTTGGGGCGGTCCACGTGTCATCATATCATAGGCGCATCTCGCCCATTGGATGAGTGACATCTATGCCAACGCCGAGCTGACACGTGGTTCCGTCGGACAATGAGAATTATACACGTGGAAAATCGCCATTGGTCGTCGTTGTTAGTGGGTTATCGGATCCAAAACCAGACCCGATAGCTTAACGGTGACCCGTTATGGTGGATGCCATGTGTCGGTTACCCTTGACGAAAGCACTTCTATCACGCGTGATAAATCATCATGGAAGTGGACACTTCCGTGATGATATTTTTGGTATTGTCGTGGAACACTTCTACGACAGCACAGGTATGACTATCTTGATTCTGTCATAAAATTGTTATGAATGTACATGCATGACAAAAAACATGACCTATTGTGACAAACATGTATCATCACGGAAGTGTATTTTTTGTAGTGAATACTTACGGAGGGTTTCTCCTTCCTTCTGTTGGAGAAGTTGCGGTCGCTGGGCCGGGCCGGCTCCTGGTGGCCACCAGTGACGGCACCGATGAACTCGTGGCACAGGTCTGCCCATGAGGAAATGGAGTTCTCTGGCAGGTGCATGAGCCAAGACCTCACATTGGACTTGAGGGCCAATGGGAAGTAGTTGGCGAACACCTTCTCATCTCTTCCCCCGGCAGCCCGAACAACGATGGTGTAGATGCTGAGGAACTTTGTCGGGTTCAGCCTCCCATCGTACTTCTTAGGCATCTCTGGCTTGAACGTGCGAACAAACGGCCAATGGATTTTCCGCAGCTCACGGGTAAAGGCAGGGCAGCTAACCTCAAAAGGTAGGCGCCCGCCAATACCGAGTGCGGGCTGGTCGACGCCGGGGCGATCACACCCATTGGTCCGGCGAAGGTCGTCGCCGCGCAGCTCGATGACGCACGCGTCTCCTCTCCGCCTATCCTATGTCACACCCTGATTTTCATGCCACAATACTTAAGCTAATAATCATGAAAAATTGTGGTTTGGCAAAAACTTTTGAGTGTTTTGAATTTTTCTTGATGGGATTTTTGTTGTTGTTGTTTGCAAGTGCTTTAAAAAAATCCTCCAACTCTTATACTCCATCTCCTTGCTCCAAAGTTTTTCCCCAATGATCATGCCATGTGTATAGTACAGTATATAATTTTCTTACAAAAATAATTTGGGCAAAAAGTATTTTCTAAATTTAGTTTTCGAAAAACCCCTCATTGATGTTTGCACTACAAGTACTTGATTTGGGGTATGAAAAATCTTTCAAAGAGTATGTTTGACTCCTTTAGGTATAGGACTCCCATAAACCACACAAATATAATTTTAAAAGTTATTTTCTTATTTTATTTAAAGGCTTTTTCTTTAGGCCATAAATGGTCTTTAATAGGTTAAAATTATTTTTAATGCTTTAAAAATATTTTGGAAACTTTAGGGAAACTCAATGGACATAATTGCCCATATATAAGAGTTTCAACACATGGTGATGTTCAAAATATTGGTCAAATCCCTCAAAACCCCTTTCTGGATATTTCAGGATTTTGAAATATTTACAAAGGAAATATTCTCTAGAAATTCCAAGAAAATTCTAGCATGACACATATGACATATTTGATGATCTTGCCAAGTATCATGTCTTGGAGGACAAGATAACATCATAAATCCCCTCAAAACCACTACTAACCATTTTGAACTTTGTGCAACTTTACATTGCGAAACATGTCCAAATGTTTTCAAACTTGGTGCACATGATCAAATGGTCTAATTATTCATCTAGACCAAATGGCACAAGTTGTAGAACAAGGTAACTTGATCAAAGTGGCCCAAAACCCTCTTTGTCCAGATCAAAAGTTGAACAACTCTACATTACAAACTTTCTCCTTTTCATCCCGACTTTTGTGGACTTGCTCAAATCCTCAAATGATGACACTACACCAAGTGGTGCATCTAGTAGAAAATATTTGCATGACTAAATCTTGGGAAATCCATTTCTGTTGATTTCTAGGGTTTCCCAAAGTTACATTGGCAACTTTCTTCAAATGAGCTCAAACTTGGTGATCAACCTCATTTTCGAATGCCATTTGATCCCGTTAAGTCTCAAGTCATGTGGAATCCATTTGCCTGACCAGACTAGCATCAAACACCTTCTGGCCAATTCTAAAAGTTGTTGTTTTGGCCACTTACCTTGATCTCCTTGACCCCAAATTTTTGCCACAGTCTCTACTAGGCCTCTTCCACCTCCAGTAAGAATTGCATGCCCTCATCTCAATTATTGGTGGGTGAAAACCTCACTTCCTCTCTATGGACAACACTGTTTCCTCTCTTTCTCTACCCCTCTCTCACTCCAGAAGCCCCCAGAGCATCCAATGAACTTTCATCTTGTTTATCTCCCACCGGAGCTAGGGGAGAAGGTTGGCCGCGCTCGAAATGTCAATAGCATGGAAAATGAGTGCTCTAGAGTGCGCTATAGTCTGCTCTCGCACTATAGTCGCGTCCTGCCCGAGGCTTGCGACCACCTAGGGTCTCCCCCTTGTATCTACCAAGGCCTCCTCGACGTCCGGGACACGAAACACGGTCGGGCCCCTCCTCTCTCTCTCTCCCATGGCAGCCCCGAGGGTGACAGAGCGCCGCTCAGCTTCGCCACTCGTTGTCATCGCTCGGGACCCGCCTCGAGCTCGTCCCGCTCCTTCTCTCCCTTCACAACGCCCTACACCACACCCACAAACACCCCTGACTCAAAGTTGAGCCCTCCTATGGCCTCCTGTGACGGCTAGGACCTCGTAGGCTCACGGTGCACCTCGCCCCCTCCTATTTAAAGCCACCCCTAGCCTCCGTGTCGACGCACCCAGATCTCTCTGACTCCCAATCTTCCCCATGAGCCTGCCTTTCTTCTCCAGGAGCATCCAAGCTCGAGATCGAGCTCAAGCTCCACTGCCTCGGTTCACCGTTGATCCAGAGGTACATGCCCTCTCCGCCTCTTATAGCACTCGATCTGGAACCGCTGCACCTCCCTGACCATTTCCCCTCTGCTTCCCCTCTCTATCGCAACCGGAATCTACCGAAGCAAGATCCTCCCGAAGCCCTTCCGTCGGCTTCCTTGTCGCCGGTGAACCCCTGCACCCCAGTGACTACCTCCACCTCAACCCGAACGGTGACTCCGCCCTGAGGTCGCAGCCATCACGCCTCGCCGTCGACCACAGCTATGCCAGTGAGCTCGCCTCCATCTATGGCCCGAGGTTGACAACGACGGTCGTGGGGCCCGTTGGTCAACCACACACTCTGATGAGTGGGACCCACCTGTCAGGTTTAAACACACGTGCCCGTGTACGGTTCGCCCATCGGCTGAATGTGTATTTTGCCTTTACGCCTGTCGGTGTCAAAACCGGTGGATCTCGGGTAGGGGGTCCTGATCTGTGCGTCAAGGCTGATGGTAACAAGAAGTAAGGGACACAGATGTTTACCCAGGTTCGGGCCCTCTCGATGGAGGTAAAACTCTACTTCCTGCTTGATTAATATTGATGGTATGGGTAGTACAAGAGTAGATCTACCACGAGATCGTAGAGGCTAAACTCTAGGAGCTAGCCTGTGATGCTATGATTGTAATTGTGATCGGCCTTCTAAGGACCAACCTCTCCGGTTTATATAGACATCGAAGAGGGCTAGGATTTACATGGAGTTGGTTACAAGGAAGGAAATATAATATCCGCATCGCCAAGATTGCCTTCCACGCCAAGGAAAATCCCATCCGGACATGGGCCGAAGTCTTGAGTCTTGTATCTTCACGCTTCAATAGTCCGAACAATGTACACAGTCCGGCTGTCCGGATACCCCCTAATCCAGGACTCCCTCAGTAGCCCCTGAACCAGGCTTCAATGACGATGAGTCTGGCGCGCAGTATTATCTTCGGCATTGCAAGGCGAGTTCCTCCTCCGAATTCTCCAAAGTGGTTTATCGAACACGTAGACTGTTTCCGGATCTGCAAAATGATATTCGTATGGTATAGATCTGATTTGCTGGCAACCTTCGCGCGTCGTGCCCTTGCATCATGGCTCGGTCCAACCTGAACCGGCTTTTCCTTCCCCACAATGACTCGTGTTACGAGGCGGTTTTATTGGCACGTCTCGTCGAGGCAGAGATCGTGTCCCTTTTATTACGGGATTTTCCATCAATCTGAGCGTGCGTGACCCCACACCGGCTGTTGGTATTACCCCGTGTGTTTTTAGATAAGCCTCAAACGGTCACACCAGGGACTCTTGATATTCACCCTCTTTATAAGGGGGTCGAGACCTACGCCTCCTTTTTCACCTTCATCGCGCCCTCTCGCACCTCAAGTTCTAACACCCAAAACCTAAGCTCCACCCCTCCGGAATCCTCTAATATGTCCGGATCTGACCCTCAAGGCTGGTGGGTGGCCTCCTCAATTGAAGAGAAGGACATTGCAAAGCTTAGGGAGGTCGGATACCTGACCACCGATATCCAGCACAGGCTTCCTATTCCGGGGCAGGTCATCCCTACGCCGGAGCCCAATGAGTGTGCCGTTTTGATCCCACACTTCCTCCGTGGTTTGCGTTTCACCCTCCATCCCTTCGTGAGGGGGCTCATGTTCTATTATGGGCTGGATTTTCACGATCTGGCTCCAGACGCTATCCTCCATATCTCGTTGTTCATTATCGTGTGCGAGGCTTTTCTCCATGTCACGCCACACTTCGGCTTATGGCTCAAGACCTTCAATGTGAAGCCGAAGATGATCGAGGGGCGACATGTGGAGTGCGGAGGTGCTGTAATAACCAGAGACGTCGATGCCCCATGGCCGGAGGGTTCTTTCCCAGAAGTATCTGACGTATGGCAACGGAGGTGGTTTTATGCTACAGCCCCAAGGGGCACAAAGTGGGTAGCCACCCCTGAGTTCCGCTCGGGCCCTCCGTCGCAGTTGGCATCCTGGACAGATGTAGGACGTAATTGGGGGCCCGCAGGCGATGTACCAATACTGCAGAACCGCATTCGGGAGCTTCTCGAGAGGGATATCAACCTTGTCAGCGTAATGCAAGTGATGTTAATCCGGCGGATGTTGCCATGCAAACGCCGGCCTCTTCAGATGTGGGAATTTGATCCAGAGGGTCCGCGGACTATGAAGCACTTCTTCGGCTTGAAGCCCGAAGAGATGTGCAAATTATTCTTCGGACGGAAAGTAGTGTGTCCGGACACCACCGAGGATGCGGGCCTAAGCTGTAATCGCCTAGATACCCAAGTAAGTAGCCTTGATACCGGACACCTTGTTTTGCATTTATCGTGACTGTTTGTTCTGACAACCACCTGCGTCCAGGAATGGCTCAGCAAGGCGGAGAGAATCAGGTGTCCGGCACCGCTTCCTGAAGGCTCGCCTGCCCCCACCATGGCCAAGATGCTCGACCGGGTACTCAGCAGAATGCCCTCGGGGAAAGACAAGGGGAGGGACGAAGAGACCAAACCCCACATGCTACGCATCCGAACAGGGGGAATTGTTATCTCCCCCAATGAGGATAGTCGGGGAGGGGAGGCTAAGGCCTCCTCTCCGCGCGGGAAGAAAATGACCGCCTCCGAAGATCTGGAGGCGAAGATGCCCAAATCAGGGAAAAGGACGTCCCCAGGGGGCCTTGCCCTGACGGGCACCCTCACCGCACCATGCCCTCCAACGGGCCAGCCCTCCACCAAGCTATAAGTCAATCTGCCATCCGAAGGTACTGTGTTTCTCCTAGATCAATAACCAGGATTCAACTTTTTGCAGTCCAGCCAGCAGCTCCTCTCAACAGGGTTCGTCTTCGGGGGACCTTCCTCCGGAGATGATGGAGAGAGAGACCCCACCCCCTTCTCCGACTCGTGAAGTAGGCGACACCGAGGTGTCGTCACGGAGGAGTCTAAATCTGCCGAAGCCGGCAGTCAATTCGTCAGCCGCCCTGCACCCGGAGCCTTTGGCTACAACGGGGGGCGATGGGAATAGTCCGGCGCAGTTCGATGTCCGGCCAGACATACTGACGGGCTTGCTGGAGCGAGCTGCACTCTCGTAGGAGAACCGCTCGTTAATGAGCACGGTGCTCAAGAAGATTTCATCCGCTACAAGCGGTTTGAATGAAGCATTTACAAGCCTTCTCAGAGGCTTTGAGGTATGTAATGAAGAATACACCATATAGGTAGTAGCCCCTGAGACTCTGGTTGCCCGCCCTAGGCGGCAAACGGGGTATCATCAACCGATAATTAGTGTTGTAAATATGTTCAGGTACCTGTGGGTCCGGCCGCCGGCCCGTCCGTTGAAGTTGTCGAACTGACAAGGCAAATTGGGTCGGTTGATGCCGATATCACTCTGATGAATGAGCGGCTGGACGAATCACAAGGTATGTGTCCTGTCTTTCCATTGCATAGGAAAATATTAAGGTGGCACATATTAATGTAATATGTTCGGACTACAGATGGTGCTGCTGCCGTGGAGGCCCTGAGGGAGGAGCTTGCTCTAGCCAAGGAGCAAGCCCGAGTGAGCAATGCGGCTGCCCTAAAGGTGGCCGAGGAATTGAGAGCTGAACAGGCTGCTCATCGCCGAAGCGAGGAAAAGATAGCCGAAATGGCTATTGAGTTAAAAAATGCCACTGACCGATATGAGATCCTGAAGAAGGAGCATGAAGATAAATCGGCTGACCTGAGCAAGGCACTGAATGCCACCAAGGAAATATGGACCGAGCTTAGGGGTGCGCGGGAGGAGCTTCAACAGGCCGGTAAAATCGCGGCTGGAGGCTCCTATTTGCTGCGGACGAAGTTCTTCGATCTGAAGTACGCTCCCCTTGATGGACGCTGGAGCTCACCGGACGCATAAGCAGACCTGGCAAAGAGTACGCCTGATGCTGTGGAGTTCTTCAAAGATCAGGGTGAAAAGGAGGCGGAGAAGCTTGGTTGCAGTTCCATGCTCCCACTCGCCCGCTGCCGTTAAGTGAAAAGATGGCTGCGGTGGCGGAGCTTCACAGGCTGTCCGGGCTTGCAATGCGGTCTGTAATAGATCATCTTTGGCCGAAGGGGCCTAAGCCGGACAGCTACTTTGGTTTAGTGCAACAGTTCCTTGGGGCCGTGCCTCGGATCGATGCCATGAGGCGGTCGGCATGCATAGAGGGTGCTCGGATGGCGCTTGCCCGCGTTAAAGAGTATTGGACGGATATGGATGCCTCTATGATAGCGTCTCAGGATCCGGTGGGGGGCCAATATTCGCCGGGCACTACTTGGCGTGGGTCACAGAGGGTGCCCGCCTGATAGAGGCGCAGTGCCCGAAGGATCTCTTATTCGAGTGATGATTCGAATCATTGTAAAAACAATGTTTATTTTGATTAGAAGATTATATTTATAATGTTTGTCTGAAAATATGATTGTGTCCCCTATGCGGCCGTTTATATATATATATATATACCTATATATGTTTGGGTAATCCGAAAGATAGCTGTCGTTGGCTTCAGCCACCACGCATACAATGTGGGGGTGTTCGCAAAAAAGTGCTTGATCACTCTTTATCCAATGTCTTGGTCCGGCAAGGAGGTGACCGCACGTCGAACTAGGCAACTGGACTATATAGCTGTAACACTTTCGCTTAGCCGCGGGATTCTAACGTTGGGGCTACTATGTAGCCCCTGGTACCTTCGTGTGCATCCGAATACGGGCGCGTATGTACCTGGCCGGGAAATGGCCCTTCGTTAATGCGGAGGAATCCTAGAGATTCCAGTGAGTCGTCGAGTGGTTGACCAGTCTCTCGCTATATCATGACAGTCAGTTTTCGGCTTTCTCTACTGAGGTGCTCATCTGGAATAACTAGGGCACAATCGCAGTAGTTCTCCTTTGGCCACCTTAGTCGATTATAACAGAACGTAAGGCGGCGAACCCAGGAGCCGGGCAAACCCAACATTTGACCAAAGACATGATTCGGAGCTGATGCATATAAGGCCAAACTCGTGACGCCGAACACTCCCGAAGGTATTCAGACTTTATAAAGGATGATGAGCTCAAGAATGCCCATTCATTATAAACCCTGTATTTCCAGGTGCGTGCGTTAATCTGTCGTGGCGAAATGCCAAAAACGGCAGCATCCTCTGTGGGTACGGAACCCATGGGATGGTTAAACAAACAAGAGGCAATAGAAAAGGTTTACACAAGGGCTTAATCTAAAAAGAAACATGTTGAACGGGGCCCTGCTGCACGTCTGCGCCTTTGTCTCTGTTGTGCCGCCTCCTGGAAGGGTATCACGCGAGCGTTGACTGCGGGAAAGGGCAATTCATAGGGGAGTGCAACGTAAGTATGCGATGGATAGTAAGAAATGTAAGATGTTGTCCTGCTAATAAGGTTGAGCCAAGTGTGGGGCCTTGTCATTAGCCCCTGCTGTCCACTATAGGATTACATATGCAGTGCCCTGGTTTGATATGGGCTGCCAGACTCGTCTAACCGGGTCCGTGGTCTTAACGACCCGTCATGTTTTGTTAGAGGCCGCTTATAGTCCGGCCATTAGGGCCGTCGCGTATTCCTCTGTGTGCAAAGAGCACTCTGTTATTCCGCTAACAGTGATGATGCTGCATGGACCGGGCATCTTAAGTGTAAGGTAATCATAGTGCAGCAATGCGTTGAAGCGGGCGAAGGCCGTTCTTCCGAGCAGTGCTTGATAGCTGCTTTGGATGGGTGCAATGATGAAGTCTAGTTCTTCGCTTCTGAAGTTGCCTAGAGGGCCGAATGTTACCTCCAGTGTGACGGAGCCCCTGCTGTAGGCTTCAACGCCTGGTATTACCCCTTCAAAGGTGGTGTTAATCTTGTTGATTCTGGATGAGTCTATCCCCATCCTACGGACAGTGTCCTCGTATATTAAATTGAGACTGCTGCCGCCGTCCATGAGGACATGAGTTAGGTGGTATCCGTCGATTAACGGGTCAAGCACCAAGGCGTTTGATCCTTCGTGCCGAATATTAGTTCGGTCGTCCAGGCGATCGAAAGTGATCGAACAAGACATCCCGTATTTAGGTGTGGGTACGATGGGCTCTATATCGCACGGGCCTTTATAGGCGTGTTCGTGCCTTCCCAAGGATGTGCGAGTCGCGTGGATCATGTTCACCGTTTTAACCTCTGGCGGGAATTTTTTCTGTCCCCAGTGTTCGGCTGGTGAGGTCCATCCTCGTCTTCACTTGGTGTTTCCCTTCCCTTGTGTTCGGCGTTTAGTTTGCCAGCCTGCTTGAAGACCCAGCACTCTCTGTACGTGTGGTTCGCAGGTTTGTCGGGGGTACCATGAATTTGGCATAGTCTGTCCAGAACTCTGTTTAGACCGGACGGTCCCTCTTTACTGCCTTTAGGTTGCTTATTTTGCTGGTTAGGTCGAGAGCCCCAGAATCCGGCATTAACCGTTGTATTGTCTAGGCTCTCTTCCTTGTTTTGGCGTTTGTTTTTATTACACCGTGGCTTCTCGTTGCCATCCCTTATTTCGGATGTGCTGGGGTCGCTGGTGCCTTTGCGGGTGAGCCAGCTATCTTCTCCCGTGCAAAAGCGGGTCATAAGGATTGTTAGGGCTGCCATTGTCATTGGCTTTTCTTGGCCGAGGTGTCTGGCGAGCCACTCATCACGGATGCTATGTTTGAATGCCGCTAAGGCTTCGGCATCCGGACAGTCAACTATTTGATTCTTCTTAGTGAGGAATTTGTTCCAAAGCTTGTGGGCGGACTCTCCGGGTTGTTGGATTATGTGACTTAAATCGTCAGCATCCGGAGGCCGGACATAAGTCCCTTGAAAATTGGCCCTCAAAGCGTCCTCTAGTTCCTCCCAACTCCCAATTGAATTTTCGGGGAGGCTTTTCAACCAGTGCCGAGCTGGTCCCTTCAGTTTGAGGGGAAGGTATTTGATGGCATGGAGGTCATCCCCACGAGCCATGTGTATGTGTAGGATAAAGTCCTTGATCCAGACCCCTGGGTCTGTCGTTCCGTCGTATGCCTCTATGTTCACAGGTTTAAAGCCCTGTGGGAATTCATGGTCCAGTACTTCATCAGTAAAGCACAGGGGGTGAGCAGCCCCTCTGTATCTGGACGTGCAGTGGCATGCCGTCGGCTGTTGTTGTGTTTGGTGTTTATTCCGAACTGGTGTTTGTTTGTCATAATTGTTTTGACGATCACAGTCCCCCGCCGGGGTGTGTCCTTTAGATTCGTAGATGGACCTAGCTGCGCCAGCTTTCTTGTCCAGGTGCTCATGTAGATCGTGGGCGTCTTTGGTAGTTGATTTATTGCGGTTATGAAGTGGTATTCCTGGTCTCCTGGTCGTGTTATTCTTTAGTGGAACGGCCTCGTCGTCGAATTCTGGCATTAGCTCGCGTTTTGGGTAGCTCTTTGTATGGCGATCATCGCCATATCTTTCTTTAGTGTCTAGCACTTTGTTCCATCTGTGATTGAGCATTTCATGTGCGGCTTTAAGCCATTGCTTCTGCTTCTTCAGACTTCTTGCTGTGACCATAAGCTTTCTGTGGAGGTTCTCTCGTTCCACGCGCTCTTCCGGAATGATGAATGTGTCATCGTCCGGACTATCTTCTTGTCCTGGGCCGGTTTGATGAACTTGTCCCTCTAGATCATTTTCTTCGGGCGTATGCTCCGAACTATGTTCGGCGTGACCTAGTTCGTCCTGCTCCATCATTGGTTCTATTTGGTTGTTGTTTCCTTTGGGGTTGGCCAGAGTATCCATCCTTCTCGTGCTCTTGCTGATATTTTTGTTGTTGCTGGATTTGGAACGGCATCTACGCCGTCGCTTTGGTCTTTGTCCAGGGGTTTTATCTATCGGGTTGTCACCGGCGTCTTCCTTGGGCGTATCCACCATGTATATGTCATGTGAGGAGGCGGGAATCTGGTACCCCGTAAATTCCGAGTCTTCTCCTGCATCGTCGTCCATACCGTCGATGCCTTCGGAGTCAAAATCAAGCACATTGGTTAAATCATCAACCGTGGCTATAAAGTGGGTGGTGGGTGGGCAACAAATTGCCTCATCGTCTGCTTCCCACTCAAGACGGACATAGTTCGGCCCAGAGTCTCCTGACAAAGAGAGAGACTTCAATAAATTCAGTATGTCGCCAAAGGGCGAGTGCTGAAAAACGTCTGCCGCGGTGAACTCCATCACCGGAGACCAATCAGGCTCGGCGGGCTCGGGGGCGCGCGGATTGGAGCCTACAACCGGGCACGAGTCTGGGGGTCCGTAATCACAGGCTTCCTCAGGAGCGAGGCATGTGTTCGGCTCCATTGCCGATGAGGGTACGACCTGTGGGGCGGGGTCTAACCCTCCGTCCTTAGGCAACGCAACCTGCCCCGGATTCAGATCCGAGGCTTCTGCCGGGATGATGTCCCGAGCATCGTCGGACAGCAGGTCTAAGTCGTGATCATAGTGATTGTTTGGCGCTCCTGGTGCTGGCCCTAATCCGTCGAAGATCAGGTCTCCGCGGACATCCGCCGAGTAGTTCAGGTTTCCGAACCTGATTAGATGGCCAGGGGTATAGTTATCGATCTGCTCCAGATGGCCAAGCGAATTGGCCCGCAGCGCGAAGCCGCTGAACACGAAGATCTGGCTGGGGAGGAAAGCCTCGCCCTGGACGGTGTCATTGATGATGTTTTAAGGAGCCATCAAGCCTGATAGAGACGACACAGAGGAACTCTCAATGAAAGCACCAATGTCGGTGTCAAAACCGGCGGATCTCGGGTAGGGGGTCCCGATCTGTGCATCAAGGCTGATGGTAACAAGAAGTAAGGGACACAAATGTTTACCCAGGTTCGGGCCCTCTCAATGGAGGTAAAACCCTACTTCCTGCTTGATTAATATTGATGTTATGGGTAGTACAAGAGTAGATCTACCACGAGATCGTAGAGGCTAAACCCTAGGAGCTAGCCTATGATGGTATGATTGTAATTGCGATCGGCCTTCTAAGGACCAACCTCTCCGGTTTATATAGACACCGGAGAGGGCTAGGGTTTACATGGAGTCGGTTACGAGGAAGGAAATATAATATCCGGATCGCCAAGCTTGCCTTCCACGCCAAGGAAAGTCCCATCCGGACACGGGCCGAAGTCTTGAGTCTTGTATCTTCACGCTTCAATAGTCCGGACGTTGTACACAGTCCGGATGTCCGGATACCCCCTAATCCAGGACCCCCTCAACGCCTTCGACGTGGCATCCTCGCATGGGCTGGACTCCCTTTGGGCCTCGTGCACTGTGGCTGAATTGGCCTAGTTGCATACTGTTGCTTCTTCTTTTTCTTTTTCCAGAAACTTACGAAAACTCTACAGAACAGAATAATGATCCAAATGAAATAATTCAAACTCCTAAATTCTTCTAGAAGTCTCACCTATTCAATGGTGTAACTTTCATAAATATCCATCAAACTTTTCTGCACTATTCAAATTTGAGCATTCATATTTCCCTTTGAAAATCCATTTCTGTTATTCTACAACTCAAAATCCAAAACTAAGAATTTTGGCATTCTTAGTTTTCATCCTAATATTTAACAAAAATTAGTTAACATTTTTAAGAGCACTTTTATTTTATTTTTTTTCCATTCCCTTATTTTCAGTTACTCTTTTGCGACGATTAGATTCCATGTGTGGCGAAGCTATTAGAGAGGATTTGGAGAAGGATTTGAAGACCTCAAGAGTTTATTAAAACAGGCAAGCAGCCCTTTGACCATTTCTATGAACCCTTTTTTATGCATGTCATTTAGCACTTCACTATCGTTGGAGTGGAATCATGATGAGGTGGTTACCACTTTGGTGGTCTGCCTCCGATACTTTCCTCGTTGATACTTGCATGGTGCATGACCCTACCTTTCTATGAGGGTGATGCATGTGGGAGTAGATAGGATGCTAAAGTAGTGTCTACGCAAATGGGATGGGTATATGCATGTATGGAGACAAAAGTATTTTTGAAACACTTTCTGAAAACCCCGCCGGGTGCCACTAATGCCCGAGGGAGATGTTGAGCTAAGTAACCACTTGATGACGAAGTGGTGTACCGAGGCAAGTGAGTGTGATTGTTTTTGAAAGCGGATTGGTTTAAGTTGTGACCATTACTCCAACCTTACATGTGCAACCACTCTGCCCTTATATGGGACAGGACATTATCAATTACCTAGTCTGTTACTAGCATTGTGCCCGCATTACTAGTGACGGGGTGACATGAGGTCACTCCCGGGACGGTGTCGTGCTTGGATAGGCGGCTATGGCTGTTTTTGCAGGGCACCGGACGCACCGTTGGTACCCCGTGCTTGTGGTATGTGATGAATATGGGAGCGTGGCTCCACAAAATTTATGATGTGAAATGTTGGGCACGGGGGTTGCTACCAATCGAGTGGACTCTATGTTAGTCGCGGCTGGGGAAAGGTAGTGATAGGGTGCTTCCCTCGAGTACATGAGGTACTGCGTGATCGTGGTTGACACGAAAGCTTTCCGGATCTTGTGGGTAAAGTGTGCAACCTCTGCAGAGTGTAAAACTATTCGAATAGCCGTGTCAATGGTCAAGGACAGTTGGGTAACCGCTCTTGGTCTACGTCCACATGTTTACAAAGCCTGGTGAGTGTGTATGGATAAGTGGTGAGAACCACCTAGGTCTCATCCATAGTCTTGACTTGATGACTAAGTTCGATTGTTTCCAACTCTATTTATGTTGATATATGTAACATGTTCTCATGATTACTTAAACTCTCATGATGCATGTCTTACATGTTGTTGAACATGCCATAACACTCAAAACCAGCTTGTCACGCCCAATATGTGATACTATCCTAAAGAGACTCGAAGGTCCCACCAAGGATAGAACTGCATATTGATATGCGTTTGCAAGATGGATATCATTACATCAACATTACATAATAGATGGGGATACATACAAAAAGCATACAATGCCACATGAATACAACATCATCTTACATAAGAGCACCATCCGACTACGTATGAAACACAAACAGAAACTCAAACGACATCCACCCTGCTAGCCCAGGCTGCCGACCTGGAACCTATCCCCTGATCGAAGAAGAACTCCAAAACAAACAAACATTGCTCTCGCGTCATGATCATCGCATAACCTGTACCTGCAACTGTTGTTGTAGTACTCTGTGAGCCACGAGGACTCAGCAATCCCATTACCATGGGTATCAAGACTAGCAAAGCTTAATGGGAAAGGAAGGGGTAAAGTGGTGAGGTTGCAGCAGCGACTAAGCATATATGGTGGCTAACATCCACAAACAAGAGCGAGAAGAGAGCAAACGGAACGGTCGTCAACTAGTAATGATCAAGAAGTGATCCTGAACTCCTGCTTACGTCAAACATAACCCAAAAACCGTGTTCACTTCCCGGACTCCGCTGAAAAGAGACCATCACGGCTACACACACGGTTGGTGCATTTTAATTCGAATCAGGTGTCAAGTTATCTACAAGCGGACATTAACAAATTCCCATCTGCCACATAACCGTGGGCACGGCTCTCGAAAGTTTATACCCTGCAGGGGTGTCCCAATTTAGCCCATCACAAGCTCTCATGGTCAACGAAGGATATTCCTTCTCCCAGGAAGACCCGATCAGTCTCAGAATCCCGGTTTACAAGACATTTTGATAATGGTAAAACAAGACCAGCAAGACCGCCCGATGTGTCGACAATCCCGATAGGAGTCGCACGTATCTCGTTCTCAGGACACACCAGATAAGGTAAGCGTACAGGTAACGACGTAACCCAAGTTGCCAAGGGATGGTCCCGCACGGTGCTCTAGTTTGGACCAACACTTAGACAAGCATTGGCCCGGGGGGGCTAAAATAAAGATGACCATCGGGTTAATTACTCCCAAGGGAAAGGCATAGGTGGTAGGCAAATGGTAAAACTAGTGTTGGGCCTTGCTGGAGGAGTTTTATTCAAGGCGAACTGTAAAGGGGGTCCCATAAATCACCCAACCGTGTTAGGGACGCAAAATTCGGGAACATAATACTGATATGATGGAAACTAGGGCGGCAAGAGTGGAACAAAACACCAGGCATAAGGCCGAGCCTTCCACCCTTTACCAAATATATAGATGCATTAATAATATAAGAGATATTGTGATATCCGAACATTATCCTGTCCACCATGGAGCAATCTTCAACTTCACCTACAACTAGGGCTAAGCAAAGCAGGAACATAGCCAAACAACGGTTTGCTAGGAAGGGTGAAAAAGGTTAGAGGCTGACATGGCAAATTGGGAGGCTTGAAGAACAAGTGATAGGTAGCGCAGCATAGTGATAGAACGAAGCAACTAGCATAGCAATGATAGTAGTGAGATCCAAGGTGACGGTCATCTTGCCTGAAATCCCGCTAGGAAGAAGAACAAGTCCATGAAGAAGATGAAGCAACAAAGACGAACCAAGCGTAGTCGAACGAATCCTCACGATCGCAACAAAACTGGAACTATCGAGAAGAAACACACAACATGGTAAATACACCACACATGAACAAGGCATGATGCTCAACCAAGTATGATGCAAGACAAGACTACATGAAGCTACTCATGGCAAGAGATGATGCATACAAGAACAACACATCAAAGCAAGTTTAAATGAGGCGGGAAACAACATACAACAATTCTGGTAAGTCCTCATGCAAATTTAGAAATTGGTCCAGAACTGAATAAACCTTATGTTCAAGTTGTTAAACAGCAAGTTAAGATGCACCAAGATGATCTACATGAAATTCTAGTCAAGTTTCATATAAAGTTCATTTAATTCGGAGCTACGGCCTAGAAGATATGAGCAAAACAAGTTAAACATGGCATTGATGCAAAATGCATACAAACATCAAGCAAACACTCTCAAAACATGGATGCAACATGATAATATGAGACTACATGCAAAATCAAGCAAGTTTCATATAGAGCACACTCAAAACGGAGCAACGGTTCAACACATACACACCATACAAGTTTAAAGGACAAGCTGTCCAAAACAGCAACTAGGCATCTAGCAAGCATCCAAACAATATGCTACAGCATCTCAACGTGAAAACAAAAGGCATGGGAATGAAGTACAGGTAAATTATGACAAAACATGACCACTGAGCTATCTCCAGAAAACAATATAACATGCTCAAAAGGACATGGCAAGATTGCAAATAATAACAGTCTACAGACTTCGCAGAAATAACATCAGGTTGCAATGTTTAGAGCTATAAAACAACATGTTACAGGAACTTAACATGGCAAAGAAAGGCATGGCATTCTAATACTAAAGATAAAGAACAAAACTCCCTTACTGAACTAGTTCCAAAGATCAACAGAAAGGATGGTAGCATCCATACAAACATGGCAAGTGATATGACAGATTCAGACAAGGCAGGAACAACAATAAGTAGGCATGTTGGTGAGCTTGTACCACTCACCACAGAGTAATAAATGGCATGAAAAGGTAACAAACAGTAAGAAGACATGTTTATGGGGCTAAAAATGGTAAGAGCAAGTTCTTAGGGTGCATGGATCACTAGCAAAGCTCATTGCAAAACTGAACTTAATGTTAACAGGCTGACAGCAACATTATTTAGCAATTTAAGACCAAGATTACAACAAGCTACAAAAGGCTATAAATTCAACCATGGGCATCTATGTATAGAGCATGACATGTGTAACAAAACAACCTTAGTGAACATCTCCAGATTATGCATAGAATGACTTGTAGCAGCAGGTTTACATAGCATCATGATATAGCAGATTCAGCCTAGCAAAATAGCAACAGCAAGTACCCTACTTCACGAGCTTGATGCACTCACTACAAGATTCACAAAAATACATGGATATCACCACTGTAAATATGGCGTGATGTAGCTCAAAACTCATGTAGACATCAAGCTCATAGGATGCACACACAAAATGCAATGAAAAAGACAAATCACCAAGTTCTGTTAAGAGACAGCGGTCAACATCATATAGTACTCTTGCAACGATGATAAGGGCATCAAGATAAACTCAAACAAGCATGGCACAATGCAACTAAATAAAGAGCATCTCATGATAAACAATTTGATATACCATGCGCATGAAACGGAGCTACGGATGGAGAGTTATGATGCGATGAACATGACTAGAAAAAATAACAGAAAAGGACTTGGAGGAAAACGGGTCAACCCTAGGGTTTCGGATCTGATCCAGATCTGGGCGCACGTAAGTCGAGGCACGTCGGAGTGTGGCCGGAGGAGTCGCCGGAGTAGAGGAAGGTGGTGGCCGGAGTCGTGAGCTCGGTGCGGCGTGGCGGAGCTCGGCTCCGGCGAGGGTGTGCCGGCGAGGAAGTGGGCGGCGCCGGCGAGTCGCTGCGGTGGCGAGGAAGCGACGGCGGACGACGGACGGCGGCCGGGTGGTGGCGGACGGCGGTGAGGCGGTGGGGCGGCGTCCGGCTGGCGAGGCTGCGGCCGGAGATCGGCGTCAAGCGGCGCGGGGAGGCGCCTCGGGCTTTGGCGGCGGCGGATCCCGCGG
>NC_041383.1:345802648-345808991 GCF_002162155.2 Triticum dicoccoides | reverse complement strand
GCGGGATCGGGCGGCGGGCGGCTCGGGCCTCGGGGGCCCGCTGCGGGCCATGGCAGGCCGGCCACGCGGGGCAGCGGCGCGGGCGATGTGGCGTGCTGTGAAAGGCTGCGGGCGCGGCGGGGGACGCGTCCGGCGCCGTCCGGACGTGTCCGGCGCGGAGAGAGGAGCGGGGCTAGGGTTTGGACTGCGATTTGGACGGGGGAGGCACATATTTATAGGTAGAGGGAGCTAGGAGACTCCTAATGGAGTGTAGTTTTCGCCCACACGATCGTGATCCGACGCCGGAGAACATGGAGATGACTTAGATGGGTTATTGGGCTGTTTGGAGGGGTGTTGGGCTGCAACACAAAAGAGGCTTTTGCGGTTACCCGGTTAACCGTTGGAGCATCAAACGACCTCCAAATGGCACGAAACTTGACAGGCGGTCTACCGGTGGTATACCAAGGCCGCTTGGCAAATCGGTCCATTCCGAAAATGTTTAACACCCGCTCACAATAAGAGACAAAACAGGAACGCCGGAGGACATAGGAGTGTCGGATTGCAAAACGGACAACGGGAAAAATGCTCAGATGCATGAGACGAACACGTATGCAAAATGAGATGCACATGATGGCATGGCAAAATGCAACACGCAAGCAAAATACATGGCAACGCTGACGAATAACTGGCAGACACTTGGCGCATCGGATCCGGGGCGTTACAACACTCCTCCACTAACAAGAGATCTCATCCCGAGATCTTAGGACCGAGACGGGAGGGAAAAGGGATGAGGTGAAACAAGAACTCAAGAGAAGAAGCAAAGAATCAAGAGCACTCGAGAAGAAGAGAGGAACGACGAGAATGACAAGAATCAAAAGCTCACGGAATCAGACAGACTATGAAACCACTCTGGTTAGAACGAGATAAGACACGAATAAGACTGAAAGGATTTAGGCAGCACTCCGGCTGAAACATGGAGGAGTAGAACATGAGCTTGAGAGGATGGAATGATACTTGATGAAGACATGACGCAAAACCTCCGAAAAGAATTGAAAGAGTTTAATGAAAAGAATGGAGAAGAAAATGACAACTTGTGCCACGAATGAAATTGAAAGCATCTTTAGAAGGAAGGTTTAAACGGAGTTGTTGAGAAAATCAACAACGAAAAGAATAAGCTCGTTGTGGTATTATAGGTAACATCTCAAGATCATAAGGTGATAACCGGCCACAAACAGAAATGATTGGATAACTGAGAAGAACGAAGAAATGCAAAACTCCACTTCAAAAGAATACGAAGAATTAATTACACTTCGAGACGCGAGAAGAAAAGATACTTGAGCTTCGCCTACAAGAATCTTGATGAACACTTGAAGAATGAATTAACTCATGAAGAGCCGCCACGAAGAACTCCGATAACAGAAGGATGACTTGATAAAATTGAAGGATGAAAAGAATAAGATTAAAGCCTAGCAGTGATTTAGATGGAGGTTCTGATGAAATGGCCGAGGAAATTGAACTCCGGAAAAGAAAAGATGAAAACACTTGGAACTAGAATTTATTCATCAAGAACAAACTCCGAAGGAAGGGATTACTCACTTGGATGAAATAAGAATAAGATTTATTGTATGCTTATCCTTCATCAAATTAAATTGATGACAAGCAATGGATTTTGCATACTACTTATTCTTCTTGAAAAGGATTAAGGGGGGTATAGCACAAAACTTGAGAAAGTCTTGATGAACCACCGGTAGGATTCGAAAGAATGGATGGATTTAAAAGATAATCAAGGAAAAAGAATCTTGAACGAACCACCGTAAGAATTCGAAAATGACTGATGAAAGAGACTGAATCACCAGGAAGAATTAGAAGAAACAATATGTTAGAGGGGATTTAGATGCAAAAGAACAAAGAGATAATGAGCTGATTAAAGAACACTTGAACGAAGCGCTAGGATAATTGGATAACGGTAGCTGAAATGTGAGGACGAAAAAACTCTTCTACAACGATGGCCTCTGGTGAAAACAAACGGGAAAACAACTTCTGACATGCTCCAGATGGGTAAGAAAAGGAATATCTGACAAATGGAATAATTCAAGAGGATAACATGAAGCTAGAACCACGAAACTTCGAGAGAACGAGCAAGATTTAGAGAAACTCTTCTTCGATCTTCAAAGCTGAGAATGACGATGAGAAACACCACCAAAATTGTTGAGAAACTATGGAATAATGAAAAAGAGGAAAGGTAGAACCAGAGATGAAAATAATTTGAAAGCGATCTTGGAGATGGCATCTGACTGATGAAATTCATTCTTACGTCAAACTCGAAAAGAATTTAGAATAACTCCGGGGGAATTAGAAGAGTCAGGTAAGATCCTGGGAAAAGACATGTGGGTTAGGGCCCACTAAAATAAAACACCATTGGAAAGGGATGTTGAATAGATAGATGATGCACCGGAACAATTGAAATATTTGAATGAGGTGACAACCTCGACTTAATTGGAACACAGACGAATCTCCTGAGATGTCTTCCAAACTCTGGAATGATTGAATGGCGAGAGGCAATCGAGCAAGGAGAACACTTGATCCAAGGAAAATAATATGATCAACACCGAAAAAACTTGAATTGAGTGCACCAGAGAAAGAAAGGGATGAAGAATGACGAACGAGACGAGAATTCACCGATTGAAATAATTGAGGGAAACCTGAAGAGGCTCCGTACGAATGAAAATTGATGCTCGAAAGAGACTTGGGCTCCGGGAAGAAGGGGGTGGGAAGGCGAGAAAACAAAGGCAACTTGGAAGGGGAAATACCAATGAATAACTTCAAGAGGAAACACCGGTTGAAAGAATGCAAATGCTACGCACGAGTAGGATGGATACTCGATTACAGACTCCGGCTTCGAGGAGAAAAAAAAGGGTGGGCGGGTGGGGAAAAAACAACTGAGGATTGAACGCAAAGATGAAGAGGCTCGAGTCAACTTGACGAGAAAAGCACTGGATGCAAAGAGCTGAGGAACAACGATCGAAAAACCAACTGCGTGATCCTAAAGAAAAATTTGAAGGGGAAGAGGAGTAATTCAAAACACCTACGTCAAGATTCCTCACCAAAGCGATGAAGGGGGCTGAGGAGTAAAAAGAATTCCTACTCTCCGATATAACTAGACTCCGAAAACAGTTTTCTTCTAGACTCAACAACGGCCAAACTACACGATCAAACAAGGGGGCTCCTAAGGTCGGTCGAGTTATTGGTGGACGAACTATACTAAGGACAGCCCTTTCAAGTATTTGGGGGTTATGGGACATTAGAAGGTCTGCATGTGGAACACCATAGACATTGGATTTGTAGCACTAATGGATTATGTAGTGATTGATGGGAGTTAATGGGCTGTTGGAGTTGATTCATAGGAAGGAAACAAGATCTTCGAGTGTCATACGACATGTTTCGTTAGGATAGAAATGCAATATCTTGGACCTTGGAAGAATAGGCTGAACACTTGGATTGTGGTGTTTAATTCAAGCTTAGCATCTTGTATGTTCTACCCATGGATTTTGCATAGATATGAGTTTGGGGATAGCTGACATGTATAATTTTGTTAGACCTCCCATCGAGGAGTCATGAGGGCATGAATAGCATGAGTGATTATTGGAGTCGACCTATACGGGATGACTCTTTCGGTAATATGATGTGAATTGTTTGGAAGACTAGATAGAACCTTGGCCAATACTCAACCATGACCACCATCAATACCCCATCCCACTTTATGTACCCCATGAACAAGTCTTCACGGAGTACTTGGACAAGTTAGTTGTCATCTTTATTTGGTGACCTACTTGCCTACCCTGAAGACGGAGGAAGAACTGTTCAACTGGGAACATCTGAAGACCTCCATGTCAGGGAGGAAGAACTATACTAACCACCATCGTGAAGAGGTGAACTTCCTCGTTGAAGACCGTGCGTTTCTGCAAACCACTCCTCTCGAAGAAACCAAGCATCCCCATGTAGAAAGGAAGCTCACACCAAAATTTACCACCCCCTCCAAGATCACTGCAAGACGAAGAGTAGATAGCTACCAGCTGGAGTCACCACCTGAGTTACCCACTGTGCGCAATGTTTTCCACATGACACAACTCCACAAGTGTTTCCGACTTCCTAACTAGCCCGATCACCAACAAGGACATCGATCACGAGCCATCGACCCCCAGGCCAACCTGACCTACGCGAGTAACCCATCGGCAACCTGGATCACGTGGAACGTTATACACAAAGCCACACCATAAAGTACTTCAAGGTTTAATGGAGCACCACTCGGAAGCAAAAGCAGTCTGAGGACGTGAAGACTACCCCAAACCCAAGTTTCTGTAGTCCTTTCAGCGCCTAGTTTGGGAATCTTGGGGACAAGATTCTAGTAAGGGGGTAGGTCTGTCACAACCTGATTTTCATGCCACAACACTTTAGCTAATAAACATGATAAATTGTTGTTTGGCAAAAACTTTTCAGTGTTTTGAATTTTTCTTGATGGGATATTTGTTTGTTGTTTGCAAGTGCTCTAAAAATCAAAAAAATCCTCCAACTCTTAAACTCCATCTCCTTGCTCCAAAATTTTGCCCCAATGATCATGCCATGTTTATAGTACAGTATAAAATTTTCTTACAGAAATTATTTTGCCAAAAAGTATTTTCCAAATTTAGTTTTCCCAAAACCCCTCAATTGAGGTTTGCACTACAAGTACTTGATTTGGGGTATGCAAAATCTTTCAAAGAGTATATTTGACTCCTATTAGGTATAGGACTCCCATAAACCACAGAAATATAATTTTAAAAGTTATTTTCTTATTTTATTTAAAGGCTTTTTCTTTAGAACAGAAATTGGCTTTAATAGGTTAAAATTGTTTTTAATGCTTTAAAAATATTTTGGAAAATTTAGGGAAACACAGTGGACATATATTGTCCATATATAAGAGTTTCAACACATCGTGGTGTTCAAAATATTGGTCAAATCCATCAAAACCCCTTTTTGGATATTTTAAGATTTTGAAATATTTACGAAGGAAATATTCTCTAAAAATTCCAAGAAAATTCTAGCATGTCAAATATGACATATTTGCTGATCTTGCCAAGTATCATGTCTTGGAGGACAAGATAACATCATCAAATCCCCTCAAAACCACTTCTGCCCATTTTGAAGTTTGAGCAACTTTACATTGCGAAACATGTCAAAATGTTTTCAAACTTGGTGCACATGCTTAAATGGTCTAATTATTCATCTAGACCAAATGGCACAAGTTGTAGAACAAGGTAACTTGATCAAAGTGCCCCAAAACCCTCTTTGTCCAGATCAAAATTTGAATAACTCTACATTACCAACTTTCTCCTTTTCATCCCAAATTTTGTGGAAATGCTCAAATCCTCTAATGCTGACACTACACCAACTGGTGCATCATGGAGAAAATATTTGCATGACTAAATCTTGGAAAATCAATTTCTTTTGATTTCTAGGGTTTACGAAAGTTACATTGGCAACTATCTTCAAATGAGCTCAAACTTGGTGATAAACCTCATTTTCATATGCCATTTGATCACGTTAAATCTCAAGTCAAGTGGAATCCATTTTATTGACCAGACTAGGATCAAACACCTTCTGGCCAATTCTAAAGGTTGTTGTTTTGGCCACTTACCTTGATCTCCTTGACCCCAAATTTTTACCACAGTCGCTACTAGGCCCTCTTCCACCTCCAATAAGAATTGCATGCCCTCATCTCAATTATTGGTGGGTGAAAATCTCACTTTCTCTCTCTGGACAGCACTGTTCCCTCTCATTCTCTACCCCTCTCTCACTCCAGAAGCCCCAGAGCATCCAATGCAACTTTCATCTTGTTTATCTCCCACCAGAGCTAGGGGACAAGGTTGGTCGCGCTCGAAATGTCAATGGCATGCCAAATGGGTGCTCTGGAGCGCGCTACAGTGTGCTCCCGCACTGTAGCCGAGTCCTGGCCGAGGCTTGCGACCACCTAGGGCCTCCCGCTCGTGTCTACCAAGGCCGCCTCGACATCCGGGACAAGGCACGCAGTCGGGCCCCTCCTCTCTCTCTCCAATGGTCGCCCAAGGGCGATAGAGCGCTGCGCAGCTCCGCCACTCGCTGTCATCACTCGGGACCCGCCTCGAGCTTGCCCTGCTCCTTCTCTCCCTTCACTGCACCCTAGACCACCCCCACAAACCCCCCTGACTTGAAGCCGAGCCCTCCTATGGCCTCCAGTGACGGCTAGGACCTCGCCGGTGCACGGGCTCACGGTGCGCCTTGCCCCTTCCTATTTAAAGCCACCCCTGGCCTCCCTGTCAGCGCACCTAGCTCTCTCCTACTCCCAATC
>NC_041383.1:345764932-345802420 GCF_002162155.2 Triticum dicoccoides | reverse complement strand
GCCCTCGCCGCCTCTTCTAGCACTCGATCTGAACCGCTACACCTCCCTGACCATTTCCCCTCTACTTCCCCGCTCTATCGCAGCCGGAATCGACCAGAGCAAGCTCCTCCCGAAGCCCTTCCGTCGGCTTCCTCATTGTCGGTGAACCCCTGCACCCCGGTGAGTACCTCCACCTCCACCCGAACGTAGACTCCGCCCTGAGCGTGACGGTGCCCTTAGATCGCCTCGTTGTCGACCACGGCGATGCCGGCGAGCTCGCCACCATCTCTGGCCTGATGTTGACAACGACGACCGTCGGCCCCGTTGGTCAATCTCACACTCTGACGAGTGGGCCCCACCCATCAGGTTTAAACACACGCGCGCGCGTACCGGTTCGCTCATCGGCTGAAGGTGTATTTTGCCTTTACGCCTTCGACGTGGCAGCCTCGCGCGGGCTGGATTCCCTTTGGGCCTGCTGCATTGTGTCTGAATAGGCCCAGTTGCACAGTGCTCCTTCTTCTTTTCTTTTTCCTGAAACTTACAAAAATTCTAGAGAATAGAATAATGATCCAAATGAAATAATTCCAACTAATAAATTCTTCTAAAAGTCCCACCTATTTAATGGTGTAACTTCCATAAATATCCATCAAACTTTTCTACACTATTCAAATTTGAGCATTCTTATTTCCATCTGAAAATCCATTTCTGTTATTCTACAACTCAAAATCCAAATCTAAGAATTTTGGCATTCTTAGTTTTCATCCAATATTTAACAAAAATCAGTGAACATTTTTAAGAGCACTTTTATTTTTCTATTTTTGCTATTCCCTTATTTTCATTTACTCTTTTGCGACTATTAGATTCCATGTCTGACGCAGCTATTAGAGAGGATTTGGAGAAGGATTTGAAGACGTCAAAGAATTTGTTAAAACAGGCAAGCCGCCCTTTGACCATTTCTGTGAACACCTTTTTATGCATGTCATTTAGCACTTTACTTTCATTGCAGTTGAATCATGATGAGGTGGTTACCACTTTGGTGGTCTGCCTCCGATACTTTCCTCGTTGATACCTGCATGGTGCATGATCCTACCTTTCTATGAGGGTGATGAGGGTGAGAGTAGATAGGATGCTAAAGTAGTGGCTACGCAAATGGGATGGTTATATGCATGGTGATGGAGACAAAAGTATTTTTGAAAGACTTTTCGAAAACCCTGTCGGGTGCCACTAATGCCTGAGGGAGATGCTGAGCTAAGTAACCACTTGATGACGAAGTGGTGTACCGAGGCAAGTGAGTGTGATTGTTTTCGAAAGCGGATTGGTTTAAGTTGTGACCATTAATCCAACCTTACATGCGCAACCACTGTACCCTTATATGGAAATGGCATTATTGATTACCTAGTCTTTTACTAGCATGGTGCCTGCATTACTAGTGACGGGGTGACATGAGGTCACTCCCGGGACGGTGTCATGCTTGGATAGGCGGCGATGACTGTTTTTGCAGGGCACCGAACGCACCGTTGGTACCCCGTGCTTGTGGTATTTTATGAATATGGGAGCGTTGCTAAACAAAATTTATGATGTGAAATGTTGGGCACGGCGGTTGCTACCAATCGAGTGGACTCTATGTTAGTCGCGGCTGGGAAAAGGTAGTGATAGGGTGCTTCCCCCGAGTACATGAGGTACTGCGGGATCGTGGTTGACACGAAAGCTTCCTGGATCTTGTGGGTAAAGTGTGCAACCTCTGTAGAGTGTAAAACTATTCGAATAGCCGTGTCCACGATCAAGGCCAGTTGGGTAACCGCTCTTGGGTTATTTCCACATGTTTACAAAGCCTGGTGAGTGTATATGGATAAGTGGTGAGAACTACCTAGGTCTCGTCCGTGGTCTTGGCTTGATGACTAAGTTGGATTGTTTCCAACTCTATTTATGTTGATATCTATAACCTGCTCATGATTACTTAAACTCTCATGATGCATGTCTTACATGTTGTTGGACATGCCATAGCACTCAAAACTAGCTTTCTGCAAAACTCTATCTATAGCATGCATTGTTGTACCTTGAACCAAAACATGGGTTGCTTGCGAGTACATTCAAAGTACTCATTGGCTTGCAACTGGTTATTTAATTGGCCAGGCATGTTAGAATAGGAGTTCGAGGAAGAGTCCTTTGGTGACGAACATGCAAACTAGGACGTTTCCCAGTCAGAATGCCTGTAGGGTTAAGGCAGATGGCATGGTTTCTACTTATCGACCACGATTTCCGTTGCTTGTGTTTTATCAGATGTTCAACCCTTAAGGCTTTATCTATGTAAGACTTGACCATAATGGTCATAATTTGTGTAAGACGGTATGTATGGATGTAAGACTCTTGTTATTCAGCTTCTGTTTGTTCAGTGAGCATTGATCTCTGGGATCACTGTACACGTGCATTCGGTGATCTCGACCTATGAGTGGGGGTCCCCACAGAGCTGGTATCAAAACCATCCTGACTGTAGGAAGCCTTAGTTAGGATACAATTTTTAAAACCATCTATACCTTGCCTCTTTTCTGAGATTTCCCAAACCTAAGCGATATTTTCCTTATTGGCCTCTCCTATTCAACTTTTGTAGATGGCCGTCGCCCCCTTGAGACTCCTTACGACAGGATTTCCATCACTCCTAAGAGATTGCCTCTGACAATGCCACTATCCCTTGCTGCCCTTGTACACCCTGCACGAACTGGAAATGATGTGTTCGAGAACGAATTCTATGCCAAGGTTTTTGGGCCAGCCAAGACCTCACCTCAGGGGTGGTTCTTCATTGGACCACCCATGCCAACAAGAGACCTGACCATTCAGCAAGTGGCATACGAAGCGCTCCTCCGTCTTCGAGACCTCCTTCCAGAAATGAAAGAAGGACTCGCCACCCGCTACCTACCTGGCAAGAACGGATTTGGAGCTCCGACTCAAGTGATGATTTCCTCGAAAGACTAGGATCCAACCCTCAAGTACCAGATCCATTTCGTCAACACAGGAGACTACCTTCTACGTCACCTTACCGAAGCATTTCTTTAGCCTCGCCAAGACCTGCCTTCACTTCTGCACCTCCACTACCTCGAGAAGAAGAAGGTGGTCGAGCAAGAATAGCAAATCACTGCCCTACAAGCCCACATTTCCAATCGGGAGCAGCAAATCAAGGAACTTCAGAAAGCCCACAACCAAACCCCACGCAGGAGGCATAGGAATGGATTTCCGTATCCAACTCATAGAGGATCATCGTCAGGCCCCCGACAACAATACCAAAGACTGAATAGCAACATTTTTTGCTTCCGTCACATGTCACGGGTGTGGTGAACTTGGGCATGTTAACAGGATGTGTCCCAACAAGTTGCCGACTGTCGCATGCCCATTGGCACCCAGGAGAACCTAGAAGTTGAAGACCGAGCGCTTTTCTCTCCAAGTGATGAAGCAAGCACGATTACTGAATCCTAGGACCCCTAGGGTAGGATGAGTCATGTACCCACTATGCGCAGTCGAGTCCATATGATGGTTCAAATGAAACCATGTTGAGTGTTGCTTGTTCTTATGTATTTGTGTTTCCATATAAGTCGCACTTTTGCCCTAGGCAGTGTCGAATTACGGGTTCTGCAAACCCTTGAGAGGTTTGAACTCTGGGGTGCGTGCGGAGATCTCTACCTACCCAACATGCCTACTCGCGATCCTCCTAAGCCTAGTGTGACAAGCTCGAAGAGACAAAGAGACACAACAATTTATCCTGGTTTGAGCCACCTTGCGGTGTAATACCCTACTCCAGCGTTTTGGTGGATTGCCTTGGAGGGCTGGGGATGAACTAGTACAGTGGATGAACTGGCATCAGGAGGTGAGGTGTTCTCGAGCTTGGTAGAGCTAAGGGGGTGTGAACCAAATCAGATTCAGTTGCCCTCTATGGTGGTCGCTAAGTCCTATTTATAGTGGCCTTGGTCCTCTTCCCAAATGTTTGCGGGAAGGGACCACAACGGCCGGATTTGAAAGGGGACAAGTAGTACAGCTTATCCTGACAAAAGTAGTCTTTGTTTGCGAAAAGCCTCTGGTCGTGACGCTGCAGTGGGCTCGTCGATGACCTCCGTCCTGGCGGTCTTGGTCTTGTTGCACCAGAATGGAAACCTTTAGCTAATTCCTCGGATCTCCGCGCCTATGGCTTGACTTCTTCGCACCAAAGAGGAAACTTGCGCTCTGCGGCTGCCTGGCGCCCGCCTGGCCTTGGTCATCATGGCTCACGTCAGCTGAGCCTCATGAGGTATACCTTGGATAGAACTCTCCACCCCTCGGGAGCCAGCCTGAGGAGGCCGATCCCCTCGGGGGTCTTGGCGTCGTCCGCCTCGCGAGGCTTGGCCCCTCGCGAACGTCTTGAGTTGTTGATGCTGAAGCTGGGCCATACCAGGCTGTTGATGCAGCCATGCAGTGGGCCGCAAATAGGTACGGCTGGATACCGCCATATCCAGAACGCCGACAGTAGCCCCCGGGCCCAAGGCGCGCTTGGACTTGGCTTCGAAGCGAAGCCAAAGTGCAAGTGTGGAGCACCGCGGGCCCTAACCGCCTGCGGCATTGATGACGCGTGGCGATTGATGGGACGTGGGGGACTGCGCTTCCCCACGCTATCTTGGCAACTGTTCGACTTGACGGGATGATGCGGCATGTAGAAGATCATGATAGCGCGAGGTCGTGGAGGCTGGCGGTTGGCCTCCCTTGGCTATAAATGTGAGGGAGGGGCAGAACCCCTCGCCCATCTCTCCTTCGTCTTGCTCCCGCCTGCTTCTCCTCTTCTCCATCTTGCTCCCATGGTGTCGCCGAGGAGATTTTCAGCGGCCGAGAAGGGGAAGGCTTCCAAGGAGGGGACAGCCGCTCCGCCTCCCAAGAGAGGTCACGGTCGTCCCCGCAAGCATCCCGCGGCTCCCACGGCAGCCCCTAGGGGGCGCGGGTGTGCACCCCTCGGAGCCGGCACTCCTCGGGGTGCCTGCGATGGCACCTCTTCTCACGGCGCGGGCCACTGGCTTTGGAGCAGCCACATGACAAAGGGAGGCGCGCGATGATCATGCGCCCGCCTCGGCCGCGCTTCTCCTCGCTGGACGTCCTCCCTGAATTCATGGTGTGGTCGGAGAGCCCGGCCGGCACCTCGCTCCGCTTCCGCGTTTCTTCTCCGGCGAGCTTCCTTCCTCGGGGCTTGACGGTCTCTGGCTACAGGCCGACGGTTGCTGTAGCAAAGCTTCGTGGGTTGGTGTCGAGGTCGCCGCCTCCGGCAGCGTGGTCCTGACCTGCGGCTGGCAGACTTTCGCCCACGCGCGTGGTCTGGGCGGAAGGTGCACCCTCCACTTCAAGTATGACGGCTTGGCGACCCTCTATGTGAGGGTGTTCGGGGAGGACGGCCGCCGCGTGGAGTGCTGCCCGGAGGACGGCAGCGATGACGAAGGTGGCGACGGTGAGCTTGGTCTTGGCGGCGCGCGCTCCTCCTCCCGCAACGGTAGCTCTTCCTCGGATGAGAGCTCGAGCAGTGGTGACTATGACCAGCCCCCACATCATCGTGATCGGGTCGAGGACGTTGGTGGTTCGTCCTGCCACGGTGCTCCAGTGTAGCAGGAGAGGAGCCTGGTGTGAGGATGGGGGCCAGCAAACTTGGACTCAAGACCGCCGTAGCCCCAGGTCGCCTATGGGAGAACTGATGAAGCGTTGGGCCAGCTTGAGGTGCTTCTAGAGTATGCGGCGCTAGTGCCGAGTTCGTACGCCTTCGGGCCCTCTTTGTTTAGCCTTTCCTTTCTCCTATAATTCGAAAAAGAAAGACATACCCTGCGGGGGCATGTAATGAACTATGGCAGTTATGCCCTTTATGCTATGCTTGCGATCTTCATGCTGCGTTGCAACGTTTGCGATCTGAGTAAACGAATGTAAGAAAACTTAGCTTGATATGTGCGTAGTAGTTTTCCGCCTCGCGGAAACCTGGCCTTAGGTACTCGACGGGGCCCCCGTTCCCGGGGAGCTGTGGGTGCAGACCCCGAGAGACGCCTTGGGGTCTCAGGAGCCACTGTAGGTCTGCTTTCAAAGGAAGAGAAAAAACTGACGAGCGGCTCACTCCCCCTTATGCAAGCCCCCTACTGTAGATTAGCTCGGACTTGATGCACCACGTCGCGCTGCCCGGGGGGCATGGATATGAGGGGTGCTGGTGCCCGTGAGCTTGATCGAGGGCTCCTCGCGAGGATGAAGCCAAAGCACCAGGATACGGCGCGGTGCGCGCGCGCGAGGACAGGCCCGGGGCGCACACACCTGCCTAGCCCCACGTGTGAGGCGACCGAGAGGAAGTGACGGGCGACTACCACATCTCTCATGCCCTTAGGCCAAAAATAGCTCAGGTGAAGGAAACAGCTCGAGGAACCAGAGTTCGGAAAAACCAAATCCATTGAAAGGTCACTAAAAACTGCAAGCAACTTCGGAAAGCAAATGAATAGCCGCATCCGGAACCTAATCTAGTCTTCTCACCAGAGCGGAGCTGAGTGCTGCCACTAATACGTGGGAGGGAGCCCCCATGAGGCCCCCAGGTGACTCTCAGGAGATTCCGGGGCGTGTACAGCCCTACTCATTATTACGCGAGAGTGTCACGAGCGGAGACCTTCACAGGCCGGAGCCTTGCTTGACAAGCCGGGGCCTTTCCTCAGGGGTAGAACTTCCGGAGGTGCTGGATGTTCCCGGTGTTCTGGATGGGGACCCTGTCCTGTTTCTCCAGGCGCGCGGTGCCAGGCCTAGAGACACGGGCAATCCTAAACGGGCCCTCCCACATGGGAGAGAGCTTCTGCAGCCCCTCCCTAGAGAGCACCCGCCTCAGGACGAGGTCGCCCACCTCTAACGTCCTGGGGCGAACACTGCAGCAGTAGTACCACCGCAGCGCCTGCTGGTACCTCGCCGCTCGGAGCGAGGCTTCACGGCGGCGTTCCTCCCCCAGCACGAGATACATCCCCCGCGTGGCGTCCTGGCACGCCTCATCGAGCGCCAGGACCCGCGTGGAGTGATGCTTGACCTCGTGAGGGAGAACCGCTTCTGCTCCATAGACGAGGAAGAACAGCGTCTCTCCTGTTGGCATGGTCACGGTGGTGCAGATGGACCATAGCACGGACTGCAGCTCGTCGAGCCAACCCCTGACGCGGGCCTCGAGCTTCTTCTTGAAGATACTGGTCTTGAGGCCCCTCAGGACTTCTGCGTTGGCCCGCTCAGCCTGGCCGTTGCTCCGTGGGTGCGCCACTGAGGCGTAGCATATTTGCGTTCCAAGGTTAGCACAATATGTTTTGAAAAGGTTGCTGGTGAACTGCGAGCCATTTTCGGTGATGATGCGGTTAGGGACCCCAAACCGGCTCATGATTCCCTTGATGAACTTGACGGCCGATCCAGCTGGGATGGTGCACATGGCTTCTACCTCCGCCCACTTGGTGAACTTTTCGATGGCGACGTAGAGGTGTCGGTAGCCCCCTGGCGCTCGAGGGAACGGTCACAAGATGTCTCGCCCCTAGACCGTGAATGGCCGCGTGAGCGGGATTGTCTGGAGGCCCTGCACGGGCTGGTGGATTTGCTTGGCATGGAACTGGCATGCCTCACTGGAGCGCACCAGCTCTGCAGCATCGTTGAGCGCGGTGGGCTAGTAGAAGCTGCTGCGGAACACCTTGCCCACCAGAGTGCGTGACGAGGAATGATGCCCGCAGTCCCTGCCATGTATGTCCGCTAGAAGCTCGAGCCCCTGATCCCTAGAGATGCACCACAACGAAACGTCATTGGGCCTCTTGCGATATAACTCACCATCCTGGATGCAGTACGCGGTGGCTTGACAAGCCACGCGCTTAGCGTCCTCCTCCTTCTCTGGCAAGGTCCCTTGAAGCAAGTACGCCTTGAAATCTTTGGTCCAACACCCCTCCTGAGGCTCGAGCGCAAGCAGCAGGCAGGCCCCCGAGGGGTAGCCACGGGCTGGGGCGCCCGTCTCAGGTGCCTGAGGCAAGTCCTCCTGAGGCAGTGCTGGAGTCATGGCGTGGGGAGTCACAGAAGGCTTGAAGAGCCGCTCCTCAAACACCCCCGGCTCCTGAGGGAGCCTGTTGGAGGCTCTCTTGGCGATGTCGTCCACTTCATTGTTTGTTCCGCGTGGCACGTGCTGCAGCTCCATGCCCATGAACTGCTTCTCCATCTTGCGCACCTCTTCTAGGTACGCCTCCATGTGCTCGTCCTTAGGCGTGTACTCCTTGTTGGAGAAGTTGACAAGGAGCTAAGAGTCCCCCTTGATGGTGAGGCGCTTCACCACTAGCACTGCCGCAGCCCTAAGTCCGGCGAGCAGGCCTTCGAATTATGCAATGTTGTTGGAGACCTTCTCGCCCTACTGGAAGCAGAGCTGCACCGCATAGTAGAGCTTGTCCTTGGTGGGTGAGATGAGGACGGCCCCTGCTCCTGCGCCTTGTCGTGCAAATGCCCCATCAAAGTAGATGATCCATCCGTCTGGTTCCTCGTCTCCTGGCAAGAGGGAGCGGTCCTCGCTTACTCCATGGTCGGGAGTGTCAGTCCACTCGGCCACGAAGTCCGCGAGGGCCGCACCCTTGATGACCCTGGTAGTGTTGAACTCGAGATTGAACGCCTGAAGCTCGATGTTCCATTCAGCAACTTGCCCGGCGGCATTCGGGCTCCAGAGCACTGTCTTAGCGGGTACGCGGAAACAACCTTGATGGGATGGCCTTGAAAGTAGTGGCGCAGTTTTTGAGAGGCGACCAGGAGCGCGAGAAGGAGTTTTTGAGGCATGGGGTAGCGCGCCTGTGCCTCCCTTAGTACCGTGTTGACAAAGTAGACATGGTGCTCGACGAGGGATGAGGCATCAACAGAGTCTTGTTCTTCGTGAGGGCGCGGGTCTTCCATGGCTTCACGAGGTCCGCCCTCAGGAGCCCCGGTGGCCGCGGGGTCGATCGTGGCCTCGGGAGGAATGTCGACCATCGGGTCGGTCGAGGCCCCAGGCACATCGTCCTAAGGGCGTTGTGTCTTGCTCGATGATTGTGCATCCTGCTGAGGTTTCTTGGATGGGCGCTCCTTCCTCAGCGCCCCTAGGGCGGCGCTAGTTGAGTGAGGGGTGGCTGCCAGATAGAGCACCAAGGGCTCAAGAGGACGCGGTGCCACCATCACTGGTGGGCTGGTTAGATATCTCTTGAGGTCTTGAAAGGCTGCGTCTTCCTCTGGGGTCCACTCGAACGGCTCCTTCCTTTTCATCAGCTTGAAGAACGGGAGGGCATGGTTCCCCATCTTGGAAATGAAGCACCCAAGCGAGGTTACGCAGCCCGCCAGCTTCTGCATCTCCTTCAGGGTCTGTGGGGGGCTCATGTCCTTTATCGCCTTGACCTTCTCTGGGTTGGCCTCGATCCCTCTATGTGACAACAAGAAGCCCAGGAGCTTGCCAAAGGGAACCCTGAATACACACTTCTTGGGATTGAGCCAAAGATCCACCTTGCGCAGGCTGGCAAACGTCTCCTCCAGATCTGCTATTAGGGTCCTGGCCTCCCGAGACTTCACCACTATATCATCAACATAGGCCTCTACGTTTCTCCTGAGCTGCGAGCCTAGGGTGATATACATCAATCGCTGGAAGGTTGTCCGGCATTACGCAGCCCGAAGGGCATGCAGGTTTAGCAGTACACCCCGCAGGGGGTCAGGAACGATGTCTTATCCACATCTTGCATGACCATCTTGATCTGGTGGTAGCCCGAGAAGGCATCCAAGAAGCATAGCAGGGCGCACTCGGTAATGGAGTCCACGATCTAGTGGATGCGGGGAAGTGGGAAGGGATCTTGCGGGCAGGCCTTGTTGAGGTTGGTGAAGTCAACACACATGCGCTCCTTCCCACCTTTCTTGGGGACGATGACGGGATTCGCCAGCCACTCCGGGTATCCTACCTCCCTGATGACCCCTGCTGCTTGTAGCTTGCGGGTTTCTTGGACGATGAAGGTCTGCTTCTCGGCGGACTGACGCCGTGCCTTCTGCTTCACTCGTCACACGTTTGGGCATACCTTTAGGTAGTGCTCGATAATTCCCCTTGGGACCGCAGCCAGGTGTTTGGGTTCCCAAGCAAATACATCCTTGTTGGCTCGTAGGAAGTTGACCAACGCTTCCTCTTGGTCTCGAGGGAGGCCAGCCCCTATGGTGAAGGTGGCGTTGGCCGTTCCTTCCTCATAGACCAGCACTTGCTTCATCTCGGCTCGGTCTTGGGAGAACAACTGCTTCTTCTTGGCTAGCGCCGCTTCTGGGGCCTCCGGATCCCCCTTCTCGTGAGGAAGCGTGGATGCTGTTGACCTGAAGGCGAGCCTGAGGGCATGCCGTGCATCTTTGGTGTCCCCCGCCACCGTGAGGACACTGTTGCTGCCAGGCATCTTCATGAGGTTGTATGCAGGGTGGGTCACTGCCATAAACTGGGTCGAGGCCGGGTACCCCAAGATGGCATTGTATGGCAGGTCGATCCGGGTGATGTCGAAGTCGACGAGCTCGGTGCGGTAGTTGTCGTAGGTCCCGAAGGTGGCATGGAGGCGGATCTACTCCGGAGAAAGGCTTGGACGGGCGGAGCCGGCTGGGTGGCACGTGCAGCAGGCCGAATGCCTCCGTGGAGAGCACGTTGAGCCTGGCTCCACCGTCGATGAGGGTCCTGGTGACCGCCACATTGCATATGGTGGGGGTGTAAAGCATCGGGAGCGCGCCTGCTCCCGTCGTGGCGGCCGGATGATCCTCGAGGGCGAAAGTGAGGTCGGCCCTGGGTGCTGCCCAGCCCGGGGGAGCCCCCGAGCCCGCCTGGGTGGTGCTTACTTATCGGTAGAACTGCTTGATGTGGCGGTTGGAGGGCGGTGCCTGTGATCCACCTAGGAGAGCTGCGACGACGGGGGGCACCGATGCTGTGTGGAGGGCGAGGAAGATGCTGCGCAGATCCTCCCAGGAGGCCATAGAGGACGTCGGCAGATTGAGTAACCAGCCGCGCCTATGAGGGCCATGGGGAGCCAGTTGGCCTTCAGCTTGTCGTGTCCACCGGCCGCCCAGACTGGCTCCTCGCATGCATAGAGGAAGGCGGCCGGATCCGCCACGCCATCGTAGCGTGGCAGGATCTGGTTGAAACTTGGGAGGCCACCGCACCTGCTGCAGGGAGAGGGTGAAACAGCACAGCCCCGATGCTTCTTAGGAAGCACGCGTCGGCTGGGTCGATGGAGGAGCGCCTGCCATTGGCGCTGGCGGCACGACCTGGCGGTTGGGGCGGAAGATGTCCAATGCACCCCTACCTGGCACGCCAAATGTCGGATTACGGGTTCCACAAACCCTTGAGAGGTTCGAACTCTAGGGTGCGTGCGGGGATCTCAACCTACCCAGCCTGCCTACTCGCGATCCTCCTAAGCCTAGCACGACAAGCTCGAAGAGCCAAATAGACACATCAGTTTATCCTAGTTCGGGCCACCTTGCGGTGTAATACCATACTCCAGCATTTTGGTGGATTGCCTCAGAGGGCTGGAGATGAACTAGTATAGTGGATGAACTAGCATCAGGAGGTGAGGTGTTCTCGAGCTCGGTAGAGCTGTCAGGGTGTGAACCAGGTCAGATTCAGTTTCCCTCTATGGTGGTCGCTAAGTCCTATTTATAGTGGCATTGGTCCTCTTCCCAAATGTTGGCAGGAAGGGATCCCACAATGGCCGGATTTGAAAGGGGACAAGTAGTATAGCTTATCCCAACAAAAGTAGTCTTCGCATGTGAAAAGCCTCTGGTCTTGACGCTGCGGTGGGCTCGTCGATGACCTCCGTCCTGCCGTCCTGGTGGTCTTGGTCTTGTTGCACCAGAATGGAAACCTTTGGTTGATTCCTCGGGACTCCGCGCCTGTGGCTTGCCTTCTTTGCACCAAAGAGGAAACCTGCGCTTTGTGCCCGCTGGGCACCCGCCTGGCCTTGGTCGTCATGGCTCACGTCAGCTGAGCCTCGTGAGGTATACCTTGCATAGAACTCTCCGCCCCTTGGGAGCCAGCCTGAGTAGGCCGATCCCCTCGGGGGTCTTGGCGTCGTCCGCCTCATGAGGTTTGCCCCCTCGAGAGGGTCTTGAGTTGTTGATGCTGAAGCTGGGCCATACCAGGCCATCGATGGAGCCATGCGGTGGGCCGCAGGCAGGCAGGGCTGGATACCCCCATATCCAGAATGCCGACAGGCAGCATGTATGCGACTATATCGCCTGTCTTATCTTAATGAAATTGTGTGTGGCCCTTTTGGCACCTGTTTGTTTGCACTTGCACTGTAGGACCCCCTTTTAGGCATTCCCCTCCTCTAAGCTACTTTCCCTCTCATCTCTCTCATTAACTGAAGACCAGCAAGACAAGATGCACCAAGGATTCCACCTCGGCGGCCAACTAGCACTGAAGACTTTTGCTACAGCCTCCTCGACCAAGTGCAACCCCGTAGAGTTATGTTTACCCCTCAAGATTAGAAACCTATCCCTAGACCCTTCGAGACATCACGAGATACCCCAGCTCGAATCCTTAACCATGTACTTAACCCACAAAATTGCAACATAACTAGTTAAGCCTCCGTAACCTTGCTCAGCACTGGGTTCATTATGGAACTAGTGGACAAAGTGAGCAAGCACATTGTCATCCTAACATAGCACAAAAACTAGTGATGCCATGGGGAAGACCAATTTGAGGATATAAGGATGGATGCCGAATGACTTGATGAGTTTATATCAACGACCTTGAGGAATTATCTAAGACTCTTTGGTGGATTACGAGACTTTCATGATGGTAGATGAACTCGGTGGATCAAGTTGATAGAGTAGCATAATTTACTTCTCCCTTGAGTAAATTTGATTTAGTAGGACAATTATGATCGCAAACTGAAATTCTTGGAAGTATAAGGATTTGACTTAGCCAGGGAATATTGATAGAAGATAGTTGACATTACGATATTGATTTGGGGGAAACCTATAGTAATTCTTGTTTGACATGAGATTTGGATTTAAATAGGTGATCCTAGTGGAGTATAGATACTGAGTAAGTCTACATGGTTCAGAGTAAACTGGATTTAGACTGTTGATCTCGATCTTGATACCATGTTTTCTCCGTGGACCATAAACTAGGAGATTGGGGTAATTGCCAGAGTCGATTTAGGGATCTATATAAGCTGACATTGGAGTTTATTAGATCACGACAATGGGAATTCGTGGACTGACTATAGTAATGACAACCCTTTCAAGTATTTGGGGGTTATGGGACATTAGAAGGTCATGTGGAACACCATAAACATTGGATTTGTAGAATTAATGGATTATGTAGTGATTGATGGGAGTTAATGGGCTGTTGGAGTTGATTCATAGGAAGGAAACAAGATCTTGGAGTGGCATACAACGTGTTTCGTTAGGATAGGAATGCACTATCTTGGACCTTGGAAGAATACGCTTAACACTTGGATTGTGGTGTTTAATTCAATCTTTGCAGCTTGTATGTTCTACCCATGGATTTTGCATAGATATGAGTTTGGGGATAGTTGACATGTATAATTTTGTAAGACCTCCCCTCGAGTTGTCATGAGGGTATGAATAGCACGAGTGATGATTGGAGTCGACCTATACGGGGTGACTCTTTTTGGTAATATGATGTGATTTGTTTGGAAGACTAGATAGAACAATTGGCATCTCAGAAACTGTGCTCAAGGATAAGATGATACAGGTTCACTCGCTTTCTAGAATCCTTGAAACCCTTAAGCCCTACCAAGCCACAACATGGTCAGATCATGACCACAGGCATTGGCTCTAGATCAATAAGACCTTGGCCAATACTCAACCGTGACCACCATTAATGCCCCATCCCACTTTATGTACCGCATGAACAAGTCTTCACGGAGTACTTGGACAAGTTGGTTGTCATCTTTATTTGGCGACCTACTTGCCTACCCCGAAGACGAAGGAAGAACCGTTCAGCTGGGAACATCTGAGGACCTTCATGTCAGGGAGGAAGAACTATACCAAATACCATTGTCAAGAAGTGAACTTCCTCGTCGAAGACCATGCATATCTGCAAACCACTCCTCTCAAAGAAAGTAAGCATTCCCATGTCGAAAGGAAGCTCACACCAAGATTTACCGGGCCCCTCCGAGATCACTGCAAGACGAAGAGTAGATAGCTACAAGCTGGAGTCACCACCTGAGATACCCACTGTGCGCAACGTTTTCCACATGACACAACTCCGCAAGTGTTTCCGACTTCCTAACTAGCCCGATCACCAACAAGGACATCGATCACCGAGCCATCGACCCCGGCCCAACTTGGCCTACGCGAGAAACCCATCGGCAACCTGGATCATGTGGAACATTATACACAAAGCCACACCATCAAGTACTTCAAGGTTCAATGGAGCACCACTAGGAAGCAAAAGCAGTCTGAGGACGTGAAGACTACCCCAAACCCAAGTTTCCATACTCCTTTCCACGCCTAGTTTGGGAATCTTGGGGACGAGATTCTTGTAAGGGGGGTAGGTCTGTCACAACCTGATTTTCATGCCACAACACTTAAGCTAATAATCATGACAAATTGTGGTTTGACAAAAACTTTTGGGTGTTTTGAATCTTTCTTGATGGGATTTTTGTTTGTTGTTTGCAAGTGCTCTAAAATCAAAAAAAATCCTCCAATCTTGTATTCCATCTCCTTGCTCCAAAATTTTGGCCCAATGATCATGCCATGTTTATAGTACAGTATAGAATTTTCTTACAGAAATAATTTGGCCAATAAGTATTTTCTATATTTAGTTTTCCAAAAAACCCTGAATTTGCACTACAAGTACTTGATTTGGGATATGAAAAATCTTTCAAAGAGTATGTTTGACTCCTATTAGGTATAGGACTCCTATAAACCACAAAAATATAATTTCAAAAGTTATTTTCTTATTTTATTTAAAGGCTTTTTCTTTAGGTCAGAAATGGTCTTTAAGAGGTTAAAATTATTTTTAATTGTTTAAAAATATTTTGGAAAATTTAGGGAAACTCAGTGGACATATATTGTCCATATATAAGAGTTTCAACACATGGTGATGTTCAAAATATTGGTCAAATCCCTCAAAAACCCTTTTTGGATATTTCAAGATTTTGAAATATTTACAAAGGAAATATTCTCTAAAAATTCCAAGAAAATTCTAGCATGTCACATATGACATATTTGATGATCTTGGAAAGTATCATGTCTTGGAGGACAAGATAACATCATCAAATCCCCTCAAAACCACTTCTGCCCATTTTGAAGTTTGAGCAACTTTACATTGTGAAACATGTCCAAATGTTTTCAAACTTGGTGCACATGCTCAAATGGTCTAATTATTCATCTAGACCAAATGGCACAAGTTGTAGAACAAGGTAACTTGATCAAAGTGCCCCAAAACCCTCTTTGTCCAGATCAAAATTTGAACAACTCTACATTACCAACTTTTTCATTTTGATCCCAAATTTTGTGGACATGCTCAAATCCTCAAATGATGACACTACACCAAGTGATGAATCAAACTTGGTGATCAACCTCATTTTCATATGCCATTTGATCCCGCTAAGTCTCAAGTCAAGTGGAATCCATTTTCTTGACCAGACTAGGATCAAACACCTTCTGGCCAATTCTAAAGGTTGTTGTTTTGGCCACTTACCTTGATCTCCTTGACCCCAAATTTTTACCACAGTCGCTACTAGGCCCTCTTCCACCTCCAGTAAGAATTGCATGCCCTCATCTCAATTATTGGTGGGTGAAAATCTCAGTTTCTCTCTCTGGACAGCATTGTTCCCTCTCTTTCTCTACCCCTCTTTCATTCCAGAAGACCCCAGAGCATCCAATGCAATTTTCATCTTGTTTATCTCCCACCGGAGCTAGGGGACAAGGTTGGCCGCGCTCGAAATGTCAATGGCATGCCAAATGGGCGCTCTAGAGCGCGCTACAGTGTGCTCCCTCAATGTAGCCGCGTCCTGGCCGAGGCTTGCGACCACCTAGGGCCTCCCCCTCGTGTCTACCAAGGCCGCCTAGACGTCCGGGACACGGCACGGGTCGGGCAATCAAGTCAAACGAATTAGGCAGGCAAGCAAAGACTTCATGAAGACAAACTGTAAAGTAAGGAGAGAAAGGGATAGAACCAGTTGTTTGGTGAAGACAAGGATTTGGTAGACTAGTTCCAGTTGCTGTGACAACTGTACATCTGGTTAGGGAGGCTGAGTTTGAACTCAGAAGACTGTGTCTTCACCTTATTCCCCTTGAGCTAAGGACACCCAGTCCTCGCCCAATCACTCTAGTAAGTCTTCAAGGTAGACTTCCAAACCTTCACAGACTTCGTTCACCGGCGATCCACAATGACTCTTGGATGCTCAGAACGCAACGCCTAACCGGCTGGAGGATTCACAGTCCTCAAGTGTAACCAGTCTTCAGATCACTCGAATAGAAAGACTTCAGTGATGCCTAACACTCTTTGGCTCTGGGTGTTTTGGGCTTTGTCCTTGCAAGGATTTCTCTCTCAAATGCTTCGAAGGTCAGTTTCTCTCAAACGACAGAAGACATGCTATAACTCTGAGTAGCCACCAATTTATAGTGTAGGGGGTGGGCTATTTATAGCCTAGAGGCAACCCGACCTGATTTATCCAAAATGACCCTCGATCACTAAGGAAATGACACGTGTCTAACAGACAGATTTCAAACGCACGCGGTAGCTTAGCTTGGGCTATAAGCAAAGCTGACTCATCTAGCTCTAGATAAGACTTGCTCTCATTGTCTTCGCTTGAAGACATAGGATTTGGTTGAGCGTCACTTCAGTCACTTAGACTTTGTTCACTTGGACCCCACTTATCGGTATGGTGGTTCCTATGACTCAATAAGAAGAAAAGGAAACTACAAATCAACTATGCCTTTGCACTCCATAGTCTTCAAGTGAATAGCTTCACGCGTCATAATCTTCATCGTGAATGTCTTCACGATCCACCATTTTCTTCAATGTCTTCCAACATTTTAGGGGTCATCTCTGGTAGGTAAACCGAATCAATGAGGGACACTACTTGTGTTATCCTGCAACTCTCACAAACACATTAGTCCCTCAACCACGTTTGTCGTCAACACTCCAAAACCAACTAGGGGTGGCACTAGATGCACTTACAATCTCCCCCTTTTTGGTGATTGATGACAAACTGGTTGAAGTTTTCAACAGGGATAAAAGTATGTGAAAGTTCAGTGTTGTGAGTATTGTCTTCATACATATGACGAGGCTCCCCCTGAAGATGTGCATATAAATGATTTGCTTTTGAATGCAAATGCACATGGCAGGTTTTGCTTTGTGGAGGCCATCTTCAAGGTGTGAAGACAATGCATCATGCATATAAGAAGATAATGATATGCATAGTTGAAAATGGGCGTCTGCAGAATGAGTTCATGCGGAATTTATCATCGGATCACAAAGTGGCAGCAAAAATAGCAGACGACCATCAAGTTTAAGTGTTACAACTCAAAAGCCAAAAAGTTTCAGAAGAGAGTTGTAAGTACTTAACAAAAATTAGGCAACCACCCATATAGACCCGCTTGAAGAGTATCAACTCATATGCTTCTCCCCCTTTTGTCAATAAGGACCAAAAAGGTTTGAAGACATACAGTATCTACTCGTTCCCAGGTGGAGACGAAGTTGGAGCAGCAGGGTCGACGTTGGATTTTGGTGGTGCATATGGGCCTGGTGCAGCATCATTATGCTGAGCAGTGAGAGCAGGCGAAGTGGCGTCATCTTCTTCATCGACGACTCTCGCAAAAACAGTTGCAGCCGAGGATGAGTAATCAGAATCTTCAAAGGAGGGTGTGCGATGCCAACCTGCAGTTTGAGGAGGCCTAGAGTCAAACTTGAAATGTTCAGTGAAGCCATTTGCGCGAAGTTCATTTTTGGTGCAGAGTAAAGTGAGACTCTTCCAGGAATGGCGACAAGCTTCATGAGCAACAAACGAATTCTTGGTGGCTAAGTTGTGAATGCGATTGACACCCACCATGATACTCTTCATCTGACGCTTTAGCCAATCGTGATGCTTGTCCTGCTTCTGATGTAAGGCCACAAGAAGCTCACAGTCATTGAGAACACGTGGACACTTCTGAGGCCTTTGGGCAATGGTGCTTGTAGTAGCTTCAGTGTTTGCACGACGATAGGTATGAGTTGCAGCATTTGGCACATGAACACCTTCAATGGGCTGTGCTAACCTCTGGAACTCGGGATTCTAAAGATGGAGGGGCTTCTTTGCAGGCTCAGGGTAGATGGCTTCAAAAAACGTATCAACCTCTGGCAAGAAGACAATGTGATTGCGTGCTGAGGGCCGATAGTCAATAGTGGAATGGAGCTTAATCAACCACATCACCCCCCAAATATAGAACTTCAGACCAAACAAATCAATCCCGGAAGCAGCAAGTTGTCTGATGAAAAAATCCTGAGTGTTGAATCTCATGCCATTGACAATATAGAACACCAAAGTCTTCATGGATCCTTCAAGTTTGGCTTCAGATGAATAGCCTTTGATGGTCCATAGAGTATGCCTCAGAATGTGATATACTGCGCGTGGCAGATACTCGAGGTCCTCAACAAAGAATTCCTTTGGGTATTCAGCATCTTGGGGCAAAGGCTTCATCATGCTAAGCATTTGGCTCATGTTCGGCTCAGGCTTCTGAAATATGCTCTGCAGTTCATTCTGATAAAGCGAACAAACAGGTTCATATAGCTCACCTGGAGTGGGCAGGGAAGTTAGCTCGATGATATCCTGAGCTTTGGCTTCATGATGCACATTACCTGTCATCCACTCAAGGATCCATGTCTTTGGATCCCTTTTGTAGCCTTGAATATGTAAGGTGGCATAGAACTGCAGTAGAAGCTCTTCATTCCAATGATTTTTATTAGTGATAAATGCAAGAAGACCAACATCCCAGAAGTAGTCAAGGGCTTCTTCCAGACATGGCAGCCCAGCCATAGCATCACAATCCAGATGCCTATGTGGAAAAATTTTGTCTTGATTTTATAAAATGCAAGAGTAATAGCTTCGTTGTTGGTGGCTCCAAAATCTGTCAATGAGATTCTAGGCTTCTTGTAGGGGTTCTTGGCACTGTCAAAGAATGTATTGTCTTCTCTGAAACTGAGCACGCTGAAAGATCCATGTGTAGTGACTGCACTTGGAAGCCTTGGCAGACGCGGCTTTGGCTTCTGAACTTGAGGCCTACGCTCCACATGATTGTCATATTGTGGTCCTGGAGTGGTAGGGGGATCATAATTGGCCAGCAAACTGTGACCAGCTGCCCTTCATGATTGAAGGCCATTTCCAGGGTGTGAGGCCGTGGTGGAGGAACAGCGCCGTTAGTGAGGACCGGCATCACAGCAGCTTCAACATTCACATTGGCTTCAGGCTCCACATTGTCTTCAGCCAAGACAGGGTCATTAGCTTCAGTAGCAGTGTTGGTGGCAGCCTCATTGTTTTCAACCTCCATTTGGTCAACTGCCGGAGCATCAGGCACGATCACATTCTCTTCAAGAATGACTTGATCAACAACAGGGGGTGTGGCTTCTCTATCAATTTCTTCTCTTCTTTCTTCTTTGGTTGATGCAGCCGGAATGTCTTCAGTAGCATTAGCTTCAGATGCTTGAACAGTCGCAGAAGGATTCTCTTCAGGGAACACTTGACGTGTCACTGAGCTGGATTGTTGTGAATCTTCTTCTGGGATGATGGACATGGAGATAGATGGCTTGACACCTTTGCGAAGCCTGCGAAATGTTGGTGACGCCTTTGGGGATGGTGTGGTCTCCATGTAATTGTCGTCATCAAGTACCGGATAGGTAACTTGAGCTGGTGGTGTATGGGGTGTCTCATCTTGAATAGGGGTATCTTCTTGTTGGCGCTCAGCCTAGGAGTCATCTTGAGCAATTGGCGTCAATGGATGACCAATGCTAATGTATTCATTGCTTGTTGGGTAGGCGATGATACCAACTGGTGCTCGAGCTGAGGAAGGACTTCATCATCAACTACATTGTCTTCATGACCAATGTCTTCAGTTGCGTTGGGGTTAACAACTGGAACTTCTTTATATTCAGGTGCCTCTGTGGGAGCAGGCTTATGGACAAAGATACAATGCTCGTGATTTGCGGAGGTGGGATATGCAACCGAGATGGGATCAACAACAAGGGGCTCAGGGGCAGCAGCACGTTTTTTCTTTGAAGTCTTAGATCCCTTAGTCTTCAGCTTTTTCTTGGAAGGGGCATCATCAGATGTATCCTTGTGCTTCCTCTTCCTCGCTTCTGCTTCAGCATGCCTAGTCTTATTGAGCTCAGAAGCAACTGAAGGGACCTTTGGCTTCGAGCCAGTCATGCTGGCAGGGAAGACTATGCTAGGTTGTCCCTGCCTTGCAGTGTCAGGATGTGCTTCAACATGCTTTTTACTCTTCTTAGCAGCCATTCTGGAATCAATGCCAAGACGCCCAAGAGCTTTCCTCTTTTCAGCTTCATTGTGTGCTTGCACACATTTCTGAGCATAAGACTTCATGCGTTCTCGAGAGCCTTTGGCTTCTTCACACTTCTTATGGAATTCAGTCTTGAGGTCATTTAGCATCTTCTTGAAGATTTGCACACCTGCCACATTGAGCTTGTGCATGTTCTTCTTAAAATTGGGCCTTCTCATAGTCAATTTTGTTCTTGAGCTCGACAAGTTTCTGTGCCAGGGCTAGCTCATTTGCAATTGCAGAGTGGAATGTAACGTTGATGCCCACTGGCAGCTGAAAAGTGTCGATGCTGATGTTCTGGTCGTCGAACCACTCATCAATGAAGTTGTTCAAGATGTCAACATCAAAGAGGGGAAGATCACTAAAGATCTCCGCCTCTTGCTTACTCTTGATCAGCATCTCAAGAGCTTCATCACGAAGATCTTCATCGTTGGACAGATCAATTGTGTCTTCCTTGTTGCACAGAATGGCAACAGGAGTGAGGGGTTGCCCAGTGACCTTCTTGGGCAATGGCTTCTTGGTCCTCTTGGACACGCGAGATAAATCTTCATACTGCACACTGGATTCAGGCGGTGCAGTATTCCGTGGCTTCCTGGTTGAAGCTTTTAGTGCAGCAGGGGCAGATGGTTTGAAGCTTTTGCCTTCTTCTTCTTCTTTTGCTTTGGTGGTGATTGAGGGAGTCCTGGATTAGGGGGTATCCGGAAAGCCAGACTATATACATCGTCTGGACTATTGAAGCGTGAAGATACAAGACTCAAGACTTCGTCCCGTGTCCAGATGGGATTCTCCTTGGCGTGGAAGGAAAGCCTGGCGATCCGGATATTGTGTTTCCTTCCTTGTAACCGGCTCCATGTAAACCCTAGCCCTCTTCGCTGTCTATATAAACCGGAGAGGTTGGTCCTTAGAAGGCCGATCACAATTACAATCCTACCATCATAGGCTAGCTTCTAGGGTTTAGCCTCTACGATCTCGTGGTAGATCTACTCTTGTACTACCCATATCTTCAATATTAATCAACCAGGAAGTAGGGTTTTACCTCTATCGAGAGGGCCCGAACCTGGGTAAACATTGTGTCCCTTGCTTCCTGTTACCATCAGCCTAGACGCACAGATCGGGACCCCCTACCCGAGATCCGCCGGTTTTGACACCGACATTTGTGCTTTCATTGAGAGTTCCTCTGTGTCGTTGCTGCAGGGCTTGATGGCACCTTCAATCATCAACAACACGGTCCAGGGGGAGACTTTTCTCCCCGGATAGATCTTCGTGTTCGGCGGCTTCACACTGCGGGCCAATTCGCTCGGCCATCTGGAGCAGATCGATAGCTACACCCCCGGCCACTAGGTCAGGTTCGGAAACTTGAACTACACGGAGGATATTCGCAGAGACTTGATCTTCGACGGATTTGGGCCTGCGCCAGGAGCATCGAATAGTTACGATGGGCACGGCTTAGACCTGCTGTCGGACGATGCTCGGGATATCACCCCTGCAGTAGCCCCAGATCTAAATCCGGAGCAGGTTGCGTTGCCTAAGGACGGAGGGATGGACCCCGCCCCGCAGGCCACACACTCATCGGCGGTGGAGCCGAACACAGGTCTCACCTCTGCGGAAGCCTGTAACCCCAGGCCCCCGAACTCGCATCCAGTTGTTGGTTCTGGTCCGCACACCCTCGAGCTAGTCGAGCCAGGTTGGGCTCCGGTAATGGAGTTTACCGCTGCGGATATCTTCTAGCACTCGCCCTTTGGCGACATGCTGAACTCATTAATGTCTCTCTCTTTGTCAGGAGGCTCTATGTCCGGCTTGAGTGGGAAGCAGGCGACAAAGGAATTCACTGCCCACCGACCACCCACTTCATTGCCACGGTTGATGATTTAACCGACGTGCTTGACTTCGACTCCGAAGACATCGACGGTATGGACGATGATGTAGGAGAATTATAGGAGCCACCGCTCACAGGGCGGTGGACGGCCACCTCCTCATATGATATATACATGGTGGACACTCCAAAGGAAACCAATGGCGACGAGGCAACGGAGGATAACCCCTTAGGGAGAAAAGCAAAGCATGGGCGTCGTCGGCGCCGCTCCAAGCCCTGCCACAGCAATACCGGCCCCGAAGAGGAAAGCAATCCGGATGGTGCCGAAGAGGAATACAACCCTGACCAGACCGCCTTCGAGCAGGCCGAACAGGAAGATGAGCAGGTCAGCCCAGACGAACAGGCGACTGACGGATATCCGGAGGAGGACAATTATATGCCCCCCGCCGAAGACGAGATTAGCCTCGGCGATGACGAGTTCCGCGTGCCTGAGGATCTCGTGGAGCAGGAGCGCTTCAAGCACCGGCTTATTGCCACTGCAAGGAGCCTGAAGAAGAAGAAGCAGCAACTCCAGGCTGATCAAGACCTGCACACAGATAGATGGACTGAAGTCCTGGCAGCCAAGGAATATGGACTCGAGCGCCAAACGGCCGACCGGGCACCCCGTGGCCGGGATAAAACAGGATATCACCCTGAATACCAGCCCGCACCCCCATGCCAATACACTACGGCCCAGGGCAACAGGCAAGACCTGCAAGATATACTGGAAAACAAAGCAGGACAGCCAAGATCGATCTATGGATCATGGGGGCGTGCCCCAGCGCGCGACGATGACCGTCACGCCGGATACATTATCAACAAGTCCGCTCGGGCCGAACACAGCAACCCAGACCAATTCGAACTGCGTAGCCACATAGCCCGGCACAGAGGCGCCGCACACCCCCTCTGCTTCACTGATGAAGTGATGGATCATGAATTCCCATAATGGTTCAAACCCGTAAACATCGAATCATACGATGGCACAACAGACCCCGCAGTATGGATCGAAGATTTCCTTCTCCACATTCACATGGCCCACAACGACGATCTACACGCCATCAAGTATCTTCCCCTTAAACTCAAACGACCAGCCTGGCACTGGCTAAATAGCCTGCCAGCAAATTCCATTGGCAGTTGGGAAAACCTGGAAGACGCATTCCTCGACAACTTCCAGGGAACATATGTGCAACCACCGGACGCTAATGACCTGAGCCACATTACTCAACAGCCCGGAGAGTCAGCCAGGAAATTCTGGACTCGGTTCCTAACTAAAAAGAACCAAATAGTTGACTGTCCAGACGCCGAAGCCCTGGCGGCTTTTAAGCATAATATCCGTGACGAGTGGCTTGCTCGACACCTCGGCCAGGAAAAACCCAAGTCCATGGCAGCTCTCACAACACTAATGACCCGCTTTTGCGCGGGCGAGGAGAGCTGGTTGGCCCGCAGCGGCACCACGCCACATTCCGGCACTTAGGATGTCCGCGACAATAATGGCAAGCCACGACACAACAGACATAAGCGACGGAACAACAGCGACAACACTGAAGACACGGCAGTAAACGCCGGATTCAGCGGATCCAAGTCCGGTCAGCGGAAGAAGTCGTTCAAAAGAAACAATCAGGGACCGTCCAGTCTGGACCGTATACTGGAGCGCTCGTGCCAAATTCATGGCACCTCGGACAAGCCAGCCAACCACACCAACAGAGACTGCTGGGTATTCAAACAGGCTGGCAAAATAAACACCGAAAACAAGGACAAGGGGCTGCACAGCAACGATGACGAGGACCCCCGGTGTCCGAACACGGGGGACAGAAGAAATTTCCCCCCAGGTGAAAACGGTCAACATGATCTACGCCACTCACATCCCCAAGTAGGAACGGAAGAGGGCACTACGGGATGTCTACGCGATGGAGCCAGTCGCCCCCAAGTTCAACCCATGGTCAGCTTGTCCGATCACCTTTGATCGTAGGGATCATCCTACTAGCATCCGTCACGGCGGCTCAGCCGCATTGGTCTTAGACCCAATCATCGACGGGTTTCACCTCTCGCGAGTCCTTATGGATGGCGGCAGCAGCCTGAACCTGCTTTATCAGGACACAGTGCGCAAAATGGGCATCGACTCCTCAAGGATCAAGCCCATCAAAACCACCTTTAAAGGTGTAATTCCTAGATATTCTTGGATAACACTTTCCCGTACAAGTAAAAAATTCTTGGATAACACTTTTTCCTATAATATTCACACTTCCCGTCACAAAAGTTTTAGTGTCCAAATTCATGGGAGTTTCATTTTCATGAGTCTTGCTATCCTTACTCTCACCCTTAGCGATAACAAATTCAGACGTGATAGCAACTTCAAGCAAGCAAACTAACAAAGTAAAATATTTTTGTATTTTTTATTTTTATAACAAGAATAATAAAAGAAAATAAAAGGTAGAGCGAGTAAATGATAATGTAAATGAAGGTACTTGTAGGTCTTGATGATGTCCCCCTAGCAATGACGCCAAAAATTCTTTCTGTTACTTGTGAGCTGCATTGGGATTTTCCCCGAAGAGGAAGGGTGAAGTAATATAGTAGCTGATAAATCTTTCCCTCGATGAGAACCAAGGTTATCGAACCAATAGGATAGTCACATAAAGCCTAGTGAATAGCATCTACACACACAATATATGTGTGTGTGTGTGTGTGTGTGTGTGTGTGTGTGTGTGTGTGTGTGTGTGTGTGTGTGTGTGTGTGTGTGTGTGTGTGTTGCAAAACAAAATAAAAGTAAATAAATTGTAGCAAGGTATTTTTCGTTTTTGTAATATGATAAAAGTAGACCTAGGGGCCATAGTTTTCACTAGAGGCTTCTCCCTCGGAACATAGCATACGGTGGGTAAACCAATTACTGTTGGGAAATTGAAAAGTGCATAGTTATGATGTTATTCATGGCAATGATCATGTGTATAGGCATCACGTCCGTGACAAGTAGACCGGCTCCTGCCTGCATCTACTACTATTTCTCCACCAATCGGCCAACTCCTACATGCATCTATGGTATTAAGTTCATGACCAACAGAGTAACGCTTTAAGCAAGATGACATGATGGAGATAGAATAAAACCAAGCAATATGATTGAACCCTACCCTTAATGGCAACAATACAAATATGGGCCTCGCTACCCCTTCTGTCATGAGGTGAAGACACTGCAAGGTTGAACCCACTACAAAGCACCTCTCCCGCTAAAGATAAATCAATCTAGTTGGCCAAAGCAAATGGATGGATCAGAGAGAATACAAAGCTCTAACAATTATCCATAATAAATTTCAAAAAAGACTCAATTACTTTCAATGAATAATATGATCATAAACCCACAATTCATCGGATCCCAATAAACACACTATAAAAGAAGATTACATTGGATAATACTCCATGGAGATCATGGAGAACATGGAATTGGAGATCAAAGAGAGAGAAGCCATCTAGCTACTAGCTATGGACCTGTAAGTCTGTGGTAAACTACACATACATCATCAGAAGGCAGCAATATTGATGTAGAGGCCTTACGTGATCGATTCCCCCTCCGGTAGAGTGCCGAAAAAGTCCTCCAAATGGGATCGTGGAAGAATAGAAGATTGTGGCGGCGGAAAAATTGTTTCGGGTGGCTCTCTAGGGTTTTCTCAATATTTAAGAATTTATAGAAGTGTTATTAGGTCGGGCAGAGCCACATGGGGCCCACAAGGTAACAGGGTGCACCTACCCCCCCCCAGGGCACACCTTGTTGCCTTGTCGTCTCCTTGCTTTACGTCTGGTCTTCTCCTGAAGCCTCTAGGGTCTCTTATATCCGGGGAAAAGTCAAAAAGTTACATAGCGTTTGGACTCCGTTTGGTACTAATTTTCTAGAAAACTAAAAACAAGCAGAAAACAGCAGCTGCCACTAGGCACTGGGTTAATAGCTTAGTTCCCAAAAATTATAGCAGATTTTATAAAAAAGTGTCTAAGATTTGTAATATAATAGCATGAAACAATCAAAAATTATAGATATGTTGGAGACGTATCACTAGTGCACCAAGCGACCAAGGCGGACACCAAGTGCAAGATGACTTCAAGTACTCCAAGTATTCTTCCAAGACCTATGGCTCATATACTCAAGTTTCCACAACTACGACGCCTTCTACTATGACTCTAGTTTTGCCAAGCACCGGAGAAAAGTCAAGCTCCAAGAAAACTCCAACATCTTCGAGTCGTCCTCCTACAAGCAACTACAAGTCGAGAACTCCCTCATCTACAACTCCAACGAATGCAACTGTCAAGACAAGTTCCATCCAATCCTTCACTTGCAAAGGCCGAGTCACAAGACGTTTGAGTGTCCCACGCGGCGCACTATGATCACCAATTATGATGGTACATATGACTCCATGAGCAATGAAGAAATGGACGCATTAGACCACGTGGACATGCCCCGCCAAGTGAATGAAGATTAAGATGCCCATGTCTTTTGTGACAATGATTCGAGCCCCGCTCTAGTTGTCTCCAAGATCTTAACACTTCAACAACAACAATATGACAACCAAAAGTGTCATATCTTCCATACAAAAGCAGGCATCCAAGGACGTTCCGTCAAGGTGATCATCGACGGTGGAAGTTGCCACAATTTTCCAAGTGATGAATTATGCTCCAAGCTACAATTGGTCAAGAAGAAGCACCCTAACCCCTACAAGGTCCAATGGTTACGTGACTCTGGCGCCATTCAAGTGGAGCACATAGTTCAAGTTTCCTTCAAGATTGACACCTATGAAGGCACATTGGAGTGTGATGTGGTTCCTATGTGTGTGTGCCATCTCCTCCTAGGAAGATCTTGGCAATTCGACTGCGGTGTCATCCACAATAGATGAACCAATCACCATAGCTTAAAAAGAAGGGCAAGGAGTACGTGCTAGGTCAAGTGATCACCGACAAGCAAGCATCAAGCCATAGTGGAGAGACTAGTGAGAGAGTGAACCGCCCAAAATAGAGTGAGCGCCACAAGCCAAAGATAAGTGACTACACGATGACCGACAAGAAAAGTTAGTTCTCCTAGCCACCAAAAGAGACATGAGGGATGTGAGTGAGAGCCCATCGAGTGTTCTGCACTTTGTACTTGTGTGCAAAGATGAGTAGGTGATGACTAATACTTCACAACATCTACCTTTGGTTTTGTCTCAATTATTACAGGAATTCGAGGATGTTTTTCCTGATGAGCTACCTCTGGCTCCTTTGCGTGGAATTCAGCATCACATCAACCTCATCCCCGGCGCACCTCTCCTCAACAAGGCACCTTACCGTGTCAACCCTGATGAGACAAAAGAGATTCAAAGGCAAGTACAACACCTCCTCGTAAACGGGTATGTACAGTTCATGTGCACTAATTCTCAAAACTGAAGCATTTACATGGCCATGTTGGTTTCTTCAGTGAGGAGACAAGAGAGGAGATTGCTGGATTTGGAAATGGAGGTCAGCACCACCTACAAGACAAGAGCACCGCTCCTCTCCGACTCTTCAAGGTCTCTCATGCTCTGCTCTTGCTCTGGCTCAATTAGAAGGTTAGGTGTGACAAAAAAACTGAAACTTTATCTCCTAATATCCCTCCATTTTTTAAAAATCAAATTTGTGTCAGCTATGTGACCAATGATCATACACTTGTTTCAAATAATCATGCGCTTATCAATTTCCATGGACAGGTTAATGGTGTATACCTACTTCTGAGCTACCATGCAAAGACTCTGTTATCTCTTAAATTTATCCACTGCCAACTTTATCCTATGGTCATGGATAAAGTTTGCATTAGTCTTTGCCAGCCAGGTTCCCCAAAACTACAAGTTCCAGTCCTTTTATTCTGCCTTGGTCATAATGTTAATTTTTCTTCCATATGTTAATTTTTTTGTCATATGTAGGCCATCAGATAACTTGTGTATGTTCATCTAGCTGCAAAAGATACTTATGACTTGTGTCATCAGTAAAAAAATAATAGACCAGTTTATAGTTGAAAGGACCAGGCACTGCCATTTGCTTGTCGTGTTATACTCTCAATGAATCTTAATTATTTCTGATATGTTTCAGTTATTTTATTTCAACAGAAGACAAGACTAATCTGTCATTGACAATGTTTTTGCTGCTAGCATTAAAAGCTGGCGTGTTTTATGACAGAGTGACAAATATGACTATTTGGGGAAACCATTCAACAACTCAGGTGAAGATATGATTACAAACATGGCTACTCTGTTGGTAGTGCTTTGGAGTACTGATTTGATGATTTCCACTTGAGTAGGTTCCTAATTTCTTGAATGCCAAAATTAATGAGAGGCCAGTAAAAGAAGTCATCAAAGATACAAAGTGGCTAGAAGAGGATTTTCCTATAATTGTTCAAAAGGTACACAATTCCTGATTGATTGGGACAACTAAGAGAATATTGTGTACTGATTGATTGATTGATTTCATGAAATATTGTGTATTGGCTTGAGGTCATGCAGCTGCTCTTGTTGCTTACGCAGGCACACGGAGAAGGTGGTGGTGCCGCCGAGGCTGTTGCTCCCGGTGCTAGAGAGGGTGTCACTGATCGATGCCGCCGGCTTGCCCGAGTTGGCCTGCACGTCTTCATGACCAGCCATCTCCCCAGGTGAATCCCTTCCCTTTAAGAAAATCTCTCTGGCTAATTTTTTTGTTAGGATTGAAGAACGTGAATCTTCCTTAGTCATCACCAAATTGACATGCTTTGACTAACTGGAAAATAACAAAGTATTGAATGGTGCTACTCGAATGGAGTATGGAAGGATTTAGTAATCACTTCTATGCAAAAAGAGGTGCATAATTTGGTGTTGTGAGAATTGAACTGGAACGGAATTTTCATGCCTTTGTTTTTTTTCTGTCGACCTATCTCCAGTCGTATGCAGATCCATAGTGGATCAAGTGGAATTGGCACATTTGCTATACAGATTGCAAAGCGCCTTGGAATCAAGGTTTTTGTCACTGCAGGTTTATTGGTTCAGATAGATACAATATATGTGGTACAAAGATGTTTTCCGAAAGCAACTCTGTTATGCCACTCTAGAAAGCCAAAGAGAAACTAGCCGCTTGCGATGTTTAAGGTGTGGATATATGCAGAAACTACAAAACCTTTGTAGCATGTATCAAAGAAGAAACTAATGGAAATGGTATTATCATGCCATCCTCTTGTGACGCTTGATGCCCTGATGCAAAAGTAAAATAAAATTATTTGGCTTTACCAAGTTATACCCGTTAATTTCATATACATTCTAACTGTAATATGTGGAATATCTCTACCAGACCTTGATGTCATTCTAGACAATGTAGGCATATCTTATCTCCAAGGCAATCTGGATAGCTTAGTAGTTGATGGTATACTTTTCATCGTTGGTTTCATGTGAGGCATTGTAATTGAAGTGAACCTGTAGGCGATGCTTGCCCGAAGACCGACTATACAAGGTTGTATCGATCTATCTATATACAACCATGCCTCTTTCAGTTTTATGTGTTTTTACCTGATAACACATCTTACTCTCTGAACACAATGCTCATAGGATTGTTGATGCTTTTCTGTTGTTAGAATTTCATGCTTTCTTTTTCGGCAACTGATTATGCAGTGCTATGATGTAGCTTTGTGTCTTCTAAATTATTTTTTACTCTCAAATAATCTATTAGACAACGGAAGATCTGAATACGTACTTTTGTGTAGACTTACCTCCATTCACCTGATTTCTATTTCAGCATCTCGCACAATGTATTCAGAGAGATGCTGCAACTGGTGATACATCTGTGCGAAGCTAGATCCAGAATGAGTCGACAGAGTTGGGAGTAGCAATACAACATCTAGGGGCTATGCTTTTTGACCTTGGACAGACAATGATGACGCTTAGAATGGGGCCATCTCCTGTATGCATTTTTCTACTATGTCACTATCACACAAGTGATTCACAAGGTTTAAGTATTCTGATAGCTTTTTTATTTTGAAGGCTAATGCTTTTGTAAATGCTGGGCATGTTGTTTATACAAACCCCACTGGACAAAGTCCAATCATGGTTTAGGCTACCTGTATAGCTTTGCTTTCTATCATGAACTGCTGACAACTTTGTTTTGGGCTATCATGCTAGCATGCACTGTAACATATATCACTATGTATTAACATGCTACCTAAGTATCTATTTCTTTATACTTTAAGGATCTTATTATCAGTCCTTAAACAAATCTTACATGCATGATTTGAATGCTTGGTTTGTTTCGCCCTTTGCACCATCGGCGCAATGGGTGGTTAGCTACTTTTTTATGTGTGAGAATGTCAGGAATGTTTCTATATGTGCCCAAATTTATTTGGTGTTCCTGCTATGTTTCAATTTCACTCTATTTGTTGAATAAATTGAGAAATTCTTGATTCTTTTTATGTTATTTCTTTACATGAAGGATCCAGATTAAAATCTAATGTGTTATTATTGCTGGCTTAGTTTAAAAAAATGCATTTTAGATCACCTACTTCTCAGTTCATGCATTTTGGATCCAGAGCCTCCGTTAGGTTTTTGGATGTGCTCTCTTAGGTAGGTTTTCTTTTCTCTTTCCTTCCTTCCTCTTGGGACTGTTATTCTCTGTCTGTATATATTTGCTTGATTGAAATAAAGGACCATGGGGCTTTTGCTCCACAGTGGATAGTGAAAAAAAAGTAACATGTATTTGGTTTAAACTGCTTGAAGTTAACAAGGACCAAGTAACATACTATGTGCTTGCTCTGTTTGGTTGTGGCATATGAATCTGATTAGATCATCGCAGTTGAATAATTAGAAACCTTGGGGAGGAATATAATGTGTGTTTCTGTTTCAGTTACACAGACTTGGTCTCGTGTTATGCCTCATAAGGTCGAGGCATGTGTTACAGAGGCTAGGAAGATTATTTTGCTGTTGTTGATTAGGTTTTTTGGATAATGGAAAAATACCTATGTACTAATAACCAATATACTGATGTTGTACTAACAATAGTTTCATTCTTTTCCATTGCAGTAAGTAGAAGTTATTTTTTTCTGACCATTTCTTTCTTTTCCTAGGCCAGCGATTTGCTTTCCGCTCAGATTACACTGCCTGCGGCCTCCTAATTGCAGACTCAACTATCTTGACCTACCGATGATCTAATCTGTGGCATTATTACCTTAAGAAAATATTTGCATTTAATTTTCTTTATATATAGGGGTATAAGTTCTTACCAAATGTACTTAAATATACAGTTATTGAAAAACTGCAAATATTTTCAACACGAACATAGTTTTAAACGGGTCTTTGTGCCATTTGGCGCAACTAGTCATCTAGTTTCATATAGAGCATGCTCAAAACGGAGCAACGGTGCAACACATACAATCCAAACAAGATATAACAACAACCTACCCAAAACAGCAAGTAGGCACTTTGCAAACATCAAAACAACATGCTATAGGAAACTTATGAGCACAAACTTGACATGAACTTCAATTAGAGATAACATACTTCAAATATCATTAGGTTTCAGGTTCATAGGCATCAGGATTAATCCAATATGATCAATGCAAAAAGCAACTTTATAACATAGGGACATATACATGAGCAGAGTTAATATGATGGCATCTTGAGAGCAAGAACGAGACAAGCTACAGCAAGTATATCTAGCAACCAAGGGCACAAAATCAAAGTACACATAACAAAGAGCAAATAACATCATGGCATCATATACATATGACTCATGGATTAGTAGGAACCAACATGACAAGATTGAATATTGAAACAGTTTCAGCAAGTGTAAAACAGCAACATTATGATAGCATGTTTGCAAGCATGGAACAGAGGCATATGACATCCAAAATTAGCAAACATAGCATGTGAACCAAGTACCCATAGCGTACTTCAAATCAAGTAACTGGAGAATATCCATAAGAGGCATAGAATAATTACTAACAAGCTCACAACATAGCATCATGAAGTTAACAGAAATCTGGAACATTATATAAGCATGTTCAAGGCAATTAAAGCATCTTCTACAGGACATATATAGGGCATCAAAAGGCATGGCATGATAGAGCATAACATAGAAAACAAAACATGTCAACTAAGCATCTCCATAATATGCATGGATTAATTGGTATCATCAAGCAAAAATGGCAACATGATATAGCAGTTTTAGCATTGACAGAAAGTTAACAGCAAGTAGCCCACTTCGCAAGCTTGATGCATTCACTACAGGGCATATACAAATACATGGATTGCACTCCTGTAAATATGGCATGAAAATGCTCCTAAAACATGTAGACATCATGCTCATAGGATGCACACACAAAATACAACAAAAATGACAAATCAGCAAGTTACAGCAGTTTTCAGCAGTTAACAACAACATGCACTTTTGAAACAGGGATTAAGATGTCAAGATACACCCTAACACGAATGCAAATCACACCAACATGAATATAATGAAGAGCATAACATGTTCATATCAAGATCATCATCATAGGGTCAACAGGGACAAAGTTGTGGCACTCACAAGATGCACAAATGATGTTAAGAAACAGCAGATTCCAGCAGTTTATATTACTTAGCAGTTTTGCAATGAAGGTTAAGGCATCAAGATGAACACTAACATGAAAGCTAACTACACTATCATGAAGAGCACTCTGGTATGAACAATTTGACATATCATGCACGCAAAACGGAGCACCAAGCATCAAGTTACAGGGCACACAAGACGCACACATAATGTGCAAAATCTGGGACTTAGCAGTTTTTATTAAAAAAATACGGGCTGAGCGAAAATGGCTATCGTGCGCTCAAGGCGAGAGATTGAGGGGTTGCTCACCATGGGATCGGCCCAGGTCGCGGGGGAAGGCATGCCGACGCTGTGGGCTGCTGGAGCTGGGTGGAGCCTTGGTCGACGCAGAGGCCGGCCCACGCGGGCGCTGGAGGCCCTCGCTGGTGTGTCATCTCGGCTGGCGATAGGGTGAAGGAGAGGGGCACCAGCGAGGCGGCCTCCGGTGGCCAGAACGACGTGCAGACAAGGGGAACGGGCGGATCCGGCACGGGGGACCTCGGATATGGCGAGGGTTGAGGATGAGCAGGCCGGCGGCGAGCTCCTGTGGCCGAGGCGGGCGGACTCCGGCGGCGAGCTTCAGAGAGAGAGGGAGTCGGGTGAGAGGAAGAAGGAGACATGGAGGAGAAGGGCACGGGGTCGGCCTAACCGCAGGTGGTCGTCGGAGGTGGTCGCCGGCGGGGCGGCGGGGACGTCGGCCGGCGGCGGGGCTTTGGATCGAGGGGCTCCTTCCCTCGAGCGGTTGCGGGAGCGAGGGCGTGGGGCGGACGGGCTCTGATGGGCTTCGCGGGCTCGCCCCAGGCCTAGGCGGGCTGCGGTGGTGGAGGGACGCTGGCGGGGCGACGTGGCACCCTCTGGTTGGCCGGGGGTGCCGGCTGGAGCTGAAGTGGTGCACGAGGATTGGTCGTAGGCGTGGCGGCGGCGATGCCAAGTGGCGAAGGGGGATTTGCCCGGCGCGAAATGCGAGGAGGGGCGGCGACTGCGGGTTAGGGAGGTTTTGGGGCTAGGTTAGGGTAGGTTTAGCCCAAAATTTGGAAGGGGTGTCTATATATAGACAAGGGCTAGGGTTAGGGGGGTTTCGGAGCCCTCCGATCTCGATCTGACGGTCCGGAGTGGAGGGTAAGTTAGGTGGGCTGCAGGTGGGCTGTGAAGAGAGGTTGTGCTGAGAGGAGAGAAGAGAGAGAGAGGCCCGGCAGCAGTTTCGAAGACCGAAACGTCCGGCGAATAAACCGGCAGCGATGCAGCTATAAGTTTAACGGTTGGGCTAACAAACGGACTCCGAATGCGACAAAATTTGGCAGGCGGTCTGTCTACACTATAATAAGACCGCACACAAACTTTCACCCCATTCTGAGAAAAATTATTGGCCACTTATAAAATAATATTTCGGAGGTGCCGCGGGCGCGTGCGAGTGTGTCTGGACTCTGAACGGGCAACGGAGAGAACTGGGAGGACCCGAACGGATGCAAGTTTTGGAAAACATGCAGATGAAATGCAGATGATGACATGATAAAGTGCAACACACAAGAAAATGACATGGAAACAACGGCGAATAGCTGGAGGACACCTGGCGCATCGGATCTGGGGCGTTACAGGAGGGGTGCTACGGCCTCCTGGGGGTGCACTGAGCACGGTGACGCGCTCAGTTGCTGCTATAGGTGTCGGTGGCCATGGCGGCGACATGGCCGGTGGAGGCAAGCTCCCGGCCGTGATGGCCAACAGGGTTAGGGGGCAGCTCAAGTGACGTGGCTATTGGAAGAAGGAAGAGGAGCTCATGGGGAGTGCAGGGGTGGCCTCGGCGTGCTCAGGGAAGCACCGGAGCGAGCGGAGCGGCGAGGGGGATCTCTGGCAGCCGGCGACAAAGATGTTGAAGATGCCGTCGTCGCAGGGCCTTCGGCAAAGCATGGCTAGACGAAGAGGACAAGGGAGGCGCGACGATGCTCGTGGACATGTCGGGGAGGCGAGGGGAGCATGGAGGCTGCGTTTACTGCGAGCGGTGGCGACGAGCTCCGCTCGGGCAAAGAGGGAGAGAGAGCAGAGAAGGGGGTCGAGCTCGAGAGAGAGTGAGAGGGCCGAGGGGGTTCCAGGGGGTTGCGTGGCATCATCCAAAGAGGCCAGGGCGAAGCGGCAAGCAAGATGTGGTCGGGCGTGCGCCGGCGTGCGTCGGCCACGCGCTCATCCTCCTGGCAAGGAGGAAGACGACAGGGGAGGGACCATGTGGGCTGGGCCGCACAGTGCCAGGCCAGGTGGGCTGTGCCAGGTAAGTTCTCTCTCTTTCTCTATTAATACTCTTTTTCTATTATTCTGTAACTTGATGGATTTATTAAAAATACTTAGGCATACTCAAAAATCATGAAACTTGCTCAAGCCCATTGTTCGGAATATATCCAACGGTAAACATTTAAGTTTATGATTATTTGGACATTTAAAATATTTAATAGCATCTAAATGCCCAAATACAAATACCATATGATTTAATTCAAAAATCCAGAATGTCCTAGAAAAATGTGCACCATTTTTGGGAGAGGTTCTAGACCAATGCAAAGATGATGAACATTTTAGAAGGGCATTTCAGTTTCATTAAAAAGATTTTAGTAAACCCTAGTTGGTTTAAGGGGTGCTAGCGGTTCTGTCATCCCCATTTCAAATTCATTTGAATTGTAAATATGATGACATGAGAATCAAGCAAAGGCAACAGGGGTGAGCTAGGGCTGTGACAACTCACCCCCACTAAACAAGAATCTCATCCCGAAATTTAAGACGTGAGGTAAGAGACAGAACGGACACAAAGCTAGCATAATCTTCAAGATCCAAAAGCTCTTCTCGGAGATGTTGATTCACTGCATCATCTTGATCTTGACATCTTGCTTTGAGAACTTCATCCAACAGGACAACGAGAGGAAATGAAGAAAACTCTAGAAGGATCGATCTTCTCGAAGATCGAATAACTCAGGATCAACTCACGGAGTGAGACATTGAAACATCTCTCGAGCTGGGACACGAGGCATACATCCAAAGGGATGGAGTGTAACAGATGACGAAGGTTCACTAGGTGGACAACAATTCCACACTTAAGAAGGTGGTGAACGGTTGTCAACGTAGTGAGGAGTTGAGTTGACATGATACCATAACGAGACAACTTGGAGGAGGTGACTCATAGGATTAATACCTTAAGTGGCAAAAAGAATTACTTTTGATATAGAGATCACTGAGACTCTTTATACCAGCCTAAGGCAATTCACCAACAATCGTTTGGCGAAGTGCGAAGGAATGGCATACCCAGACTAGAATGGATGACGTGGATTACCTTCTTGAAGACAACGCAAGGGATGATTTTTTCTTATCATTGGAAATGGATGGAACCCATGGTAGACTGGCACAACGACGGGTGCCAGCTGGGGACAAAAATGCGATTACTAAGAATGATTCTAGTAACTGGGAAGAAGCCCAACAGTATAGAGTGGGTCCACTGTTTGAAAGGTTATAGCATAGCCGAGGAAACTGGGAGCAATCCCAGTTTGTGCCGATGATAACACCTGGTGCTTGTGCGTGCTCTCAAGAACTTGAGCATTTCCATATACATCAAGGTTTTACCAATATCCGTGTCAAGGATCCTGGCAACACAACATACTACCATGATGGATACTAGTGGAGGATGCAGATGCAAAGGAAGATAACACCTTCTCAAGTTTCACCTTAGCGAGTCCAAGGAAACAAAATCTGGATGATCGACTGAGAGACATTTAGCACTCCGCTCCTAATGTTCTCCTTGATGTGCTAGCGTACCCATTTATTGAAATGGCTTGGTATCTAGAACATCGAGTAAAAGGTCAGACTTCGGGAGCACAAAAATCCATAAGGAACAACTACTAGAGTAATTCCTATGAAATCTTTATGGGGGTGGCCCACTTCCTCAATCAAGATACTACAATAATAGGTCTTCCGGTTGGGTGTGTTGGCCATGACATCCACTTTACCGGGTTACAGAGAGACTGTAACGCCCCGGATTCGTTGCGCCAGGTGTCTGCCAGTTATTCGCCGTCGTTGCCATGTCATTTGCTTGCGTGTTGCATTTTATCATGTCATCATGTGCATTGCATTGCATCGCATTCGTGTTCGTCTCATGCATCCAAGCATTTTCCCCGTTGTCCGTTTTGCAATTCGGTGCTCCTATGTCATCCGGCGTCCCCTTCTTGCCTCTCTTCGTGAGCGGGTGTTAAATTTTCTCGGAATGGCCCGAGGTTTGCCAAGCGGCCTTGGTATAGCACCGGTAGACTGCCTGTCAAGTTTCGTGCCATTTCGAGGTCGTTTGATACTCCAACGGTTAACCGCGTAGCCTGAAACCCCCCTTTCTCGTTGCAGCCCAACACCCCACCAAAGTGTCCCAAAACCCATCTAACTCCCCTCCATGCTCTCGGTCGTTCGATCACGATCGTGTGGGCGGAAACCGCTCCTCATTTGGACTCTCCTAACTTCCAGAATCTATAAATAAGCCCTCCCCTTCCAAATTCGCGGTCTAACCCTAGCTTCTCCCTCCCCCCGCCGACGGACACGTCCACCCGCCGCCCGGACATGTCCAGCCGCCGCCC
>NC_041383.1:345757793-345764721 GCF_002162155.2 Triticum dicoccoides | reverse complement strand
GAACCCGCCCCGCGTGCCCCTGAGCTCCTCCTGCCGGCGACCGTTGCCGCCTCCGGCGAGCGCCGGGACTCGCCCCGCGCCCCCGCTCCGCCCGGCCGCCTCTCGCCATCCGTCGCCTCCGGCCGGCGCCGTCTTCGGGCGCGCCCGCGCCGCCCGGCCCGCGGCCATCTTCGGCTGGACCTCGGCCCCGTCGCCGCGCCGCCCTCAAGCCCCTTCGCCGGACTCGCGTCGACCTCCTTCGCCGGATCCCGCGTCCCCCGCCTTCCCGTCGTCGCCGGAGTTCGCGGGAGTTCGCCGGAGTTCATCTCCGGCCGGATCTGGAGAAGGTGGATGAGATCCACTAACCCCGCGATCCAAACGGCGCCCCCGATCCCGGATCACCTCGTCCCGCACGCCTCCGTCCCTCGTTGACTTTCGCGGAGGTAAAAATCCACCAAGTCCCCAGATCTGTAACATTTTCGTGCCCTGTTTGACATGCCATATCTCTGCATCTGTAGCTCCGTTTTGTGTGTGTAATATGTCAAATTGTTCGACTCAGCGAGTACATCATTTCATTCCATTGCATCATGTTCATTTGAGGTCATCTTGATGTCTGAATCATCGTTGCAAGAGTGCTTCATAATGCTGTATGATGTCTGTTAACAGAACTTGCTCTTTTGTCATTTTTGCCCTGTTTGATGTGTGCATCCTATGAGGTTGATGTCTACATGTGAATTGAACTATGCCATGTCTTCTTTACAGAGGTGCTTACCATGTATTTTTGTGATCAATGTGGTGACTAGCACAAGCATGCAAACTAGGCATCGTGATGTTGCTGATTTCAGTCCCTGTTCTGCTGTTATTTTTATGCCATGTAAACTTGATGCTACAGAGATATCCATGCTTATTTTGAGATACTTCAGTAAGGATGTTTTGAACATATGGTTATTGTCTATCCATTAATTCCCCTGTTTGCAATTATGGAGTAGTCTAGAATGTCATTTTCGTGCTCTACTTTTGCTTCAAAATGTTTCCTGGCAGATTGTTTACATGTTATTCAATTTTGCCAAGGTTGTTGTAGTTGATCCTTGCATGCTATGAACTTGTTCTTGCCTTGGTTAGCTTCACAAACATGCCTTCTTACTGTTGGTTGCCTTTTCATGCCATGTTTTGCTCTGTAGTGAGTTGCACAAGCTCACCAACATGCCTTCATAATTATGTTTCTGCCATGTATGAATCTGTATTATAACTTGCCATGTTTATATGGGTGCCATCATATTTTCTGATCCTTTTTGGCTCATGGTCAGTAAGGGACTTTTGATCTATGCATTTAGTGATTCATGCCATGCCTTTGTTTGCCATGATAAGTTCCTGTAACATGTTGTTTGATAGCTCTAATCATTGCAACCTGATGTTATTTTCTGCAAAGTCTGAAATTGTTATTACTTGCAATCATGCCCATGTCTTTTTTTTTCTTGTTGAGGTCTTGTAGCATATTGTTTTGATGCTTGCAATATGCCTAGTTGCTGTTTTGGACAGCTTGTCCTTTAAACTTGTTTCTTGTGTGTGTGTTGAACCGTTGCTCCGTTTTGAGTGTGCTCTATACGAAACTTGCTTGATTTTGCATGTAGCTTCATATTATCATGTTGCATCCTTGTTTTGAGGTGTTTGCTTGATGTTTGGGTGCATTTTGCATCAATGCCATGTTTAACTTGTTTTGCTCATATCTTCTAGGCCGTAGCTCCGAATTAAATAAACTTTATACGTAACTTGACTAGAATTTTGTGTAGATCATCTTTGTGCATCTTAACTTGCTATTTAACAACTTGAACATAAGGTTTATTCAGATCTGGACCAATTTCGAAATATGCATATGAGGACTTACCGGAATTGTTATATGTTGTTCCGGCCTCATTTAAACTTGCTTTGATGTGTTGCTCTTGTATGCATCATCTCTTGCCATGAGTACCTTCATGTAGTCTTGTCTTGCATCATGCTTGTTGTGCATCATGCCTTGTTCATGTGTGGTATGTTTACTATGTTGTGTGCTTCTTCTCAATAGTCCCCGTTTCGTTGCGATCGTGAGGATTCGTTCGTCTACGCTTGGTTCGGCTTCATCCGTTCGTCTTCTTCATGGACTCGTTCTTCTTCCTTGCGGGATTTCAGGCAAGATGACCGCTACCCTGGATCTCACTACTATCATTGCTATGCTAGTTGTTTTGTTCTATCGCTATGCTGCGCTACCTATCACTTGTTCTTCAAGCCATCCCAAATTGCCATGAACCTCTAACCTTTGATACCTTTCCTATGCAAACCGTTGTTTGGCTATGTTACCGCTTTTTCTCAGCCCCTCTTATAGCGTTGCTAGTTGCAGGTGAAGTTGAAGATTGCTCCATGGTGGACAGAATTTTGGTTGGGATATCACAATATCTCTTATATTATTAATGCATCTATATACTTGATAAAGGTGGAAGGCTCGGCCTTATGCCTGGTGTTTTGTTCCACTCTTGCCGCCCTAGTTTCCATCATACCGGTGTTATGTTCCCGGATTATGCGTTCCTTACGCAGTCGGGTGATTTATGGGACCCCCTTGACAGTTCGCTTTGAATAAAACTCCTCCAGCAAGGCCCAACCTTGGTTTTACCATTTGCCTTACCACCACCTATATTTCCCTTGGGAGTAATTAACCCAAGGGTCATCTTTATTACAGCCCCCCCGGGCCAGTGCTTGTCTAAGTGTTGGTCCAAACTAGAGCACCGTGCGGGACCATCCCTTGGCAACTTGGGTTACGTCGGTACCTGTACGCTTAGCTATCCGGTGTTGCCCTGAGAACGAGATATGTGCAGCTCCTATCAGGATTGTCGGTGCATCGGGCGGTCTTGCTGGTCTTGTTTTACCATTGTCGAAATGTCTTGTAAACCGGGATTCCGAGTCTGATCTGGTCTTCCTGGGAGAAGGAATATCCTTCATTGATCGCGAGAGCTTATCATGGGCTAAGTTGGGACACCCCTGCAGGGTATAATATTTCAAAAGTCGTGCCTGCGGTTATAGGCAGATGGGAATTTGTTAATGTCTGGCTGTAGATAACTTGACACCAGATCCGAAATAAAATGCATCAACCGCATGTGTAGCCGTGATGGTCTCTTTTCGACGGAGTCCGGAAAGTAAACACGGTCTTTGGGTTATGTTTGACGTAAGTAGGAGTTCAGGATCACTTCTTGATCATTACTAGTTGACGACCGTTCTATTTGCTCTCTTCTCGCTCTTATTTCCGTATGTTAGCCACCATATCATGCTTAGTCGCTGCTGCAGCCTCACCACTTTACCCCTTCCTTTTCCCTTTAAGCTTTGCTAGTCTTGATATCCATGGTAATGGGATTGCTGAGTCCTCGTGGCTCACAGATTACTACAACAACAGTTGCAGGTACAGGTTATGCGATGATCATGACGCGAGAGCGATGCTTGCTTGCGTTGAGTTCTTCTTCTGCTTCGTCTTTGATCAGGGGATAGGTTCCAGGTCGGCAGCCTGGGCTAGCAGGGTGGATGTCGTTTGAGTTTCTGTTTGTGTTTCATCCATAGTCGAATGGTGCTTTTATGTATGTCGATGTTGTACTCGTGTGGCATTGTATGCCTTTTGTATGTATCCCCATCTATTATGTAATGTTGATGTAATGATATCCACCTTGCAAAAGCGTTTCAATATGCGGGTCTATCCTTGGTGGGACCTTTGAGTTCCTTTTGGATAGGGTCGCATATTGGGCGTGAAAAGTTGGTATCAGAGCCTCGACCGACCCTAGGAGCCCCCTTGATTGATCGTGTAGTTTTGCCGTTGTTGAGTCTAGAAGAAAATTGTTTTCGGAGTCTAGTTATATCGGAGAGTAGGAATTCTTTTTACTCCTCAGCCTCTTCGTCGCTCTTGTAAGGAATCTTGACGTAGGTGTTTTGAATTACTCCTCTTCCTCTTCAACTTTTTCTTTAGGATCACGCAGTTGGGTTTCCGATCGTTGGTCTCAGCTCTTTTCATCCGGTGCATTTCTCGTGAAGTTGACTCGAGCCTCTTCATCTTTGCCAAGTTCAATCCTTAGTTGTTTTCTTTTCCCACCCGCCCAACCCCTTTTCTTCTCGAAGCCGGAGTCCATAATCGAGTATCCATCCTACTCGTGCGAAGTTTTTCTCTCTCTCCTCAATGATTTCAACCGGTGCTTTCTCTTCAAGATATTCATCGGTTTCCCCTTCCAAGTTGATTTTGTTTTCCCACACTCCCACCCTTTTCTTCCCGGAGCTTGAATCTCTTTCGAGCATCAATTTCATTCGTACGGAGCCTCTTCAGTTTTGCCTCAATCATTTCAACCGGTGAATTCTCTTTTGTTTGAGATTCTTCATCCCTTTCTTTTGCCGGTGCACTCAATTCAAGTTTTTCGGTAGTGATTATATTCTTTCCCTCGGCTCAAGTGTTTTCCCTGCTCGTTTGCCTCTCGCCAGTTCATCCTTCCGGAGTGCTCAAGACATCTCAGGAGACTCGTCTGTGTTCGAATTAATTCGAGGTTGTCACCTCATTCAAATATTTCAATTGTTTCGGTGCTTCATCTATCTGTTCGTCATCCCTTTCCAACGGTGTTTTCTCTCTAGTGGGCCTAACCCACAGGTCTTTTTCCAGGATCTTACCTGACTCTTCTAATTCCCCCGGAGTTATTCTCAATTCTTTTCAAGTGCGACGTAAGAATGGATTTCATCAGTCAGACGCCATCTCTAAGATTGTTTTCAAATTCTTTTCATTGTTGGCTCAATCCCTTCATTTTACATTCTCCCAGAGTATCTCAGCAATTTTGGTGGTGTTTCTCGTCTTCATTTGAAGACCGGAGAAGAGTTTTCCTCTAAATCTTGTCCGTCCTCTCGAAGATTCATGATTCTAGCTTAATATCATCCTCTCGAATTGTTTCATTTGTCAGATATCCTTTTCTCAACCATCCAGAGTTTGTCAGGAGTTGTTTCTCCATTTCTTTTCACCGGAGACCATCATTCCAGAAGAATTCTTCGTCCTCACATTTCAGTTACCGTTATCCAATTATCCCGGTGCTTCGCTCAATTGTTCTTTAATCAGCTCATGATCTCTTTGTTCTTTTGTATCTAAATCCCATCAAGCATATTGTTTCTTCCCGATGATTCATTCTCTTTCATCAGTCATTTTTGAATTCTTACGGTGGTTCGTTCAAGATTCTTTTTCCTTGATCATCATTTTAATTCATTCGTTCTTTTCAATCCTACCGGCGGTCCATGAAGACCTTCTCAAGTTGGCGATATGTCACTTCTTAATCCTTTTTCTAGAAGAATAAGTAGTATGCGAAATCCATCTGGTCATCAATTTAACTTGATGAAGGATAAGCATACAATAAATCCTATTCTTAATTCATCCAAGTGAGTAATCCCTTCCTTCGGAGTTTGTTCGTGATGAATAAATTCTAGTTCCAAGTGTTCTCATCTTTTCTTTTCCGGAGTTCTATTTCCTCAGCCATCTCGTTCGGACCTCCATCTAAATCATCGGAAGGCTTGAATCTTATTCTTTCTTCCTTCATTTTATCTCATCATCCTTTTGTTACCGGAGTTCTTCATGGTGGTTCTTCATGCTTTAATTCACTCTTCAAGTGTTCATCAAGATTCTTGTTGGTGGAGTTCAGATATCTTTTCTTCTCACGTCTCGAAGTGCAATTAATTCTCCATATTCTTTTGAAGTGGAGTTTTGCGTTTCTTCGTTCTTCTCAGATGTCCAATCATTTCCGTTTGTGGCTGGTTATCACCTTATGATTTCTGAGATGTTATCCATAAGTCCACGACAAGATTATTCTTTTCGTTGTTGATTTTCTCAACAACTCCGTTCAACCCTTCCTTCTAAGTTCTTTTCATTCCATTCTTTCAATTCTTCCGAAGGCATTGCATTGTTTATCTCGTCAAGTGTCATCCCATCTTGTGCAGCTCATGTTCTATTCCTCCATGTTTCAGCCGGAGTGTTGCCTAAATCCTTTCAGTCTTATTCGTTTCTTATCTCATGTGTTTTCAGAGTCTATCGTGTTTCCAGGAGCATTTGATTCTCATCATTCTCGTCGTTTCTCTCTTCTTATCGACTCCTCTCGATTCTATGCTTCTTCTCTTGAGTTCTTGTTTCCCCTCTTCCTTTTTCTCTTCTGTCTCGGTACTAAGATCTCGGGACGAGATCTCTTGTTAGTGGAGGAGTGTTGTAACGCCCCGGATTCGTTGCGCCAGGTGTCTGCCAGTTATTCGCCATCGTTGCCATGTCATTTGCTTGCGTGTTGCATTTTATCATATCATCATGTGCATTGCATTGCATCGCATTCGTGTTCGTCTCATGCATCCGAGCATTTTCCCTGTTGTCCGTTTTGCAATCCGGTGCTCCTATGTCATCCGGCGTCCCCTTCTTGCCTCTCTTCGTGAGCGGGTGTTAAATTTTCTCGGAATGGCCCGAGGTTTGCCAAGCGGCCTTGGTATAGCACCGGTAGACCGCCTGTCAAGTTTCGTGCCATTTGGAGGTCGTTCGATACTCCAACGGTTAACCGCGTAGCCCGAAACCCCCCTTTCTCGTTGCAGCCCAACACCCCACCAAAGTGGCCCAAAACCCATCTAACTCCCATCCATGCTCGGTCGTTCGATCACGATCATGTGGGCGAAACCGCTCCTCATTTGGACTCTCCTAGCTCCCAAAATCTATAAATAAGCCCTCCCCTTCCAAATTCACGGTCTAACCCTAGCTTCTCCCTCCTCCCGCCGACGGACACGTCCACCCGCCGCCCGGACATGTCCAGCCGCCGCCCGCCGGCCAACCAGGACCCGCCACGTCACCCTGCCACCGTCTCCACCGCGCCTCCAGCGCCGGCCCTGCAGGCCCATCGGGGACCCGCCCGAGCCCGCGGGAGCCCGGATCGGCCCCCGCGCTCCG
>NC_041383.1:345604614-345757638 GCF_002162155.2 Triticum dicoccoides | reverse complement strand
GCCCCGCGCGCCCCTGAGCTCCTCCTGCCGACGACCGTTGCCGCCTCCGGCGAGCGCCGGGACTCGCCCCGCGCCCCCGCTCCGCCCGGCCGCCTCTCGCCGTCCGTCGCCTCCGGCCGGCGCCGTCTTCGGGTGCGCCCGCGCCGCCCGGCCCGCGGCCATCTTCGGCTGGACCTCGGCCCCGTCGCCGCGCCGCCCTCAAGCCCCTTCGCGGACTCACGTCGACCTCCTTCGCCGGATCCCGCGTCCCCCGCCTTCCCGTCGTCGCCGGAGTTCGCGGGAGTTCGCCGGAGTTCATCTCCGGCCGGATCTGGAGAAGGTGGATGAGATCCACCAACCCCGCGATCCAAACGGCGCCCCCGATCCCGGATCACCTCGTCCCGCACGCCTCCGTCCCGCATTGACTTTCGCGGAGGTAAAAATCCACCAAGTCCCCAGATCTGTAACATTTTCGTGCCCTGTTTGACATGCCATATCTCTGCATCCGTAGCTCCGTTTTGTGTGTGTAATATGTCAAATTGTTCGTCTCAACGAGTACATCATTTCATTCCATTGCATCATGTTCATTTGAGGTCATCTTGATGTCTGAATCATCGTTGCAAGAATGCTTCATAATGCTGTATGATGTCTATTAACAGAACTTGCTCTTTTGTCATTTTTGCCCTGTTTGATGTGTGCATCCTATGAGGTTGATGTCTACATGTGAATTGAACTATGCCATGTCTTCTTTACAGAGGTGCTTACCATGTATTTTTGTGATCAATGTGGTGAATAGCACAAGCATGCAAACTAGGCATCGTGATGTTGCTGATTTCAGTCCCTGTTCTGCTGTTATTTTTATGCCATGTAAACTTGATGCTACAGAGATATCCATGCTTATTTTGAGATACTTCAGTAAGGATGTTTTGAACATATGGTTATTGTCTATCCATTAATGCCCCTGTTTGCAATTATGGAGTAGTCTAGAATGTTATTTTCGTGCTCTACTTTTGCTTCAAAATGTTTCCTGGCAGATTGTTTACATGTTATTCAATTTTGCCAAGGTTGTTGTAGTTGATCCTTGCATGCTATGAACTTGTTCTTGCCTTGGTTAGCTTCACAAACATGCCTTCTTACTGTTGGTTGCCTTTCCATGCCATGTTTTGCTCTGTAGTGAGTTGCACAAGCTCACCAACATGCCTTCATAATTATGTTTCTGCCATGTATAAATTTGTATTATAACTTGCCATGTTTACATGGGTGCCATCATATTTTCTGATCCTTTTTGGCTCATGGTCAGTAAGGGACTTTTGATCTATGCATTTAGTAGATTCATGCCATGCCTTTGTTTGCCATGATAAGTTCCTGTAACATGTTGTCTGATAGCTCTAATCATTGCAACCTGATGTTATTTTCTGCAAAGTCTGAAATTGTTATTACTTGCAATCTTACCATGTGTGTTTGAGCATGTTCTAGTGATTTCTGGAGTTAGCTCAGTGTTCATGTTTTGTTATGCTTTACCTGTACATCATGCCCATGTCTTTTGTTTTCTTGTTGAGATCCTGTAGCATATCGTTTTGATGCTTGCAATATGCCTAGTTGCTGTTTTGGACAGCTTGTCCTTTAAACTTGTTTCTTGTGTGTGTGTTGAACCGTTGCTCCGTTTTGAGTGTGCTCTATACGAAACTTGCTTGATTTTGCATGTAGCTTCATATTATCATGTTGCATCCTTGTTTTGAGGTGTTTGCTTGATGTTTGGGTGCATTTTGCATCAATGCCATGTTTAACTTGTTTTGCTCATATCTTCTAGGCCGTAGCTCCGAATTAAATAAACTTTATACGTAACTTGACTAGAATTTCGTGTAGATCATCTTTGTGCATCTTAGTTTGCTGTTTAACAACTTGAACATAAGGTTTATTCAGATCTGGACCAATTTCAAAATATGCATATGAGGACTTACCGGAATTGTTATATGTTGTTTCCGGCCTCATTTAAACTTGCTTTGATGTGTTGCTCTTGTATGCATCATCTCTTGCCATGAGTAGCTTCATGTAGTCTTGTCTTGCATCATGCTTGTTGTGCATCATGCCTTGTTCATCTGTGGTATGTTTACTATGTTGTGTGCTTCTTCTCGATAGTTCCCGTTTCATTGCTATCATGAGGATTCGTTCGTCTACGCTTGGTTCGGCTTCATCCGTTCGTCTTCTTCATGGACTCGTTCTTCTTCTTTGTGGGATTTCAGGCAAGATGACCGCTATCCTGGATCTCACTACTATCATTGCTATGCTAGTTGTTTCGTTCTATCGCTATGCTGCGCTACCTATCACTTGTTCTTCAAGCCATCCCAAATTGCCATGAACCTCTAATCTTTGATACCTTTCCTATGCAAACCGTTGTTTGGCTATGTTACCGCTTTTGCTCAGCCCCTCTTATAGCGTTGCTAGTTGCAGGAGAAGTTGAAGATTGCTCCATGGTGGACAGGATTTTGGTTGGGATATCACAATATCTCTTATATTATTAATGCATCTATATACTTGGTAAAGGGTGGAAGGCTCGGCCTTATGCCTGGTGTTTTGTTCCACTCTTGCCGCCCTAGTTTCCATCATACCGGTGTTATGTTCCCAGATTTTGCGTTCCTTACGCGGTCGGGTGATTTATGGGACCCCCTTGACAGTTCGCTTTGAATAAAACTCCTCCAGCAAGGCCCAACCTTGGTTTTACCATTTACCTCACCACCACCTATATTTCCCTTGGGAGTAATTAACCCAAGGGTCATCTTTATTACAGCCCCCCCGGGCCAATGCTTGTCTAAGTGTTGGTCCAAACTAGAGCATCATGCGGGACCATCCCTTGGCAACTTGGGTTACGTCGGTACCTGTACGCTTAGCTTATCCGGTGTTGCCCTGAGAACGAGATATGTGCAGCTCCTATCGGGATTGTCGGCACATCGGGCGGTCTTGCTGGTCTTGTTTTACCATTGTCGAAATGTCTTGTAAACCGGGATTCCGAGTCTGATCTGGTCTTCCTGGGAGAAGGAATATCCTTCGTTGATCGCGAGAGCTTATCATGGGCTAAGTTGGGACATCCCTGTAGGGTATAATCTTTCGAAAGTCGTGCCTGCGGTTATAGGCAGATGGGAATTTGTTAATGTCCGGTTGTAGATAACTTGACACCAGATCCGAAATAAAATGCATCAACCGCGTGTGTAGCTGTGATGGTCTCTTTTCGGCGGAGTCCAGAAAGTGAACACAGTCTTTGGGTTATGTTTGACATAAGTAGGAGTTCAGGATCACTTCTTGACCGTTACTAGTTGACGACCGTTCTATTTGCTCTCTTCTCGCTCTTATTTGCGTATGTTAGCCACCATATCATGCTTAGTCGCTGCTGCAGCCTCACCACTTTACCCCTTCCTTTTCCATTTAAGCTTTGCTAGTCTTGATACCCATGGTAATGGGATTGCTGAGTCCTCGTGGCTCACAGATTACTACAACAACAGTTGCAGGTACAGGTTATGCGATGATCATGACGCGAGAGCGATGCTTGCTTGCGTTGAGTTCTTCTTCTGCTCCGTCTTCGATCAGGGGATAGGTTCCAGGTCGGCAGCCTGGGCTAGCAGGGTGGATGTCGTTTGAGTTTCTGTTTGTGTTTCATCCGTAGTCGTATGGTGCTTTTATGTATGTTGATGTTGTACTCGTGTGGCATTGTATGCCTTTTGTATGTATCCACATCTATTATGTAATGTTGATGTAATGATATCCACCTTGCAAAAGCGTTTCAATATGCGGGTCTATCCTTGGTGGGACCTTCGAGTTCCTTTTGGATAGGATCGCATATTGGGTGTGACAGAGACCAATATTATAGTTCTTGGGAAACGTTCCAACCATCATATCTGCCTGAGATTCAGATCTGGTTGGTGTGAAAATATTCCAGACTCATCAAGTCTAGAAGGAAAAACGAAAGTTGGCAACACAAATCGACGAGATGGTGTTGCGAGATTCTTGGGAGATGAACTACGATGGTAAGCTCCAAAACATGAGCTCGTTCTGCTACATACATGTAAACACGCTCTCCCAGACGAGCATGACCACATAGTAGTCTTACAACGAAACACTACCGAGTTCAGGTGGGAAACCATCATTGCGGATAACGAAATCCTTGCATAAGTCATATGATTAGCTCTTATGAAGGATTTCCTTTTCCTGGAACAAATCAGTTAGTGGCTTGGTGTGCTAGGGATACGTATAGAATGAAGATCGATGATCAGTCTATCAGAACATAGAATACTTCGCACGTGCATAACTGACTTGGGATGATTCCAGAGGAAGCAAAACTAACTTTCTCTAATTCGCGGAGGCAACTTGCAGCAAAATGCACACATATCAGAGGAAATCACTTCTTTCATCCGAACATATGCTTCATGAATGGGGCACGAAAGCATTGCTCACAAAGTTTCCGACACTAGCTGGATGTTCAACACGAATCATGGGGAAGGTAGAAATGTTGCTGGTGGGATCAACAACAATTCATCTAGGTTTCCATATAAGTGGAATTCCAGAATTATGTGAACAAGGTGATAGCATTGGTCAGACCCAAAGGATATAATGGTGTATGCTCGAGGAAACAACCACGAGTAAAACAACAGTACGAATATCGTTGGTTCTGATTTGATTTGATGTTAGCCCATACTCAAATCAAAGATTGGATAAGATGATAGGTCCATTAACTGACCATGAGGGTCAGTTGATGAAGATACCATCTTTCTTCAATACACATACAAGATATCCTTTTAAATGAACTAAGTCGGACAAGCCTTCATCTTCCAACTCTCCAAGTTGTTGTTTAGCTTAACCAACTAGCTCGGGATATCCGGCACAGATTCTTGGACAAGGGGTGGTTCATAGAGGAACCAACTTGATCACGAACTCAACATAGTGGTCAGGTGTCAACCTGGTAATACTTCCGAGATGATATTCGGAAAATCACGAACCACCGATATGTTACTAAGCTCGACAACAATCTTGCTTTTCAGGGCAGGACGATATGATCAATAGAGCGAGGGATTGACACAATCCTTACTCATTGATCGAGGAGTGCACCGGAAAAATAAGGACTAGGTAGCACAATCTATCTCAGAATGATGATTCAAGAACCAACATACTAAGAATGAAATTATTGTCCTTTAACTACCAAGCAACAAGGTTGCTAGGAGTATTGATTTCACACATCATACTTCACCTGTCGGCATTCCGGTTGCAACAACACGGAAAACCGAGGGATGAACAATGATGGAAAGAAGTATGAATGCGTCAAGAATTCATAAGAGATGGTGCAATTCTCATGACGATCCTGACGTAAAGAGGGTAACACCCCAAGGTGGAGCAGAACTAAGGCTGGATTAGTATTTGATCTGCGGAACACAACTGTTTTGACCCAATCCTAGAAATGGATAAGGTACTGGAGTTTGTTTCTCCTAGTCATTCCAGAATAGAATGGCTTGACGGACCACAAGAGTAATAGGCATCGATGAACACGATTGCACAACTACTCCTTACTATCAATTGATAGACGAGGGCCAGAAAACAATTAAAGAGGGAGAACTCAAGGAACATATAACTGTCTGAGTTGTGGATGCATAGATTAGTATGTCGAACCAAGTTCAACATATTTCTTCTGGATAACCCATGCAGAAAGGTAGAATAGGCAGAGTCACAACATAGAGGCAAGAACTCATTAAGAGCACTCCGGTTGTGATCTTTCGGTTCAACGAGGAACTTCTGCCATAAGCAGCTCATGGTATTTGGAAGAACGATATACCACGAACCTTGAGGACTATCGCAAAGGTTACTAGTATCCTAAAGGAACTAGCAAACACTATCAACAAGAAGTAAGTAGGGTGAATCTCGGGTCCACGAACCCAGGAATAGAATACCTACTATTAAGTGGCATCACGGGATGCTTTCGAGAATGACGGCCAGAGTTATCACACTGGGATCACAAAACAAGGCTAGATGCTAGGTGATTAACTAGGACACCTAGAGTCATAGAAATAGCTCCAAACTATATACAGAGGCAATGAAGTACCTCAACACACTAGCTAATGTGGTTAATCTGGCTAAAGGAACATCGGGAATGGAAAGAAGGAATTTGCAAATGCATCAGACTATTTAGAAACTTGGGATGACTCGAACAGCATAACGGCTATAAGTGCTCGAAAAGATTTGAGACATCCTGCAGAATGGTGGCATAGCCACTCAACATCACAATATCAAGGTTCCGAGATCAATAGTCAACATATGGAAGTAGTAGAGACTGAACTGAGGCTTGAATCCAACAATCTTATGAGTCTACATATTAGTAACACATGATCCTGATAGAAAGAAGAGAAAGCCTAGTTCCTTAACTCCGTAGGAAAGATAAGATGACTCAGATCAGAAGGCATAAGGTATAGGGAGTAAAAAGAGCCTTATGTTCCCATCCACAATCAATTCCCTTATATAACTAAAGAATTTCTAGACTCAGCTTCGACCAGTTTGACTTGGTAATCCTACAGTCAATCAGGCTCTGATACCAAAACTGTCAGGAACCCGATCCTAAGTCACACCGATCTAGCATGTAACACATCATATCACTTTGCGGCCTCATGCACGGTATTCCCACGGGTGCCACCTTACCTGGCCCAGGACCGTTTGCGCCTTTTGGCTCACGTAAATGAAAGTGTGCTAGCATCCATATGACAAAGAACCCGGGCCGACATGACTAGTCGTAAACCCAAGGTGGCGCTAACTTACAGGAACAGGCATACATGACCCAGCAACGAACATGTCGATCAACAACGTATGAACCCAAGTCGTAGCAAGCTACAGGGACTTAAAGGAACAACACGTGACATTTCCCCAAAGGGACAGACACAGGAACAAAGAAGGACACATGCCGGCCAGCCTAAGTGTTCCGGAGCAGTAGCAAGCTACCATGGCTTAGTGGAAGCACTAGCAGACATTTCCCGGTAAGAGAGGCTACCAAGAATAAACAAATAGGTTGTCGGATCCCACACATACCAAGCATTTCAATAACATACACACAATCTGCTTGATATGTGCAAATACAACATGGCGTCACAACATGACTCTACAACTCAAAGTATTTATTCAATAGGCTCCGAGGAGCGAGATATTACAAACATGAGTCTCATGACCCAACATTCAGAGATACAAACAACAAACACGTGTGAAAGCTTAACATGTCTAAGTACAGACATCTACAAATGAAAAAGGTTGAGAAGCCTGACTATCTACCAGATCCTGCCGAGGGCACAAGATCGTAGCTGAGGTAACAACCTAAACATCTAAGTCCACGTGGAACTACTAGCAAGACTGAAGTCTCTCTGCAAAAACATAAAATAGGCAAACAGGAGTACAAATGTACCCAGCAAGACTTACATCGGAACTAACTACATATGCATCAGTATCATCAAAGGGATGGTGGGGTTCAACTGCAGCAAGCCAGCTTTGGCTCGGTGGCTATCCTGAACTATGACTACAAGTAACTCTTTTGAGGTGGCGCACACGAGTCCACATATTCACCATATCAATTTACCACTATGGACCCGCTCCCGTCTTCCTACGAGAACGCCATCCATAGCACTCACGCTTATCTTGCGTATTTTAGAGTATCCACTTTCACTTGTCTATGAACTGTATAGGCAACCCAGAGGTCCTTTACTGCGGACGTGGCTATTCGAATAGATCATTTATAACCCTACACGGGTGTACTTCTTCACACATGTTTCCACCACTTAGCGTCTGCACACGACATGTGCTCGGCAGACTTCAAGCAAAAGCCGACGTGGGTGTAGACCACGACCTGACTAACCACACAAGTCTCTAGTCCAGGTTTATCGTCTATTCAGGTTCCATCCGAAGGGAGTCCGGCCGAGGTTTCCACATACGGCCCCGAACGGTGTGTACAAGATTCCGTGACACCAAACGGGCGCCCGGCATACCCGGCCACGTGCCTACCGCATTGCAGCCCACCCCTCGGGTCAGCGCTGCACACAGCCTCCAGCATACTACAAACACCAGACACTACTTGCAACTCCTAGACAGAGGACAGGGCGGTTAATAAGTCGAGTGGGGTCATATTTCAGGGCCCAACGTGTGGTAGTAGTTGTTCATGGATCACAAACACTAAACTCAGTTCCTGAGGACGGCTTCAATGAGATAACCCACCATGTACTCCTACATGGCCTCTCATCGCTACCTTTACCAAATCGTGTTCACACACTTAACTCACACACAGTTGGACATGTTCACAACTTTCCAATTCATCCCCGATGAATCAGACCTGACTCAACTCTAAGCAGTAGCAGGCATGACAAACAAGCATGAATGAGTACGAACATCAGGGCTCAAACAACTCCTACTCATGCTAGTGGGTTTCATCTATTTACTGTGGCAATGACAGGTCATGCAAAGGAGAAGGGGTTCAAATACCGCAACAAGTAAAAGTTGTATCGTTATTGTCCTAATGCAGTAAAAGAGAGCAGAAGCGAGAGAGTGGGATTGTATTGGAATGAACAAGGGGGTTTTGCTTGCCTGAACTTCTGAAGATGATATAACTCTCCATTGGTGTCATCGAACACATCATCAAACATCGTCTACTGAGAGGGGGCATATAACGGCAAACAAGGAAGAACACAATCAATGCAATGCACAATATGATGCATGATAATGACATGGCAATATGATGTGATTTGAGCTAATGCAACTAAAACCAAAAGGGTTTGAGCTATTTTGAACCAAAGGTTCAAGTTCAGGTTCAAACTATGAACTTATAAAGTGCATTATCATGTTTTGGTATAAACAGCAGGGTTAAGTTGATTTAACATGCATGAAACCAGTACAGATGGATAGATTGTATTTTTCTGATCATTTTTCATATATAACTTAATTCATTCTGAGTTATAGATTAATTTCTATGAATTTTAGAATTTTTAGCTATTTTCTGGAATTTTCAGATATTTCTAAAGTAGAAATAATCCAGAAAAGGGTTTATTGCGTCAGCACTGCGTCATGCCTGCATCAGCAAGTCAACGGCGCTGACCAGGGTCAAATCTGACCAGTGGGGCCCACTGGTCAGTGACTAACTAACTAACCTAAGTTAGTTAACACTAACCTAATACTAACTAAAAGTGTTAGTGGAGCTAATTAAGCTTAGTTAAAAACTAAACTAGAATTAGTAGGGGCCAGGGCCCACTTGTCAGCGACCCAGGGGAGGTCAAACCCCTATTCAGCAGGGTCAAACCCACCGGCGACTCGATGCTAGCGAGGCCTAAGACAGCGGCGCGGCTCGGAAATCGCCCACAGGGCACGAACGAGGCCGTTCTTAGGCTCGTTCGAGAGCCCTCGTAGAGGCGCGTCGAGCGGTGGTGGCAGTCGGGCCTATGGTGGCCGGCGAGCTCGGCTGCAGTGGTCGGAGCTCGGGTTAGCACCAGATCAGCATTAGGGAGAACGGCAGGGGAGCGGAGGGGTGCTACAGCCTCCTGGGGGTGCACTGAGCACGGTGACACGCTCAGTTGCTGCTATAGGTGACAGTGGCCACAGCAGCGACATGGCCGGCAGAGCCAAGCTCCCAGTCGTGATGGCCAACGGGGTTAGGGGCAGCTCAAGTGACGTGGCTAGGGGAGAAGGAAGAGGAGCTCATGGGGAGTGTAGGGGTGGCCTCGGCGTGCTTGGGGAAGCACCGGAGCAAGCGGAGCGACGAGGAGGATCTTCGGCGGCCAGCGACGAAGATGTTGAAGATGGCGTCATTGCAGGGCCTCCGACGAAGCGTGGCTAGACGGAGAGGACGAGGGAGGCACGGCGATGCTCGTGGACACGTTGGGGATGCGAGGGGAGTACGGAGGCTGCGTCTACGGGGAGCGGCGGCGACGAGCTCCGCTCGGGCAGAGAGGGAGAGAGAGTAGAGAAGGGGGTCGAGCTTGAGAGAGAGTGAGAGGGCCGAGGGGGTTCCAGGGGGTTGCATGGCGTCATCCGAACAGGCCAGGGCGAAGCGGCAAGAAAGAGGTGGCCGGGCGTGCGCCGGCCACGCGCTCGTCCTCCTGGCAAGGAGGAAGACGGCAGGGGAGGGACCATGTGGGCTGGGCCGCACAGTGCCAGGCCAGGTGGGCTGTGCCAGGTAAGTTCTCTCTCTTTCTCTATTAGTTCTCTTTTTCTATTATTCTGTAACTTGATGGCTTTATTAAAAATACTTAGGCATACTCAAAAATCATGAAACTTGCTCAAGCCCACTGTTTGGAATATATCCAATAGTAAACATTTAAGTTTATGATTATTTGGACATTTAAAATATTTAATAGCATTTAAATGCCCAAATGCAAATGCCATATGATTTAATTCAAAAATCCAGAATGGCCTAGAAAAATGTGCACCATTTTTGGGAGAGGTTCTAGACCAATGCAAAGATGATGAACATTTTAGAAGGGCATTTCAGGTTCATTGAAAAAGATTTTAGTAAACCCTAGTTGGTTTAAGGGGGTGCTGGGGGTTCTGTCATCCCCAATTCAAATTCATTTGAATTATAAACATGATGATATGAGAATCAAGCAAAGGCAACAAGGGCTGAGCTAGGGCTGTGACAGCTCAGGAATTTCTTTCGTCATCCCTTGCATATTATAGTTATCACGAAGTTCCAGTAACTTGGTGATGGTGACTAGAGAACTCTGTCAATCACTATCTGGAAGATTAACTCCCACTTGATTCAAGCGATTGTAGTACCCATACAATCTGAGCACATGCTCACTGCTTGAGCTATTCTCCTCCATCTTTTAGCTATAGAACTTGTTGGAGACTTCATATCTCTCAACTCGGGCATTTACTTGAAATAGTAACTTCAACTCCTGGAACATCTCATATGGTCCATAACGTTCAAAACATCTTTGAAGTCCCGATTTTAAGACGTAAAGCATGGTGCACTAAACTATTAAGTAGTCATCATGTTGAGCTAGCCAAAACATTCATAACGTCTGCATCTGCTCCTGCGATAGGTCTATCACCTAGCGGTGCATCAAGCACATAATTTTTCTGTGCAGCAATGAGGATAAACCTCAGATCATAGACCCAGTACGCATCATTGCTACTATCATCTTTCAACTTAGTTTTCTCTAGGAACATATAAAAGACATAGGGAAGCTACAACGTGAACTATTGATCTACAACATAATTTGCAAAATACTATCATGACTAAGTTCATGATAAATTAAAGTTCAATTAATCATATTACTTAAGAACTCCCACTTAGATAGACATCCCTCTAGTCATCTAAATGATCACGTGATCCAAATCAACTAAACCATGTCCGATCATCACGTGAGATGGAGTAGTTTTCAATGGTGAACATCACTATGTTGATCATATCTACTATATGATTCATGCTCGACCTTTCGGTCTCCAGTTTTTCGACGCCATATATGCATATGCTAGGCTCGTCAAGTTTAACCCCAGTATTCTGCACGTGCAAAACTGGCTTGCACCCGTTGTATGTGAACGTAGAGCTTATCACATCCGATCATCACGTGGTGCCTCGGCACGACGAACTATAGCAACGGTGCATACTCAGGGAGAACACTTATACCTTGAAATTTAGTAAGGGGTCATCTTATAATGCTACTGACGTACTAAGCAAAATAAGATGCATAAAAGATAAACATCACATGCAATCAAAATATGTGACATGATATGGCCATCATCATCTTGTGCTTATGATCTCCATCATGGAAGCATCGTCATGATCTCCATCATCACTGGCGCGACACCTTGATCTCCATCGTAGCATCGTTGTTGTCTCACCAACTATTGCTTCTACGACTATTGCTACCGTTTAGTGATAAAGTAAAGTAATTACATGGTGATTGCATTGCATACAATAAAGCGACAACCATATGGCTCCTGCCAGTTGCCGATAACTTTGTTAGAAAACATGATCATCTCATACAACAATTTATATCTCATCATGCTTTGACCATATCACATCACAACAAGCCCTACAAAAACAAGTTAGACGTCCTCTACTTTGTTGTTGCAAGTTTTATGTGGCTTCTACGGGCTTCTAGCAAGAACTGTTCTTACCTATGCATCAAAACCACAACGATTTTTTGTCAAGTGTGATGTTTTAACCTTCAACAAGGACCGGCCGTAGTCAAACTCGATTCAACTAAAGTTGGAGAAACAGACACCCACCAGCCACCTGTGTGCAAAAGCACGTCGGTAGAACCAGTCTCATGAACGCGGTCATGTAATGTCAATTCGAGCCGCTTCATCCAACAATACCGTCGAATCAAAGTAAGACGTTGGTGGTAAGCAGTATGAATATTATCACCCACAACTCTTTGTGTTCTACTCGTGCATAAAACATCTACGCATAGACCTGGCTATGATACCACTGTTGAGGAACGTAGTAATTTCAAAATTTTCCTACGATCACGCAAGATCTATCTACGAGATGCATAGTGATGAGACGAGAGAGTGTGTCAACGTACCCTCATAGACCGAAAGCGGAAGCGTTTAGTAACGCGGTTGATGTAGTCGAACGTCTTCGTGATCCAACCGATCCAAGTATCGAACGTACGGCACTTCTGCGTTCAGCACACATTCAGCTCGATGACGTCCCTCGTGCTCTTGATCCAGTTGAGGACGAGGATGAGTTCCGTCAGCACGACAGTGTGGCGACGGTGATGATGATGATGTTACCGGCGCAGGGCTTCGCCTAAGCACTATGACGATATGATCGAGGTGTGTAACTGTGGAGGGGGCCACCGCACACGGCTAAGGCAAAACTTGGTGTGCTCTAGGGTGCCCCCTGTCCCCGTATATAAAGGAGGGAGGGGGTTGGCCGGCCTATGCTAGGCGCGCCGGGAGAGGGGAATCCTACTAGGACTCCAAGTCCTAGTAGGTTTCCACCTAAAGGAGAAGGGGGAAGGAAGGGAGAGGGGGTCGCGCCCCCAATCCCTTGTCCAATTCGGACTGGACGCTGCCTCCTTTTCCCACTAAGGCTCACTAAGGCCCATCAACTCCCCGGGGGTTCCGGTAACCTCTCGGTACTCCGGAAAATACCCAAACTTCTCCCGAACCATTCCAATGTCCGAATATAGCCTTCCATTATATCAATATTTATGTATCGATCATTTGGAGACTCCTCGTCACGTCCACGATCTCATCTGGGACTCCGAAAAAACTTCGGTCATCAAAACACATAACTCATAATACAAATCGTCATCGAACGTTAAGCATGCGGACCTTATGGGTTCGAGAACTATGTAGACATGACCGAGACACATCTCCGATCAATAACCAATAGCGGAACCTGGATGCTCATATTGGCTCCTACATATTCTACGAAGATCTTTATCGGTTAAACCGCATAACAACATACGTTGTTCCCTTTGTTATCGGTATGTTACTTGCCCGAGATTCGATCGTCGGTATCATCATACCTAGTTCAATCTCGTTACCGGCAAGTCTCTTTACTCGTTCCGTAATACTTCATCCCGCAACTAACTCATTAGTCACATTGCTTGCAAGGCTTATAGTGATGAGCATTAGCGAGAGGGCCCAGAGATACCTCTCTGAAACACGGTGTGGCAAATCCTAATCTTGATCTATGCCAACCCAACAAACACCTTCGGAGACACCTGTAGAGCATCTTTATAATCACCCAGTTACGTTGTGACGTTTGATAGCACACAAGGTGTTCCTCCGGTATTCGGGAGTTGCATAATCTCATAGTCTGAGGAACATGTATAAGTCATGAAGAAAGCAGTAGCAATGAAACTATAACGATCATAATGCTAAGCTAACGGATGGGTCTTGTCCATCAAATCATTCTCCTAATGATGTGATCCCAATCATCAAATGACAACACATGTCTATGGTTAGGAAACATAACCATCTTTGATTAACGAGCTAGTCTGGTAGAGGCATACTAGGGACACTATGTTTTGTCTATGTATTCACACATGTACTAAGTTTCTGGTTAATACAATTCTAGCATGAATAATAAACATTTATCATGATATAAGGAAATAAATAATAACTTTATTATTGCCTCTAGGGCATATTTCCTTCAGTAACCTCAAAGGTAAAAATTCAATTCATCACAACAAGATAGAGAGGGAGAAACACCATATAATCCAACCATATTAACAAAGCTCGCAGTACATCAAGATCATGCTAAATCAAGAACACGAGAGAGAGAGAGAGATCAAACACATAGCTACTTTTACATACCCTCAGCCCCGAGGGTGAACTACTCCATCCTCGTCATGGAGACCGCTGGGATGATGAAGATGGCCTCCGGTGATGATTTCCCCCTTCGGCAGGGTGTCGAAATAGGGCTCCAGATGGTACTTCGAAGGTACAGAGGCTTGCGGCGGCAGAGCCGAAGTTCTTGGGTTATTTCTAGGGGGTTTCTCTATTTATAGAATTCGTTGGTGTCGGTCTCATGTCAAGATGGGCTAAGATGGGCCCACGAGGCACCACGGCACCACCACCCCCTGGGCGCGCCCTAGTGCCTCATGGGCACCTCATGGCTCTTCTGGTCCTCCCACGAAGCTTTGGGGGTCTCTTTTGTTTCAAAAATATCATCAAAAAGTTTTAGCCTATTCTGAGAACTTTTATTTCTGCACAAAAAATAACACCACGGTAGTTCTGCTGAAAACAGTGTCAGTCCGGATTAGTTCCATTCAAATCATACCAAAATCATATAAAATTGTTGTAAACATGACATGAATACTTCATAAATTATAGATACGTTGGAGCCACATTAGGACCTAATGTATATTAAGTTTATAGTGGAAAAGATAGCAAAAATACACCTTGGGACACGGGTGCAGATGTACCCGAATTGCAAGAAAGAAATAAAAATAGTAAAAATGATCAAATATTTGTGAAACTTTTTCGGAATAAGCATTGTCTAGTGTATTATTCATGTGTAAAGTTTTGCAACAGTGACTTTTGTGGTACTCTGAACGAATAAAAACAAAACTGATACTAAATTAAGCTTATTGTTCACACATTTTGTAGTTGCGGTTTTATCTTTATTTTTTAACAATATCACAGAAGTCATTTTGTCCCCTTTAAACGTAAGTGCTATGCTATACTATATTTGTCGCAAAACAGTTTCACATTTTTTGACATTTTTACTCTCTTTTTTAATCGGGTGCGTATAGACTCAGTTCCAAAAATCCGCACCGCAAAGATAGGTATGAGGACCCGATTAATATTTACTTATTTACAAATCGTATCCAGCTAGTAATATTTTAGAGCATCAAATTTTATTGATAGGTTAGGAATTTAGTCTTCACATGGGCAACCCTCAAATATATGGCGACACTTCTTTGGGTCAATCTTCCTAGCTCCGATCCTTCTTAATTTTGACCGTCCAAACAGACTAGATGAAGCTCCGAAATAGAATCCTGCCAGCTCCTCAAGGCAGCAAGATTAGGCTTTCTTGTTATTAGTATGCTACAACAAGATTTGGAGCCAGGTTCTTCTGATCGATTTAAAGGTGCAACAGCCACGCCAGAGGCTTCAAGATGTTGGTCCTTAGATACACATGCATAAAAACTTCTTGGCTGTCATCAACGGGTCAGCCCGGCTCTGATATGGAGACAACAACAATGCCCAGGCGGCTCATTGTGCCGACAACAATGGTCAATGGTCCAAGAATCTCGATAAATTTTATTATGTTTTGAACTTTTATACTCTCTCCAATCCATATTAATTGTTGTACTAAATCAGCTACAATTAATAACATGGATCAAATAGAGTAATACATTTGAGTCCTTTTCAAAGAAAAGAAAAACCTCAGCACCAAACTAATAACAATATGGGTAACATCACACATATGAAAACAAAATAAGTCTACAAACTACTAAATAAATTATTGCATGACACCACAACTGTGTTACTCTCGATTGTAACATAGACTAGTAACATATGCATGTTATTAGTCTAAGTAACTCCTCACTATGGTAGTCTGAATCTAAGCACTCACAGCCGTCCTATAATAGGAGTAAATAGTACGCAAACCAAGCTTGCAGAACAGCCTGCACCTTAGGAAATAGTATATCCAAGAAAAAAAAAGGGGAATTTATCTCCACTCTTTCTGAATTGTCAACAATACATGCAACATAAGTTTGCATCTTCGAAACAAGTCTACCACCACATGCTAGCATACAACATTTATAAGGTGTATCATAACAGCATATCAGTGATCAAACCAAGCATAGCCGCTGTGCCTTCCTTGTGGGTATCAAACCAAGCAGACACCTTCAAATCTACTCCCTCCGTCCGGAAAAGCTTGTCTCTCAAATGAATGTATCTAGCATCAAGTTAGTGCTAGATACATTCATTTGAGAGACAAGCTTGGGACAAGCCTTTTCGGACGGAGGGAGTACAAGGTTTTCAACAGTTCACCAGGGTCGATTTCATGGAAGAGAGGAAACATAAGGGGAAGACGAGAGGCGGAGACCATGAAGTGAAACCAAAACTTTCCACTGTGTTCCTTTTCAGCTCTGCCATAGCCTGTCTGCCTGTGTCAGATTCTGCCACCGAGTGTTCGACCCTACCCCATAACACTTTGCCAAGCTCCATCGCAGTCCGCGTCACGCCTCCCCTGCATCTCAAATCTAAATCCAATTCCTGCCACAGCAAAGACTAGGCAAGTTCTCTGAGTCTGGGTTCTAAGGCTCATGGGGACATTGCTACTGCAGAGAGGGACATTGGGCAACACATGCTGCTGCTTGTTGTCCTGAGAGCTGAGATGTACATCTTCCACAAACATGCTTTTCAGGGGTTCTAAGGTCTAATCAGCAGCACACTAGCTACAAAGGTGAGCCGTACAAAACAAACAATGAGTCACCATAGAGTACCAGTAACCAATAGCTGGAACATCATGAGCCCTCAGCTGAAAACACCAGTATGTCAGTCACCATATTATCAAACATCCAGTGACTTATTCAGTAGTGAGCAAGTCAGCAACTACCAGAAACACAAATCATAGTCTGACTACAAGAATTCAAAATATGCATTTCATGGTCGAGTTGAGCCAGCAGAAAGCGAGCCATCTCTTAAATGCACTAGGCACAGTTGCAGTTGCTTTTGGACCATTTCAGCAACCATTTGCAGCCTTCCTCGGCTTGTCTCTCCACCTGCTGGCGATCCATTCACCGTCTTCACTGCTTTAACAACACTCTGCTCACACCTCTCCCAATCCTCGTGTTGCAACCAGCAAGACCAACCACCATGGCTGCCATCCATTGCAAGGTATGCGATATGACTAGTATCCCCAAAGGTGTACCTTAATCTCAGAGAAACACAAAATGGTAACCAAGCAGCTCCACCAGATGTCCTCGCATGTGGTGTAAGATTATGGTCAAGCACAAAAGTGAGGGTAAAATCTACTGAATTGTTGGCTCGGTCATGCTGAATATTACTCTTGGATAATAAAGAAGGTTCAGTATAATCATCTGAAACTGATCTTGGATGCTTTTCCAAACAAAGTTCAGCCCGTGCCCGCTCTGCAGCAGCAATGTCCCCATGAGCCTCGGACAAGCTTTTATTCCATGTAATTAGTTTTACAAATTCTTGTATAACTGAAATGGGCAGAGTAAGCAACATGATAAAAGAAGCAATCCTAGAAGCATCATAAGGTTCACAGACAACACATCTGCTGAAGTAATCGCATATCTCATGTATCTCAAATGGTGTTAGCTCTCCCTGAGCACTGCTCTGAGGAGCTTGCTGTTGCTGTTGCTGTTGCTGGTGGTGAAACCTCTTCACATTAAGAACTTGAAGGTGCAATTGAACTCGCTGAACACTAACTGCAAAGACATAACCACTGCAAGTAAAACGAGTCAGAATACATTCAGATACAGTATTCCTTCAGGAATCTACATCGATGTTGGTGCATATTGACTGATGTGATAATAAACTAATATAAAATAGATTACGATGAATGCGATTTTGACCCTTGGTATATCCCAGCACTTCTTTTTTCGAGAAAACGCAAGACCTTTGCGTTTCATTTCATTGAAAAGGTGGGGTGTACAAGTACAATCCTCCTAGGAGGCTGGAATTACATAGCAGGCGCTAGGATCAGTGGACATCCCATGACTGTGGCAGAGACGACCCTGAGTCCTTGGGCCCCTGCTGTGGCCCAGCAGCTGATCTCTGCCTTGATCTTGTCCAGGATCTGTTCAGGAGATGGTCTCGCTTGCTCAAAGACACAATCATTTCTGTGCTTCCAGAGCATCCACGGCACTAGTAGGGCAACGGACTGCAGGGCTTTGCGCAATCCTGGTGGCGTGGCCTCCTTCCCGCGCAGCCACCAGTCCATGAGGTTGGCCTCGTGCTCCGGGACAGGGGCCGGGATGCGCAGCCATGTCAGGGTTGCGTGCCATGTCTGACGGGCAAAGGGGCACGCGAGCAGCAGGTGCTGGATCGTCTCGTGCGCTTGATCGCAAAGGAGGCAGCGGGGGTGGTGTTGTAGCCCTCGACGAGCAAGCCTGTCTGCGGTCCAACACCGGTCTTGGTTAGCCAACCAGTGAAAAAATTTCACCCGCGGTGGCGCCCAGCTCTTCCAAATGAGCTTCCAGGAGTGGCAGGCAGTCGATCCCTGGAAAGTGGCCAAGTAGCATGATTGCGTGGAGTAAGTCCCGTTTGCAGACCATTTCCAGCGCAGCTTGTCCGGCTCGCTGGAGAGTGTAGTGCGCATCACATCCTGCCACGGCAGCAGGTATTGCCCGATCTTGTGGACCCCAAGGGTGCCATGAATGTCGCGCGCCCACGCGCTCCCGGCGAGGCCGGCAGCCACAGTTGTCGACTTGCGGCGTCGCTTGGGGATACACTCATAGAGCAGGGGCGCGATCTCTCGGACGGATTGCCTGTGCAGCCATCGGTCCTCCCAGAAAAGGGCAGTCGAGCCGTCTCCAAGCACCATGGATGTGGACGCGAAGAAAAGGGCTCGCTCATCGGCGGTGAACTGCAGGTCTAGACCCTGCCACATGCGCTCGCTGTCCGTGCGGGCAAACCAGAGCCAGCGCAAGCGCAGCGCCAAGAAGGCGCGCTCCATGTCGCAAACTCCGAGTCCGCCATATTCGACCGGACGGCAAACATGTCGCCAGTTGACGTGGCAGTGCCCCCCGTTTGCAGCCACGCGTCCTGCCCAGAGAAACCCTTGCTGGATCCTTTGGATTTGTCGTAGGGTTTTCTTTGGGGGCGCTAGTGCCAGCATTTGATGGATGGGGATGGCACTTAGCACTGATCTCACCATGGCCAGCCGCCCGGCTCTATTCATCAGCCACGCCTTCCACGCTGGAAGCTGCCCAGCCACCGAGTCGACGAGGGGTTGCAACATGGCAACAGAGGGACGGCGCGTCGTCAGCGGGATGCCGAGATATTTGATAGGAAGGTTCGCAACCGGGCATCCCAGCTGCTCTATCAGTGTTGTGGTCTCATCGGTGCCATGAAGGACCGTGGCCGAACTTTTGGCATAGTTCACCTGTAGGCCAAAGGCCATGCCGAACAGGTGGAGTATCCCTTTGACTGCGTCGACATCCCCGGGTGTGGCGTTGCAAAATAGCATCACGTCGTCGGCGTGGAGTGAGATCGCCGGGATGTCGCGCCGAGGGTGCAGCTGTTGCATGATGCCTTCCTGGAGGGCACGCCGCATGAGGCGACCGAGGGTGTCGACGGCGAGCACGAAGAGCTGCGGTGATATAGGGTCTCCTTGGCGCAGTCCACAACGGTGCCAGATCGGCGGGCCGGGTTCCCCGTTGGGCATGACACGAGTGCTGGCCGTGGACAGGAGGATTGCGATTCACTCCCTGAAGCGATCGCCAAATCCGTACTGGCGCAAAACCTCGAAGAGGAAGGGCCAGTATGTTAGTACCTCAAATCTACACCTAACATGTACTTAATCCTACCATTTTGATCTACAACCTAACATGAAAAAAAAGGGCAGCCCGGTGCATGTAGCTCCCGCTTGCGCAGGGTCCGGGGAAGGGTCCGACCACTTTGGGTCTATAGTGCGCAGCCTTTCCCTACATTTCTGTAAGAGGCTGTTTCCAGGACTTGAACCCGTGACCTCATGGTCACAAGGCAGCAGCTTTACCACTGCGCCAAGGCTCCCCTTCATCTACAACCTAACATGCAGTAAAAGATTATTTACTTGTATCGTTGCTCTTAGCGAGCAACCGTCCAGACTAGATAAGATCATAAGGTTGCTATTTCATCTTTTGGGTTCAATGTTTGAGATAACATTGCACTGATTATTCAGTTACATACTATTGTTAGGGGTAACATCTCGAAGGACATAAAAGAAAATGTTAGCAAAAACAAGGATGCACACAGATGTTGCCTTGTGACCATGGGTTCAAGTCCTGAAAACACCCTGTTGCAGAAACATAGGGAAAGGCTGCGTACAAAATACCCAAAGTGGTCGGACCCTTCCCCGGACCCTGCACAAGCGGAGCCACGTGCACCAGGCTGCCCTCTTTTTTTAGCATCTGGTATATAGTGATAAGAACAAGTTTTCCCTGCATCCTGTTAACCAGATCAAATTTGTTGGGGGGGCGAACTGCCTAATTTATAGGAAAAGCAGAATTGTTTTTGTTCAGAAGAATGGATCGATTCTCCCTCCAAAGTTTATCGCCCAAATCTATGATCTCATCTTTCACCTAAAAATCCCTACTTCAACCCGTCCTCACTCCGTCCCTTCTTTTGTACTCACTCCGTCCTCAGTACAATTTTGTACTAAAGTTAGTACAGAGTTGAGACACTTATTTTGGAACGGAGTACAATACATATGAACAAGAAAAACTAAACATTAAAAATAGGACAAGATTAATGTAAATAATGATAAGAAAATTTTGCACAACTCTTGGAACTTTCCATGTGCAATTGTGTTCTAATAACACACATCTAGTCATCCAATTGCATCATATTAGGCCATTAACATATCAGAAAAGCTGGGGATATTTTGGCTTTCTGTAAAGTATAAAAAGTTGGGGATATCTTGGCTTTCTTGTAGATACCATGCTAATATATGAATAAATTGCATCTTACCCCACAAAGAAGCGCAACGCTGGCTGTTCTTGATCCAAATTCAGAAGTGCACCTTCATTATCTTTCAAAACTGACCCCAATATATCTTTCAGAATATCACGCAATTGTGCAAACAACCATAGAACTCCAAGGTACTTGAGAATGCCTCGCAACACCTTCTTAAGAGCAGCATGAGGGACCCAGCCACCACCATCATCTCCAAGCCCGATAAAAGCTGTGTTCAATTCTCCTTTCATATGCACAGGAAGGTTAGTGTCAGGAGAAAGGTGTGCAGGAGCTCCGTCTCCTGAAGGTAGTGTGGCATTGCCTGCTCTACTCACACTAGCTGCTATCTGACAACCAACACCTGAAGTTAGCTTAATTTCCCCAGGAGCACCACCACTCAAGCGATTCGTAGTAGTAACTGCCTGTTGACTTCCAGATGAAGTATTGGCACTAGTATGTCTAGCATTCAGAAAGCTCGGCTCAAGAGTATTTAGACCCTGAGCAACAAGTTCCATTATGAATGGTCGAAATTGTGGACAAGGTAAAGATCCACCAATTGAAGGTCCGCCTTTTGGAGGGGTTGCTGGCTGCAGCCAGACCTGATCCCCAGCAAAGCAGCGCATGTCAACAGAGAACTTATTGCGATATATAATGCGTATCCAGTACGGCCCACGGAGCACAGCAGAAACATCAAAAGGCATCAAAGAACTAGGAACTAGTCCATGCCCTGTCTGGCCTACGGCAGAGAGCATAGAGGAAGTCTGAGCATCATGACTGTTTATATGCACAGTAGTTGATGATGAACCATTTGCCAAAAGAACATTGTTTTGCTTTTGTGCAGAACCGCAAACAGCAGGGACAGCAGGCATCTTTGCAGGACGAATTGCACCACCAAGGGAAAGTAAAGGACCTGCTGTCAGTCTGATGCAATCCAAAAATGATGCTACCTCATTGCAATTCACAAAATCCTCCAAAAACTGCATTATGGGAACGTGATTAAACAAAAGATTGACAATATCTCGTGCAAATTTCGTATAGAAGTATGCCAAGTCTTGTTCAGAGTTTAGAATGCCTAAGTAGAAAATTCAAAAGTCTGGCGCCACACATAGATTGGCAGAACTCTTTGCACTTTCTTGGTAAAAAAAAAAGAATCATGCAAATAATGATATTCTGTGGTCACATTTTGGTCAAACTGAGCTTAAAATCGACCAGTGCTGCATTTCAATTTTGTTCATGAACCAAATGCTGGCCAACTACAGACAAGGAAACCAAATTTAAACCACCAGTATTTAACAACTTCAAGTTACAAATAAAACATGCCATGGTAACTGCTAGCACTCCAAACATAAAAATATGCACTTTGATCAACAGTTTCCATGTAAGACTAACAAAAGTACTACCTCCGTCTCAAAATATAAGACATTTTTGCAGTTCAATTTGAACTGCAAAAACGTCTTATATTTTGAGACGCTGCAAAACGCCTCATATTTTGAGACAGAGGTAGTACAAAACAACATCATATCTGAACAAAAACAGTATCTAAACTTTTAAAGAAGTCGAATAGTTCAGTTGGATGCAAGTGACTATAAAGTGGGCAGCCCGGTGCACGTAGCCCCCACTTGCGCAGGGTCGGGGAAGGGTCAAGTGACTATAAAGTGGATTGAGAACAAATGTAGTTTAATCACTGAGATGGCTGCAGTTAAAAAAGGAAAGCATGCACAACTGCACACCGTACTGATACCTATTATACCAACCTCACTGAGATCTGTATCAATATCCAATCTAGTAAATGAGGTGATACATTTTCAAATATAAAACTTCAGTCAACATGTTACCCCAAATGAAGCATAATCACAAGTCAGCCAAACATGCAGTAATGTAATGCACAGTTGCATATATTGTGATGCAGTACGCTTGTATCTAAAAACCATACCTTTGTATGTGGCCAAAGATGATCTGGTGAAATACGCATTGTGCAACCAACCTTACCGGCCTCCCACTCGACAACAAAGTGAACCATGGGCATGGCATTGGCACCATAACTGAACCACAAGTTCATCAAACCAACAGCGTTAATTCGGAAATTTTTAGCCATCTGGTCCGATAACCTGTTCCTGAAACCTTTTCTTGCATGTAACTTTGCCTTTGTAGCTAACTGATTCTCAACTAATTTCTCATCTACTTTAACACGAACCAACCTCCGCATTCCACAAGCAAATACACGAGCATTTGAAAGTCGCCGTAATTCTGAGACAAGCCGCTGTATACTATCAGCCTCAACAGAGTTGTAAGTCAAAGTGATCCCATCATAGTCAAAAGAGATGTGTGAATCCATCTCAGAAGTGTTTGCAATGCGAACACGAGAACCCCATTCTGTAGTATTGCTGCCTCCATGAAGTTCCCACAGTGCACCATAATATGGATCGTTGATCCTAACACCCCATGACATGCTTCCAGCTTCACCGAGACGTAAGCATGTGTGTTTCCAAGAACCATCTTGAGCAAAAGGTAGCCGTAACCAAAGATTAGAGGAGGGTGTCCCCAGACCAACTTCTTCTACATATGGAATGTTAAGAGAATTCATCTGGGTAGTCAGTTGAGCATATTTGATACGAAGCGAACAATGCTTTATGACTTGAAGAAGCACAGAAGCATATATATTTTCTGTAATACAACAATTTCCTTCTCTCAGTATAGTTCCATAGGTGAGGGTTGTTCGAGATTGCACACTGCTTGCAACTTCTGGCAGTTTTCTTCTCTTTCTTGGCCCACCACTGATTATTGATCGCTGTAATGATGGGATGTTCAACAAGAACTCTGAAAGATATCTCTTTCCAGATGGAACTTCAGAGCGTAAAGTGGAGATATTCTCAAAACCTGACAATTTCCAAATAAAAGCATAACATTAAGAAGAAAACCTCTTTATTTTACATAAAAAGCTATTTGAATATCAGAGACTAAAAATTCTAATTTTGGTTAATGTGCACAGTACTATAGTTTGGATTATTTGAGAAATCAAGGCAAGGAGATTTATTTCCATCCACAATAACATGATTTCTCGAGATCTAAATGAGCTCAAGTCATGACCGAATTAACAAGCTGATAGCTTGGATGGATGATCACCTGCAGGGACCAAACCGGAGGTCTCTGTACTATATGCAGACTTCGAATTACTCAGCAGATAACTGTCCAAAGTGACACCAGAAGCGACTTTTGCTGTGTCAATGTTAGAGTGTAGTAAGTCATCATCCAGTTCAGGTGGGCCAGCTCTACTGCTAACCCCCTGACGGCCAACTTTTTGAGAACTCAAATGAGTTGAGGGCGAACTATAAGACAGCCAATTTTCCTTACTTGGAGAATCTTCCTCATATCCTAATACTGTGTTAACAACAGAAGAAAATGAAGGCTTTAGAAGAAGAGACTCATCAATTTCACTATGCCTGGGAGACCCATCTTCCATGCTTTGTAGCACCTGCAATTTCTCTACATCGAGAAGATTTGCAATGCATTCATCTTCACCTAGTTGCATCTGGCCAATGTCAATTCTGTTAAACCTTACAACTTCTTTAGCATCAGTGGTTGTATCAATATTAGACCTGTCTTCTCCGTCAGTATGCACCTCAAGCAAATAAAAAACCGGCATGAGGTTGTCATCAAGTTGCATCAGAAGATAATAGGCATTTGTACGCCAAGGAAATCCCATAACCATAAAATCTGAACCATACAGTATGGATTTTGGTATCTTCAGAGTAATCTGACACTCAGAGTAAACCTGGAACAACCACCAGACAAATAAATTTAGTATAATAAGTTTTAAGATAGTACTATATGAACGAAAACAATCAAATATAGAAACGACGTTTCACTATGAGTATACACATAAAAGGCTAATAGTTCTAAAATGTTTGGGGCCCTGACAGATATAAAGCTGAGGCTTTTCCCTGTGGTCCAGTTGGTGCTAGTAATTAAAACTCAAATGCATAGTACAAGGACATATATCACTAGAATAACGTGGGTAATACCAAGAAAACATCTTCTCTTCACATGCGACATGTTCCCTTACGCATGGAACTTTGAGCAAAATGGCTCATAAGCGTGAACTTTATAGCTTAATTTAAGTTGACACATTGCATTTAGACCAGGTATATATTAACCTCAGTTGCAGCTTGCACCAAGTTTTTGAATTCTAAAAACTTTGGACAAGTGAGTTCAAACAAATAGTACGGTTCAGTTCAGGCAAGAAATAACCGGACCAACCGAGTAGGTCAGGCCTTGTGTCAGGTGATAAATCCATACCACTTCACTCCACTCTTCCACCTCACTCCTGACTAATGATTTGGTTACGTGATTACATAATAAAGATACTTTGGTTACAGATGTTTCTGTGTGTGGATTGGCAACTCCTCGGCGTCGATACTTCATTGGCAAAAAGGTTCAACAAGAAAAATAGTATTGGTGAGGCGGCCACGGCCAGACTCCCCGGTGACAAGGCACAACCAGACTCAGCTTGGAGACAGATAAAATGGAATGGCAGTGATGTTTCCCTCCTGTCGATGGTGACAGAGAAGGGCTCAAGACGATGTTGTGAGCTCGGGTGTTGCAGAATCAAGACATAAGTGTGATGTCAGTGTAATTGGGCTCCAGATGTCAACATTAAGGATCCTGGACGTGCCAAACAGGGAAGCCAAGGGTACCAAAGATCAGCCATGTTCGTATGTGGTCTCAGCACACTGCCGACGTAGATGGTTCTTCAACAGAAAACAAAAACGAACTTCTGTTGAAAGAATGAGTGGTTAGGAGGAGGGTGCTAGGATGGTGTAGAACCCTTTAGTTCAAGAATGGCTCGCCGGAGACGAAGAATTACAACAGAGCTGTTAGGGAAGAAGACGGCAGCTCAGGTCCTCAGAGCTTTTGAGTGGCACCAAGAAACAGGGATGGCAGATATCTCTCCAGATGTAGTCCAAATCGTGGCCAATGGGGCAGCATCACCATAACCCATGTCAGATCCTAGAACAATTAGACATGTATTTGTGGAAGAAATTGGGAATTGACAGAGTATATGCTAGTATAGAGACCAAACAGAGGGCCGATTTATCTATTATAGCTAGATGTATCAGAGTTTAGTCATTCAGGCAAACTGGGAATTCAACGATAGCCACACCCCGGAGGCTTATATAGGCTTCAGTTTACACCTGCCACTGCGGTAAAAGTGAAAGAGGTAAACAGTCCTTGCAGTCGATGAGTGTGTGGGCCCTGGACTCGTTCTTTCACTCTGCACAGGGTCGAGTGACAAATCCTTGCAAGGAGCGAGATGGAACATTGGATCAAGCCGAAGAGTTTTCAGATAAGTTAGAAATGTAACAGTTAACTCAAGAAGCGTTGTAGTAGGGTGCTAACAACCCAATACCACCATCCAAGCCCTTGTAGATCTGGGGAGAGTGGCTGACACCCTAGCTTCTTCAGTTTTTCTGAGATGGTGAAAAGCAGAAGCAAAGGAAGTCGTCGATGACCGAGTGGGGGGGTGTGGGCCCTGGACTCGTTCTTTCACTCTGCACACAGTCACAAAGCCATTGTGCCTCACGCTCTTCAGTGGCCACAAGCAGAGGGATTGCTTAAGTCGATCTGGTGTTGCTAGACCATGCAGTGCAGAGGGTGAGGACGAGGAGAGGAGGGGAAGGGGCTAGCGCAAGGGGTGTTGGCGTGGCAACTGACTGTGGGCCTAAGTCAGTGAACCAGACCAATTTTATTATACCTGGTCCAAGTTGTGACATTGGCCCACCTGAACTTACGTGGCAGATTCTCTAAAACTTGGTGCCAGCTGTAACTGGTGTCAAATTACTTTGCAGTTACTCCTTTGATCTACATTATGACAGTTCACATTATTCAGATTGGCTTCATACCAAGCACAGGTTACTGTTTTTTTTACATGAAAATGGTTAATGCAAGACCAAGTATGATCAATTAATTGCATGAGAATTCTTTTATTGGCTATTGTAGTTACCAAGCAAATAATTGTTCAACCAAGTAAGGTTTTGGTTTTAGGTTCATCATGAACAAGACGACGTATTGCTGTTTCATGTCGTAGTATATCTAACCTCCTAGATTTTTTCAGTATTCAATGAGATCTTTGCAAGAAATAAATTCAAGAGCTGATTGCAACACAACAGAAGATAAAGATAGCAAGTTGAGCAAATTGATAACCTTCAGGCCCAAAAACCTTCCTGTCGCAGCAAACAAGTGAAGGATGCTTCTGGTCTTTAAGCTCACGAAGACCTCAGTGGGTGTTATGCTCTGTTTATTAAGGGCTTCTTCAGAGTCTAATACTGCAGAAGGTGGTAATATATTTTTTGGTGATTGCAGGAGGAAGCCACCACTCCTATTGTAGAAAAAAATAAGGTATAAATTTAGGAAGTAAAGGGGACTGAGCTGGAAAAAATAAGGCTTAGAAGTTAGAATAGAAATAACTCACAATAATACACTCTTGATTTTTATTGGAATCTATATTGTGGAACATGCAGGAAGATAGGCCTTTTACCATGAATTAAAAGGATCACTCCCTCCATCCAAAAATATTAGGCCCGCACGCTTTCCAATATTTGTTTAGCAATGTGTGGATTACATGAGAAAAAAATTGATACCATCGGGCTCTTATTAGGAAACTTTTTGATGGTGTCAAGTTTGTACATATGAACTTATGAAGTAATGCAGAGTTGAACTAATCGTCGGTCAAAGTTAAATATTGAAAAACACTTGCATCATTGCCAGTCTACTTGACATATACGACCATAGTTGTCATGGTATATCACCTAGGAATTCATTTGCCTGCCAACCAACACCTAGGTAAAGCACTCGTCACCACCGAACTTACCAGTTGTGCCATCCCACGACGCTCAATGTACGTGAGGTGTGTGTGTGCCGTGATCATCATGCTCATGCCATCCCATGAGCTAGTCAAGACACACACCTAAATAGCTAACTAACAAACCCGAACGAGATCAGCCAGGGCGTGGACATGCACACGCTGCATGGCTGTTTATTTAGCTAACAGTATAGCTAAACGAGCTAGCTACTAACGGGCAGCAGGATTACAAACTCAACAGACATGCAACTGCAGTTGCGCGCGGCCGGTGGACATGCAGTTGCACACGGCTGGCGGGCGTGTAACTGCCGTTGTGCGCGGCCGATGGAAATACACTAGTGCGCGACTGATGGACAAACAGTAGAGCGTAGCCGATGGACGTGCAACTGCAGTTGCACACCGGTGCACGGGCATGTAACTGTACTTGCTTGCAGCCGGTGGACATGCAACTGTAGTTGGTGCCGGTGCACGAGCATGCAACTGAAGTTGCACGCGGCCGGCTAAATACTGAGAAAGCAAAGACAGGATTCTCACATAAAAGACTACAGGAAGTCACTATAATACCTATACTGCCAGAGAGTTTATGACTTTGTTAGTTGTTTTATAAGTACCATGGAATAAATATTGTTTAAAAGAATAAACTTGTTGAAGTGTGTATGTGGATTGCCTGGCCCTTTCCATAAGTTCGGACTTTTGGTTGCGTTGGCTAGTGCATGAAGCTTAACATGGTATCAGGGTCTAAGGTCTTGAGTTCAAGTCCTGGCTTTCACAATTTATCCAAAAATTGTTGTTCCCCCCTTTGTGTCCACATATAGGCCTCTGAGCCATACCTCTGAGTCTATTCACATGTTGACTTCCCGCGTCACACGTGAGATGGGGTGTCGAAGTGTATATGTGGATTGCCTAGCCCTTTCCATTAGTTCGGACTTTTGGTTGCGTTGGCTAGTGCGTGAAGCTTAACAAAACTGACACTAAATACCTTGTGGATATTAAGGACAAGAAAGTAAGGATGAAGCATCAACCATGCAAAAGGTAAATAACAACGGACCTGATATTTATTCCCAGGTGAATATACGATTTTCCATATGCCCTAACCTGAAGCACTTCATTTGTACAACAATTCTCGAAGCCCCTTCTATCCACTCTCTGTGCAATTTATGAACAGAGACAAAGCACTAAAACTCAGAACTAGCAGGGAAGCAGGCAAACAAAAAATGCCCACAAGCGAAAGAACTTCAAAAGTGATTATGCACAAGTCTTAGCTTGAGCAAATATAAGAAAATAAAGAGTTCAGTGAAGTTGCATTTTCAGTAATGGACTGGTATGAAGAAAATTTATGAATCCTGCTTTGGCAAGTGCAAATCAGTAAGGTATCCCAAACATAAGGAAATCCACTAGAATGTTCCTAAACATAGTGGTTTATATCAGTACCTTTTGCAGGACGTCCATATGATCTTCTTTCCGTTTCAGGACGACATCAGTTGGAGATCGAGAAATCCGAGTATTTTTTTTCAACTCCCTCTGAATTTCCAGAAGACGTGTGTGTCTATTGCAAGCAATTGCTTTCAAAATGATTGCCTCAACATCAATGCAACTCAGATCAAGAGAAAGATCAGCTTCTTTATCTGTAAGTGGATCCAATACAAATGAACTGTGCTGACACTTTATCTGCATATCTTGCAGTGCCTCAACTTTAATAAATGGAGATGAATCAGATTCTGCTGACCCACTGTTTCTTTCATCCAGCCAATAATTTACTTTCAAACCAGGTATCCTGAACCCACTTGAATCGAGCTCTCCATCTTGACCAAGCTGCGTTGGAGCATTATTCCCACCTTGTCCTGCACTTCTATGACTATCCGAGACAAGTTCAGATTTTATTGCCTCTTTCCATCTACCTTGTCGTAGAACATTAGTCTGTCTAATTACGGTATCCATAACAAAAGAGATGCATAGCTCATGGAGAATTGTATACAAAATTGTGAGGGGATTGTCAGCCACAGCCATTCTCCGTTCGATGTCATCACCCAGAACATACCTTCTTGTCTCTTCAAGCTTAATAGGCCCGGTCTTCTCACCAACAAGTAACTCAATATGCAAAATCCTCCACAGCGAGAAGTGCCCACGGTAACCTAACGTAAGGAGTACTTTGAATTCGCCATCTACCTGTACATTGGCTATTCCATCAGTCACCGAAACCTCAGACATTTCTTTAGGAACTAGGGTTTCAAGTAATTTTGCCCGCACAAGGGTGCTTAATTTCTTCAATGTAGGCCTCCGCTCATCTTGAAAAAGTGTATTCTGAGTACCTATTTCCTCTACAGATTTAGGCAATCTCCTATAGCTCCCTGTATGTATGACTTCTATCGCAGATGAAACATCAAAAATGGGAGCACGAGCTTGCTGCAATCCTTCATGCATAAAGAACAGTGAATCGCCTGTTTGGGTGAAGCAAGTTTCATGGCTGGAGAGAGTTGACGCAAGTTGCTGGCAGTAATGAAGCAAGGGCACCTGCAGAAGCAAAAGCAATATTTTCTGTCACAAAATTCCAGATACATATTTTGATGGCCCGAATATGATAATGAAGGGGGAAAACTTAGTTTTGAAATACATTCTTTGCTGAGTAGCTAAGGAATTAAGGTAGATTGTAGGCTGTCAGAGCAAATACATTACACAATGATAAAATACTTTAAAGTTGGCATTTTGGGTTCAGTACGCACTTCTTCAGCATGAATTTTGCATACATAGAATCTCTAAATGAAGTTTGGTCCTTTGCTCCATCAAAAACGGTTTTAAAGATGACAACAGTTTCGCACACGTGGATGCCCAATCAGCACAAAAAAGCGGCAAAAAAATTTCAAAAAAATGGGAGAAAATTAGGAGAAAAAAACTGTAGTCTCCTTTCTAGAAAACTCGACTTGTTCAAGGAGAAGTTGGGGGGCAGCAGAACAAAATATTCGGAAAATCCAGAAACAGATATGAAAATTTTGCTTTTTTAACTGAAATTTTATTTTGAAGGTATGTTTGGTTGATTCCACAACATGCCCTACCAAATTTTTGCCAACCATTGGCTAGATATTCTTTGACCCTTAGTTTGCCTATTTGGCAATAATTGTGAAGGCAATGTCAGGAAGGTGGGCAAGTTCTCATAGGCAACCAACCAAGTAAGAGGCGAGATGTCATAGGCTGTCAAGATTTTGGTAGGGAAATTTGGGCACCAGAAAATACCCTAGAAACAGTCTTTACGATGAAGATATAGAAGACACTGAGAAAAAAGGAAGAAAATTAAAAAGAATAAAGAGGATTGGAAGTCGCTGGTGAGGCTATGGAGGGTGGCAACCACACCTTCGTGGTCTTCGCATTGCTTGGCGATGATGTCTTCAAGGGTGTTGGGTGGTGGTGGCGGCGGCGATGGCGCCGGAGGCTGACTCATAGTTGTAGTCGAGATCATCGGGATCGTAGATGAATCTGATACCAAATTGTCACATGCTTGGGAATCAGCAGGCTGGGACGTGGAGCATAGGGGTAGTAGTGAGATACTAGTGGCCAAGGACGATAGTCCCGCCGACCCATGGCGGTAGCAAGGGTGAGAGGGACGCACAGTGACGGAACTTAAACCGGCAGATCTCGAGGTAGGGGATCCTAAGCTAGATGTCTTCGAACGAGGGTAACAGAGACACGGGGATTTTACCCATCATGTTCGGCCTCTCCGAGGAGATAATACCCTATGTCCTGCTCGTGTTTATTGCGTTGGAGTGTGTACAAGGTACAGGTAAACTACCACGAGATTGTAACTTGTCTTAACTTGTGTTCTATTGACTAACCCGGCCCCGGCTTATATAAGATACTTGGGTCCTAGGATTACAAGAGCCCTAGTCGGCTACGTCGGTGGAGAGGAGAGTCCTCCACGGATACGAAGTCCTTGTCTTGAACATCAAGGCTTCCAGAGTCTTCATGTATCTCGCCAAGGGATACTCAGCCTGGCCCACCAGACCGGGAGTCGACATAGTGAGTCCCCTTATCCGAGACACCATCAAACGACACAGGAGCAAGAGGTGAGAAAATAGATTAACTTTTCTGCTTGCTTTCTTGCTCATGTGAGGGCTTGGACTTGGACTCCAACTAGAATTGGATCCAGCCAGCAAGGTGGCCTTCTTTGGGACTAAACCTTCCCAACTTAGGAACCGGACTCCTACTCTAACTCTAGATGGACTCAGCAAGCACTAGACTACACGAACTAGGGCAGTCCTGGCCCAGCATGGCCCTTGAGCCTGTATGTTCGGCCCACATGACATCCCACTTTTCATGATTGTTTTCAATTTTCTGTTCTAAATGGGTTACTACGGAGCAAGGGAGGGATCACACTTGAGGGACCAAGATTGTTCTCTAGTAGAGTAGAGGGACCAAGCGTAGACTTCGGCAATAGAAGGGCTAAAAATATACTCTTTCCAATACTTTGCGACCTTCAAACTGAACTGATAGCCTGACCAAATTGAAGTCAAAGCATCCGGAGCCCTAAATTATGTTAGGGTGATTAATGACAACCAAACATAACTGGCTAATATTTCCATCAAACAAATCTAAGGAGAATTGTTTTGTGTTGAAAATGTCTCAGTGAAATGGAAGGATTCAACATGAATTTAGCTCAAGGCTGTGGAAACTTTCAAGCATTTTGTAGCTTTAGGTGTCGGTTCATAGACTGGTTTGCCAGATTTGTTGAAAGTGTTACCGTTCAAAAAAGACAAGTCTACTTGCTTGAGAATTGTCATATGTAATACTGCTCAATAGCAGAATACATATACTCATATGCTTGACATAAATTCCAGTTTTGTTGATGCGAACTGACAGTGTAAACCATGGCCTGACCAGCAAGGCGGATTGACCACAAGTCATACACCTGCTATTCTATAGCATCTAAGGTGCTTCAAAACGGATTCTCCTGTGGATTCTGATTAGGATTGTGAGTCCTAACTGAACGTTCAATGCCGACTAACAGTCTCCACAATTTTAGCAAAATTATACTTACCACAGTGGGTGTTCTCAGCATTCGCTGATTCTTCAGTGCTTGAAAGTTATACTCCCTCCGTTCCAAAATAATTGAAATTCTAGATTTATCCTAAGTCAAACTTCATTAAGTTTGACCAATCTATATAAATTAACATCTACAACACCAATTTTTCTTCATTAGATTCATTATGAAATGTATTTTCATATTATATATATTTGAGATATTGTAGATCTTAGCATATTTTTCTATAGACTTGATCAAACTTAAAAATGGTTGACTTAGGACAATCCTAGAACTTCTATTATTTTGGAACGGAAGAGCAATATCATAAAGGAAAAGATCTCCTTCGAATATATGTGGGTTTTGCAGCACGGTCTGGTCAGAGCTATAGTAGTGGAATGTAGACTAAATAGATTTTGATGTACACTCCCTTCGACGCAATCGTAGCCATCCCCAAGATTATACTATTATGGATTTTATACAAGGATACCTAAAGTTCTTATAGTCCCAACAAAGAGTTGAACAATGATTTCCTATTACAGTAAACACTTCTGTCCTTGATTGCAACATAATCCAAATCTGCTTTCCCGTCACTCTATTCAACTAAGGCAGCCTTCAGAGCAATCAAAGGCCTGATCCTATAAAAACATTTTTACTTGAGGACACAAGTTGCAGTTCTAATTGAACAATGAAAGTTGAAACTCCTTATTCAAGGAAGGAAACAATTGACAGCTGCGGACCTGCTGGCACCACTTGGCGAGGACATGGAGCCGGAGCATGCGCTGGCGGGTGCGGTCGATGAATTTGAGCAGGTCGATCTTCTTCTCAGTATCCGACCTCTGCTGCGCTGCCTCCCCCTCGGCGCCCGCCCGCGACTTCTCCACGAGCTCCCGCAGCGCCAGGTAGGACTCCTCCGCCGCCTGCCGCGCCACAGTCCCCAGCTCCACTGTCTGCTGACCCAACTCCCCCGCCATCTACCACCACCCGAGAGTGAGTGAAGAGTCTAGGGTTTCACGCACGTCTCGGGGTAGGGACCTACAGGTGACTGAGCCGCGCCATAGCCACCGCAGCTGCTCTCCCTGTAGGGTTTCCAGGAGATTGTAGAAGGTCCGCGTACACGGAGCGGCTGGGCGGCTGGGCGGCCGCTGCCTCGGCTATAGAGTTACGCCCCCGCAGTGCCACCAGCGGCTTCAAATTGGGGATCCTGTGAGAGGTCGGGAGCCGCAGCCGGTAGAGTTCAGCTTGGACCGAGAGGGGAAGTTCGAAAAGTTTGTGGGAATGGAGCTGGGATCGCGAGGCGGCGGCCGGCAGGAGGTTCTTTTTCTCGAGGGAACGGCAGGAAGAAGATGGGCGAGCTGGTGCGTCAGAGCATCTCCGGCCGTTCGGCGCGCCCAGGACTGAAATAGCGGGTGTGTTTGGTCCAGTGGATAGGTTTAGGTTGCTGTGGGTAGAGAAAAATTCGCTGCGGGTCCTATTACTTACGCTAGCGCGAGCTTTAGTCCCTGTGGTTACAAACGGAAGAAAATCTGATACAACCGGGTCATACGCATGCAAACGTGAGACCACCCCGAGCGCTTGACATCCGGCAATACAAATCTCAAAGCACGCAGCATCACCTTATCCAAACTGGAGCCCAGATCGACGCCCAACCTCTCCAATGCCGCCAACTCCTGTCGCCGGTGTGCTCTGCTTCGGCTGCTCACCACATCGCCGCCGATGAGATCCATTCCGGCTGCTCGCCACATCGCCGCCGGTGTGCTCCTTGACGCTCGGCGTACTCCATTCCCCGCGTTCGTTGGCGACCCAGGCCGCGGCACCGTAGAAGCTGCTCGCCGGCGTGCTCCGCGATGCCAGCCGCCGTTCTCCTCAACCACCCTCGCGGCGCGACCGACGTACTGAGCAGAACAAGTTCATGTTGATTTTTTGTGTGTGTGATTTGAGCTATAAAATCTGAACAATGGCTGCTCTTGTTTATTTTTCTTCTGAATTTTATTCCAATACAAGATGTGGCATATGATGTAAACAAGATCTGCAATGTATATGTTGGTGTCCATTCTTGGCATAAGTGCGGTGTGACGTTTTCATATTCTGCTGTCAACTCTTCGATAAATGTAAAGATGCATTTGCATTTGCCCTGATAATCTGATACGGTGTCAACTGTTTGGCATGAACCAACATTCATGGTTTGCTACAGAGGAAAATGATAGCTTCAGTTTTGTATTGCAGCAAGTAAATAGCACCATTTGCCAGGTGAAATACACACATAGCAGCAGAGAAAATGATAGCTTCAGGTGAAACACTAGCACATAGCAGTAGAAGAAAATGGTAGCTTCAGTTTAACAGAATATATGTTTGGTAACAGATGTTCAGCATTGTCAGGTGACACACACATAGCAGCAAAATAAAAGGATAGCTCCAGTTTATGCTAAACCAAATACACAACCATATAGCTGACATGCCCAGCTAACTAGCATTGAGGAACCGACAAGACATTATGCATCAACGCACGATCGGGCTCGCCACGGCTGAAAACCTTGATGTACTAGCACCATCGTTGAAATCTAGTTGACGAGCGGCTGAATATTTGTTTCAGGCTGCTTAGCAGACATAGCTTGTAGAAAGGTTCTAAAAACCCACTCAAAGGTATCTACAGATTTATTAGATAGTAGTGATGTACTAAAAAGAATAGTCTGCTTGTGATGATTAACAGCAATAAACGGAGCAAATGGCATTTGAAACTTATTTGTCGAAATAGCTTGTTCTTTCTTGGCCACATGTGTTGGATTAGCACTCTTCACACCCGCCTTGCTACAAACAAAATATCTGGAACTTAAAGACTTAGCTGCCCTAAACTTCAAGTGGCACTTTCTAATGTTGAATCCCTTGGTTTGAGCATAAGAATTGTAAAATTGGTACGCCTCTTCCTTAGACTGAAAACATATCCCAACACTTGGAGCCTTATCTGCATCTTGTAAGTCATGATCATTCATTAGTGTGCTGCTCGCCCTCGGCTGGCCATTAGTCTCAATCACTGGCAATTGCTGCAAGGGTAAACAATAGAATTAATCAAGACAGGCTTCAGGAAAGGAAGGAATGTGCTTGTTGTCACATGTTTTTTCAGTCTGAACCGAACTGAATTAATCAAGATTGGTGAACTGGACTTAACCTCACTGGAGGAGCCGCGGGTGCACATGGTTTTGGAGGAGACGATGCCATGTATGTTCCTTGGCCGTGTGCTGCGATGCCGTCGTCTGGGGCCGTAGCCATCTTGCCGCCTCGTTGCTAACAGGATGAAAACAGATCTGACGTATATTCGTTTCTTTTGGAAGATGAATCATCAGCAGCTGAGAGGACGGCGTAAAGGAAACGAACCAGCTAATTGAGCGTGCGTTGGCTTTTTAATTGAGCATGCGTTGGGCTTTTTTTTATCTGCAACTCACGTTGGGCTGGATGTTGGGATCGCCAGATGTCAAGCACTCGGGGTGGTCTCACGTTCGTGTGCGTACGACCCGGTCGTACAAGATTTTCTTCCGTTACAAATACCGAAATACAGAGCATCTCATTGGTTGGGTACCAAGTTGTCTTGCCCAACATTTGGCAAGTTTTGGTATTGCCAATATTTGGCAATGCCAACATTTGGCTAGCCAAATATTGGTAGCAGACCAATCATGCTCACAGTCACCAAACTTGCTCTAGGGGTCATGTACGGTCCATTATACGGTTTTGTGTATGTATGTGCTGAGCTGTCTCTAGGCAACCGGTGGCAAGCATGCATTGACTGCCACATGTGCCCAGCTCGCTCTAATACGCATGCACGCAGGGGTCTTTTTGCGAAACTGCCGGTTATTAATAATGCTCTAGTCAACCGCTCCCTCTCGCCGCCGATCCCCTTCCTCCACCACCACCACCAGCGGCACCGGCACGGCATCCTCCGCCTCCTCCGCGGCCATGGCTTCCTCGGGACCCCGCACCACAATAACAACGACCACCGCCTCCTCCTCAACCTCCCCGATGTCCTGGGTGTGCGCGGCGATGGCCATGTCACAGCCGCCGGAGGAGAGCAGCACGGCGAACTGCCCCTGTCGGCGGCCTCGAGCAGGAAAGTGGAGTTGGGGCTGCCGCTGCTGAAGAGGAGGCACAAGAAGCCGCCGCTGCTGAAGAGGAGGCACAAGAAGCCGTCGTGGTCGACGTCGGCGCCCACCTGTGGTGTGCGGCGGACGAGGAGGGCGAGTGGCCGGACATGGCGTGGGTGGCCTCGGCCTGTAGGAGCTCTCTGTCGCCGCGACGACAGCGTGAACTGCATCATCAGCACGTCGGCAACCTCCATGACCCATCCGCACGCCGACCCATGACCCACGCCACAGTCCCCAGCTCCACTGTCTGCTGACTCATGCACCACCGTCTCGACCGTGTCGCTGGACTCCTTCTGCACCATGTCCAGGCGCATGCCCAGCACCACCATGACCTCCACCCGGTTGACGACTTCCCGTGCCCGCCGACGCGTGTGGCCGCTGCTTAGCATAGTCTTGGCGAGGCGCAGCCGGCTGCTCCCAGGGGAAGGGCCCGATCGAGGGCCACAAGGTCGCCGTCGCCGCTCGCCGTCCACGTGGTCGTCGGCCACTCCTCGCCATGTTCGCTTGTCCTCAAACTCCACCTCGCTCTCGTGAGCCTCCGCACCGAAGGAATGAAGCCAAGCCGTGCTGCCCCCGAATCACTGGCGTATGAAGTATGTGCACGCCCACGCGGACGTCGCGCACGCCCACGTCTCGCCGTCCGCGGTCCTGCTCGTCCCCTTCCTCCGCCGTGCCACGCACGCCATGTCTGGCTACTCGCACTTCTCCTCCGCCACGCACCGCAGCCCCACCTCCACCAGCCCGCCGTTAGCCGTGACCCCGCAGCGCGCCGCCAACCTGCAGGCGGTGTTCAACAAGATCCTGAACATGGCGGTGGTGGGCGCGCTGGCCAAGGACCAGATGGTGCGGCGTGTGTTCGTGCCGAGCGACATGGAGTTCGACGGACGGCGAGGCGTAGGTGTCGGAGTTGCAGCCGCGAGATGCAGGCGTGCAACCTCCGTGGGGTGCTAAGGCGAGCAGGGAGACCGGTGATGGTGTGCCCCAGGTGCACCGCAGAGGATCCCCATTGAGACGACGCGAATTGAGGCGGTGACCGGCGGCTAGCTGCTGGCTGTTGCTGCTCCCATGGCTAGCTTACTACTCCTGTCTGCGCCACGAGAGAGGTGCGACCGCGGGATGCAGGCACAGCCTCTGTGGGGTGCTGGGGCGAGCTGCAAAAAACTGGGCAGTTTTAAATAACTGGCAGTTTTGCAAAAAGACCCCTGCGTGCATGCATATTCGAGCGAGCTGGGCACATGTGGCAGTCAATGCATGCTTGGCGTCGGTTGACTAGAGCCAGCTTAGCACATACGTACACAAAACCGTATAATGGACCGTACATGACCCTCTAGAGCAAGTTTGGTGATTGTATTTCGGGTATTTGTAACCATAGGGACTAAAGCTGGCGCCAGCGCAAGTAATAGGACCTGTAGTGAATTTTTCTCTTGTGGGTATCCCCAACCCACTGGCCAGGGATAGCCAATTGTTTTGTTTGGTTGAGAGGATGAGACTTGGTTATACATAGCCAACTTTATGTTTGGTTGAAAGGATAAAGGATAGATGTTGAAATGACCTCCTAGCTATGAGGTGGTGAAATTACCCTCTGTGAATGCACTTTCTACTGTTGTGAACTACTCTAATATTTTACCGCGGATTATACTGGAGCTTCTAACAACAACTTTGAGACAAAAAAGTTGATGTCAAAATTAGTCCAATTACACAAATTAGATGCGGCAGTAGGCCACGCATGCCCACTCAACTAATTTGGAACTCGCAATCCATTGATTCTTAGTACATGATTAATACAGAAAGGAGATATGCAATTTTAGAAAGAGAGGGTTAACAGAAGAGAGAGAAAATCAACAAGTGGAAGCACTGCACGACATCACAAGCATAGCACAACTGACCGGAGCAACAACAATGAATGCACGCACCGCCGGCCAGAGTCCAGCACGCAACAAGCAACGCACGCACGGTCGTCCGCCCGATGCACACGATGCAGGCCACACACACGCACACCACGGGAAGCCGCAACCGGCAGTTGGAGCCACACAAGTACAACAGATCTCGATCCGGATCCGCCGCCGGCGACATCGACCAGCAGCTCTCCATAGCGTCTCCTTCCTCTCGCCGGCGCCAACTGTCTCCCTTGCTGCCTCGCCTTCACGACCCCAAATCTGTTGCATCGCCATGGCACTCTGTCAGCAGCCTACCCACGCCTGGGCCGAAGAAGGCTGATGTTGCACCAGAGCGGCCCAAAAGAGAGAGGAGGCCGTGCCACAGGTTCACTGGGCCTCAGTGGGTATCCTACATGTTCGGCCCGGAGGAACCCACCAGCGACTGATATAAGCAAGTGTAGCGTGAGGGAAAGGCATCCTGGCTTGGATCAGATCGACCCGGCGGCTATAGCGTGTATCCGTTTCCCTTGTACTTCATCCTCTTCCTCGAATTCCCCCTGTAATCGCCACTATATTGAATCTCGCCATTGATCCGTGAGAGAGTAGTAGTTGGTACCTAACACATGGTATCAAAGCCAGCCCACCCCTCTTCCCCGCGCTGGAGACGCGCAAGCAGACGGCCGACCATCAACGACTCATCGCCACCATGGATCCGGCACTCAAGTCCTACCTCGACAAGATGGTCGAGAACTTGACCAGGGCGAGCGACGACACCCGCGCCGACATCAAGCAGCTCGCGGGCCGCGTCGACACCCATGCGGCGCAAGTGGAAGAGCTCTCCGCCTGGAAACCCGATCTGGAGGATCGCATCGCCAAACTCCAGGAAGCGGTCAGGGCACTGCAGAGCAAGCGTGCACCGACAGCGACAGCAACCATGGGTGGATCGCAAGCGGTGGATCTACCTGATCTAGCGCTGGGCGACAAGATCCACGGCCCTGATGGCCATGGCGGACACTCCACTACAAGCGAAGAACCCACTACATCCCAAAAGACCGGCCTGAAGGGAGTGTGGCACTCTCCCTTATAAGGAGCTCCTAGCCTCCTACCATATCCGAGGTGGGACTAAAGTCACTAGCACTGTCCAAGGTCAGGTTCCTGACACCCCACCCCCCTAGGGAAGCCCCCCATAGGGTGGCGTGGGGCCCAGCTCTGATACCACTTGTTAGTAGCCTAGGCCCAGCTCTCGGTCCATCGGCATATGTTCGGACGTTTCCGGTGCGCATCGAAGCTTACTGCCCTTCGCAACTATCGCCGCGCCAAGGGGCTCTGTTTCAAGTGTGGAGAGTAGTGGGGGCATGATCATGTGTGTCCCCTAACTGTTAAGCTGCATGTAATTGAGGAGATGCTCAGCTTGTTCAGCCTGGAAGCGTCTGATGAACAACAAGTTCTGCAACCAACAAATCAAGACCAGGGCGAGGCCCATGAACAAGTTTGGCAGTTGTCCTTGCAAGCAGTATCAAGTACAGATGCGCCCACATGCCTCCAACTGCACGGGTGGCTCCAGGGGCAGGAAGTATTGATGCTAGTCGATTCAGGCAGATCTGCATCGTTCGTGTCTCAGCAAATGCAATCCAAGCTGAGAGGAGTTCAAGATATGCCACGTCCCGTGAGGGTAGCAGTAGCAAATGGATCTGAATTATGGTGCAAACAGGAAGTATTGGGGTGTTCTTGGTATTCACAAGGCAATGTGTTTACCACCAATTTCATATTACTGCCACTGGGTTGTTACGATGTCATTTTGGGCATGGACTGGTTGTAATATCACAGCCCTATGCTTATTGACTGGCCAAGGCGTTGCATGCAAATCGAGCATGAGGGTTTTACAGTCGTCCTGCAGGGGATCACCTCCTCGGCCAGCAAGTGTGACACACTGAACCACATTCAGCTTGCAAGCATGGAAAAACAGTCTGCAGTAGCCTATGCAGTCCATCTCTGTTATGCCTAGGATTCAGAGGATGTCACTGACATAACATGCACCGAACTACCGCCAGAAGTCACCAAGGTACTGCTGGAGTACGAGGATGTGTTCATGGAACCTGTTGGGTTGCCACCCAAGCGCGATTGCGACCACCACATACCTCTGATGCAGGGTGCACAACCTGTTAACATCAGAGCATATCGTCTGAAACCTGAGCTAAAAACAGAAGTGGAGCGTCAGATCGCGGAAATGCTCAAAGCAGGCATTATTCAGAAGAGTAGAAGTCCATTCTCCTCTCCCATCATCCTGGTGAAAAAGAAGGATGGAACTTGGCGAATCTGCATGGATTACAGAAGACTAAATGCCATGACAATCATCAGCAAGTATCCGGTGCCAGTTATAGAGGATATCTTGGATGAACTAGCAGGATCTAGTTGGTTCTCTACTTTGGACCTGCGGTCGGGGTACCATCAGATTCGACTAGCCGAGGGCGAAGAATTCAAGACGGCTTTTCAAACACATTTCGGCCATTTTGAGTACAAGGTGGTTCCTTTTGGCCTAGGAGGCACGCCTGCAACCTTCTTGGGGGGATTGAATGTAACTCTGAAGCCAGTTAATCGCGTGTGTGCTATGTCATTCTTCGACGACATCCTCATATTTAGCCGCACCTACGAGCTGCACATTCAGCACTTGCGTCAAGTCTTGTCGCTTCTCCGGAAAGATCAATGGTATGTCAAGAGATCGAAGTGCGTGTTTGCACGGAGGGAGGTCAGTTATCTGGGGCACACCATCTCAGGCAAAGGGGTAGCGACCGATCAGAGCAAAGTAAAGCAAGTGGTTGACTGGCCAGTTCCAGTTTGTGTCAAGGATGTCCGAGCATTCCTTGGCCTGGCGGGGTATTACAGGCGTTTTGTTTGACAGTTTGGTATGCTCGCATGACCACTGACAAACCTGTTACGCAAACACATTCAGTTCCAATGGACAGCGGCAACTCAAGTGCATTCGAAGCCCTCAAAAATGCGTTGACTTCAGCTCCTACTCTGGCCCTACCAGATTTCACTAAACCTTTCATGGTCGAAACAGATGCTTGCGAGTATGGAGTGGGCGCAGTCCTCCAACAGGAGGGGCACCCGGTTGCCTACCTCAGTAAGGCGCTAGGCCCATGAACCAAGGGCCTATCTACGTATGAAAAAGAGTACTTGGCAATTGTTCTGGCCGTCGAGCAGTGGCGGCCCTATCTGCAGTTCGGGGAGTTTGTGATTAAAACCGACCAACGTAGCTTGGTGCATCTGGAGGAACAGAGTTTACACACTCCCTGGCAACAAAAAGCGTTCACCAAGCTCCTGGGGTTGCAATACCGTATATGTTATCACAAGGGATCAGAGAATGGTGCAGCAGATGCACTTTCCAGGCGGCCGGTGCCTTCTACTGAGCAGGTTCAGGCCATATCGGTTTGCCAGCCTGCGTGGTTGCAGGAGATAGTTAAGGGCTACGATGCCGACCCCAAGACACAGCAACTGATCGCAAGGTTGACAGTGGCTCCCGTGGAGGACAGCCATTTCACTCTCAGCAAGGGCATCGTGCGTTTCAAAGGGCGCGTCTGGCTGGGCAACAACACCCACCTGCAGCGACAGATCATGCGTGCATTGCACAACAGTGCGATAGGCGGCCACTCAGGATTTCGAGCTACCTACATGAGAATCAAACATCTGTTTGCATGGCCGGGTATGAAACAGCACATTAAGGAGCATGTCCAGTGTTGTCAGGTCTGCCAGTAGGCCAAACCGGACTGAGCTCAATACCCGTGGCTGCTCCATCCGTTGCCAGTGGCCAGGCGCTGTTGGGACTTGATTTCCATGGATTCCATTGGTGGGTTACCTCCCTCTCGGTGGTACAACTGCATCTTGGTGGTGGTGGATACTTTCTCCAAGTTTGCCCATTTCATTCCCATCAAACACCCCTACACAACACAGACTATTGCCCAGCTCTACATCGACCAGATATACAGATTGCACGGCATGCCAGAGGCCATTATTTCGGACAGAGATGCTGTCTTCACCAGCAGAGTGTGGCAGGAGATTTTCAAGCTGCAAGGCGTCGAGCTGAAAATGAGCTCATCGCATCACCCTCAGACGGACGGGCAGACCGAAAGGGTTAACCAGTGCCTCGAAACTTACTTACGTTGCTTCGTCCACAGCTCCCCCAACGACTGGAGCAGGTGGATAGCGTTGGCGGAGTTCTGGTATAACTCAACTTTCCACTCTACCCTCAATAAGACGCCATTCGAAGTGGTTTATGGCCAGGAGCCTCGACATCTGGGACTGTTTCCTGAACAAGCAACACCAGTTCCTGAGCTTAATGAGTGGCTGGAGGAACGACAGCAAATGCAAGATATCTTGAGGCAACACTTGGTGTGTGCCAAACAAGTCATGAAGCAACATGCAGACAAGAAAAGGACCCCGAGAGAGTTCCAGGTGGGTGATCAGGTTTCTCAAGTTGCAGTCGTACATCCAGACGTCCTTGGCGTGCCGGGCCAATCACAAGCTGAGCTTCAAGTTCTTCGGGCCTTACACTGTGCTCCGTCGGGTAAATGAAGTCACATACGAGCTGCAGCTGCCTGAGGGATCATCAATCTTCCCGGTCTTCCACGTGTCGCAACTGCGCAAGGCGCTGACTCCAGGTGCGAGTGCCTCCTCTTCCCTTCCATCACTCACTGATGCAGTTAATGTCCCAGCAGAGATTTTGGACACAAGATGGCGCCATGGCTCGAACAGAATGCGAGAACAGGGGCTGGTTCGCTGGCAAGATCCCAAGGCTACTCCGGACACCTGGGAAGATATCGAGGATCTTCGCTGGCGTTTCCCCTCTGCTCCGACTTGGGGACAAGTCGTGTTTGAAGAAAGGGGGGGGGTGTCAGCAGCCTACCCACGCCTGGGCCGAAGAAGGCTGATGTTGCACCAGAGCGGCCAAAAAGAGAGAGGAGGCCGTGCCACGGGTTCACTGGGCCTCAGTGGGTATCCTACATGTTCGGCCCGGAGGAACCCACCAGCGACTGATATAAGCAAGTGTAGCGTGAGGGAAAGGCATCCTGGCTTGGATCAGATCGACCCGGCGGCTGTAGCGTGTATCCGTTTCCCTTGTACTTCATCCTCTTCCTCGAATTCCCCCTGTAATCGCCACTATATTGAATCTCGCCATTGATCCGTGAGAGAGTAGTAGTTGGTACCTAACACACTCAACACCCTCCCCAGCCGCCGCAAGATCGCCGATAGATGCAGATGTTGTTTTTCATTTGACGGAGGGGTGAGAACAAGTGGAAAACGATTCAAGTGGTGAGGCGAGCAGAGTGGCTGCGCATATCCGCCAGTTTTTCGCGACTCCGCTCAGCCCATTTTTCAGCAAATATTCTTGGCATCAGGCTATCCTCAACCACACCGGGCTATGAACCAAACATGTGGCAGCCACCTAAAAAGTGGCTATCCCTAGCCACTTAGGGATATCCTCAGAACCAAACACACCCAGCGCGTCATGGGGCTAACCGGCGCCGTGGGAGCGGTCGGCTTCCCAACCACTGCGCCAGGTCGGCCGAGACGCCATTTTTTGAATTGAGTCCGGCTAAAATTAGACGAAGAAGACACGAATTTGGCTAATATTTGGCGGTTTCATTCATGTTTGTACATAATGAAAAGACATAAAAGAAACTATGCCAAAATACGCCGCCCGCCGCTGCCCGAGCCTTACATGTCGAGGAGCTTGTAGAAGGCGGTGTAGTCGCGCCGTCACCGCCGTCGTCGTCATCGTACTGCACGTTGCCATCGCCGTCTTTGTTGCACGCCTCACCTGCGTCGCCGATGCGGGCGGGATTGGTCGGCGTCGGCGCCTCCTCATCGCTGTCATCGAGGATGACGACCCCGCCCTCGTCGCGGCTACGGCGCCGCGCGACGATCTCCTCCAGAGCGCGACGCTGGCGCTCCATTTTCTCTCGGACGTAGTCCTGGCGTGACCACATGGCACATGGACCCGGATGCTGAAGAGGCTTCTGGCAATGCTATCAAGCTTCCAGCATTTGTTTACATAATTGACGTACTATACAAATAATTTTCCAGTGACATGAAATTGTACAATGCTCTGAGCTTTCAGCTTTTGTTTCGTGTGTCTTGCCATCGATGCTCTTTTGGAAACAATAAAAACTAACTTCCTTGCTAATGCATCTCAATGGTTAACAGATTAGAGCTAATATTTACATCACAACTGAAGACAAAGTTGTGAGAAGGTGTTAAATTAAAATTGATCCATGCTTTCATTGGCAGCAACGTCCCCCCAGCTCTGTCTAAATCAATAAGGCATGTTGGGGAAAAAATTAGTTGTCTGGAGCATGCAACATTCCGATCATTTTGTGCAATTCCACTAAAATAGAGTTGAGCAAGATATTAAGTGTGATTACGATAATAGATGACTGCTGATGAAACAATAAACACACAAATAGAAGCCTGTCACCTTTGCAATCTCTCTTAAGACTAACTAGTTGGAGAAGATTAGGCTCGAAGTTGGATGAGGAGGATAGAGCAAAAACAATCTCCCTTTGTGCAGTCGCATTGAAATGTAGAGACGTTGCCCGTGTGACATTTTAGTACAACTGCACAAAACACTCTTAAGAAAAAAGTGATTTGTGCAGTTCACCAAAAGGTAGCAATAGCAACAAGGTGAAATGGATAGCCCTGTTTGCAAAAAAGAGGTAGAAAGGAAATAATTACTGGCCAATAACAGTTGATGACACATGCGACAACAAAAAAGAAGCATATTCCTTGTCCTAAGGGAAGATAACAACACGGTTGTGTTTATCTAAAACGGTGTGAGGACGAGATTGCAATATGAAAAGTACGTCGGACGAGCTACGTTTTGGGCAAAGAACTATGGAAGATCCACATGCAAGATTTTCCACATGCAGCGACGTGGGAAGACGGGCAGTGGAGCAAGGCCGAAGGGGATACCCGGGGGTCGTCGGGATGTAACTAGGTGAGCAGCGGCGGGCGGGATCTGCCAGTACTGTGGCAGCGAGCAGGTGGCATAGACCCTACCGCGTCGGAGCTTGGTTAGATAGAACGGGGGTTAATGCAGATCAGGACGTGCTGGCTCGGTGTCGTCGAACAGAAAAACAATGCACATCCTCCCTTTACGCCGGCGGCCGGGATGTGGCCGGATCAGTGACCAATGGTGAGAGAGAGAGAGGCCACCGCCGCCTTGTGTGAGATACTCTGAAAAGAGATAAACGCAGGCAGGCAGGCTCCATTGTATATAGTGGAGCAGACTACCTTTTTCTCCATAAAAATCGTTTTATATTCTATGTACGTGCCATTGAACGATATAACTTTATTTAAAAATAACGCGCCAACGCATCAAGTCGAACTTTGTTTCGTGCACGCGTGGTACACGACCTCCGTAGGTAAACAACCGCTACACGCATTCAAATTAGCACGTGGGCTGCCATTTCGTACAGAAATGAGCTCCACTGTGTACCCACGCGGGTGAGGCTGGGCACGAAGCGTGACTACGTGCACCTATTCTCTTCGTGTACGTACACCACCTATGTTGGGTTGTGTGAGAGACATACAAGCGTAGAGAGATATAGTGTGTGGGTTCGTGAGTGTTTTTTGGGGGGTGGGGGTCAATAAAATATTGTAACATATGCAATGTGTGTGAAATAGAGTCTTGGATATATCATATATATAGGGGGCGAACCACTAGAAGAGAGTGGAGGTATCATTGGCTTGAGGTATCCATAGAATCGAAGAGAGGGATGGTGTGCGTGTGTGTGTGCGCGCGCGATCGATAAAGAGTGCCATCGAATTTGTGTGTGCCCACGTCAAAGATATAGAGTGGTTGGCCTACTGGAACGTGAGAGGGGACAGGTGTAGTTTGTCTCCGTGGCATGGATACCTACCTACAACGCTCAACTATCGGTGTGTGGTGGGGGGAGGGGAGGCCTAATTAACTATAGAGGTACGATGGCTGGTGTTGGGGATATAACTACTGAGTATAAACCGCCCCAGGAGGGGGCCGGTTCACACTCAACCGTATTGAAGCCCACGAAGACCCGGAAGGTGGCGCTTTACTATGAAGTTTAGAGGCCCGGAGCCCAAAGGCGGATTAGGGCCCATAGTGGTAAACCGCCATAGTCATATAGCTTGTATTGTAAGATAAGGAAAGGAGAGACCGAGCCGAACACTTGTATGAGTCGGCCTCGGGACTCTGTAAACCGGCTGGGCGTCAACCCGTGTATATAAGGGGACGACCCGGCGACGGTTCAGGAACAAGAAACAACAACTCGAGAGCCAGGCATAGCGTGTTTGCTCCCTGGTTATCGAGATCCCAATAATCCCATCACAACTAGACGTAGGCTTTTACCTTCCTCGAAGGGGCCGAACTAGTATAAATTCCCGTGTCCCTTGTCCGGTTTAACCCCTTCAAGCTAACCCGTTGTGATGGCTCCACGACTAAGTCCTTTCACAAGGACATCTGACGTGATAATTCCACGACAGTTGGCGCCCACCGTGGGGCTATCGCACGATGGTGTCGAGTTCTTGAAGGGCTGCTCTGAAGGACTTAAGGGGTACGTGATCGGCCGGATGACCAAAAGTTGTCGCGACAAGCTCTACATCGACGACAAAGGATGGGGCCCCGAAGCCGGCTCAATCGAGTACGGGTACCGGGTTCCCTTCGGCGGAATTCATGTCTTCATTGGCAAGATCGGCGAACCGGGCCCTGAGCCGGACACCTGCACCGACCTCGTCGAGACGGCTCAGCGTGCGAGTCCAGCCCGGGTTACGCCCGCCGTGAAGCGTGCGTTCGTAGGATGTGTCCATGGGATCAGATCTGAACCGGTGCCTGAGGACGAGACGGCGGTATACTCCGATGGCGAATCATCCACTGGTGAAACTGAGTCCTTGTACCAGATTCATGACGGCATGCCCGAGGGGTATTCCGATGGCAACAATATTCCGGATCTCCTTGAAGCACCAAGCCGGGTTGCTATTTACATGGCCGGCACACAGCCCATTTTGCAGTCTTCATCTGCCGCGGCAATAGATACCGGATCAGCGGCCGGGGCAGGTACTTCGGCGCGCCGGTCGGCGCAGGTTCTCGCCGGTTTAATGGATGCTTGGGAGGCCTTGTTAACTGCGACACTTACCCCGGAAACACGAAATCAGCACGATGCAGAGGTTGCAAGACTGAAAGAGCAAATTGCGCAGGCTAAGGAGGACTTGGCGGCTGAGGACAATAGGATGGCCGAGGAACATGCCGCTTTGAATGCTCAATCACAACAGATACAAGCACAGAATTACCGACTCATGTTAGATCGGACTGCGTCAGAGGATGTGATGTGAAGGAAATATCGGTCACGATTGCCGCCGGTTTACGAAGGGGTAAATCTCTTTCAGACACCAGGCGCTGGGCCGAGCAATCCAGCAGCCGCAAACCGAGCCGAGGCACCTAGGATCGCCCCGGATCAGCCACAAGCAATGGAGTTGCTCCGACGGACGTTTAATCCGCCACAGTATATGCCTACGCCGTCGGGTCACTTTTCAAGCCCCCTGGATAACATGATTGCTGCGGCCTCACGCCTGGCCGCCATCCTGATGGAAGGAGATTCAATAGAGGCAGTTGAGACAAGGCGAGCACGAGACCTCCTTCAAACCGCCGTAATGCAGCAGCAGGCTTATTCATACAGCCGGGATAGAATTCATTCAACTCCTCGTCCGAGCCCAAGCTATAGCAGGCGGATGGACGAACCGGAAGTATCTAGCAGCGCGCGGCGTCGCAATGCTTAGGAAGTAGTGGATCATGGCAGGGCACGAAGGGATGGTGTTTTGGGTTGTCATCAACCCGCCCCGGTTCAGCCAGCAGTATCGGTTGACAGAGGAACCGGGCTTGCTTTCAGTTCCTGGGGAGTGCCGTGCCTCATTCCGGCCCTCCGTAACGCGCATCTGCCCAAGGATTTCAAGGGTCCGCGCAAGGTGCCTAATTACATGGCGGATCAGCCGCCTGAGGCGTGGGTCGAGACTTACGAGATGGCAATGGAGATGCTCGATGTAGATGAGGCAGCTTGTGCAAAATACTTCACGATGATGTTGGAAGGAACCGCCTGTACCTGGTTGAAGAATCTGCCGGCTAACTCCATCGAGTCATGGGATCAGTTGAAGGCCCGGTTTATAGCCAATTTTAAAGATACGTGCAAACAGCCCATGTCCATTGTGGATCTGGATGCTTGTGTTCAGGGCGAGAACGAGTCCACAACTCGTTGGGTGCGCCGGGTCTCAGAAGTTTTGCACTCGGCCGACCGAATTAACGCCGGCCAAGCGATTATCACGCTGGAGCATAATTGCCGGTTTAAGTCACTAAAGGAGAAGTTGGGACGAATCAAACGTCACTGCAATGACCTGGGAACCCTCATGGCAGCCTTGGTAAAATATGTCGATTCTGATAATACCAAGGATCCCAATTCTGATAATGAGAAAACGGAGAAGGGAAAGAGGAATGGCGGTGTGAAGGGACAACAACACACCAGGGAGGCCATGGGAATAATGGTAAGCGTAAAGCAGATTCAGATTTTGTGGCTAATGCTAATGTGCAGTGTCGTAAAGGTAAACCGCCCCAGCGTGGTGGATCGATGAATCTGGAGCGCTTGTTGAATCAGCCCTGTCCAAAGCACGGAACCAAGGAAGCCCCCGCAACTCATCTCTGGAAGGATTGCAATATTATGAGGCAATTCAAAAAGTCTGATCTCTTCCGATATGATCAGGGCCTGTCGGGCGGTTCAGGTCCAGGTTTTCATGGTGGCGGCGGTTCAGGCTCTGGATTTCAAAACAATCAGAATAACCAGAACAACCAAAGCGGTAATAACCGGCAGGGCAATCAAGGGAATCAACATCAGTCAGGTTACCAGAGTAGCCCGAAGCAGCTGAATGGTGGACAATATCATGTATTCACCACTAGTCTGTGCAAGCGAGATCTGAAGCTGCATAAGAGGGCTGTTAATGCGGTTGAACCGGCAGTTCCATGCTATCTGCGCTGGTCGGAACAACCTATCGTGTGGAGTAGGGAGGATCATCCGCCCCGGGTTGACAATCCGGGTCAGCTAGCTCTGGTGGTGGCACCTCAGGTGGGAGGTTACAAGTTCACCAAAGTACTTATGGATGGAGGAAGCAGTATTAACATTCTGTATTATGAGACATTCCGTCGCATGGGGCTGACTGATAAGAATCTTAAACCGTCCAATACGGTTTTTCATGGTGTAGTACCAGGAAAGTCGGCGTATCCAGTGGGCAAGATTGCTTTGGAAGTTGTGTTTGGAGATGAGCATGATTCCCGGTCTGAGACATTGACTTTCGAGGTGGTGAGAATCCAGAGCCCGTATCACGCACTGTTTGGGCGACCAGCTTATGCAAAATTTATGGCGAGGCCATGTTATATTTACTTGCAGCTCAAGATGCCGGGTCACAAAGGAACCATCACAGTTCATGGAAGTCGGAAAATCGCTTTGGATTGCGAAGAGAATGATGCGGCTTACGCTGAGTCGGTTTGTGCTACAGAGGAGTTAAAATTTTACAAGGAAAATGTTCAAAGTCCCTGGTTGCAAAAGCTTTTCGTCATGGGTTTTACTGGCTGACAGCTCATGCTGATGCGGAGGATCTGGTAAAGCGATGTGATGCTTGTCAAAAAAATTCCCGCAGAGCTCATGTTTCGGCTCAGGAGCTACGGATTATTCCAATCACTTGGCCTTTTGCTACTTGGGGGCTTGATATGGTGGGGCCTTTTAAGCGTTCCCGAGACAAGAAAACCCACCTGTTGGTGGCAGTTGATAAATTCACCAAGTGGGTTGAAGCGGAGCCTGTCAGCAATTGTGATGCAGCGACGGCGGTTCAATTTCTCAAAAAGATTATTTTCTGCTTTGGTTATCCACACAGCATTATCACGGATAATGGTACTAACCTCTCCAAAGGTGAGATGGAGGATTTCTGTCAAAGAGAGCATATCCGGCTTGATCTAGCATCTGTAGCGCACCCTCAATCCAACGGTCAAGCAGAGCGAGCTAATCAAGAAATTTTAAAGGGTCTTAAACCCCGGCTCATGATTCCATTGAAACGGACGCCGGGTTGTTGGGTGGAAGAATTACCTTCTGTGTTGTGGAGCATCAACACCACCCCAATCGATCAACCAGATATACGCCTTTCTTCATGGTCTACGGAGCAGAGGCGGTTCTCCCAAGTGATATACGTCATGATTCCCCCCGGGTTGCTAATTATGTTGAAGCGGACAATGAGCAAGCTCGCCAAGAGGCACTGGATTTACTAGATGAGAAGCGGGATATGGCTTTGGCACGCTCGGCGGTTTATCAACAAGACCTGCGGCGCTATCATAGCCGTCGGGTTAGGACAAGAGCCTTTCAAGAAGGTGACTTGGTGCTCCGGCTTATCCAGGATCAGACCGGTATAGACAAGTTATCCCCACCTTGGGAAGGACCCTTTGTGGTCAGTAAGAATCTACACAACGGATCATACTACCTCATTGACGTTCGAGATGACTCACGCAAATCTGAGGAGGAGACCCGGCGGCCCTGGAACATAGCTCTCCTCCGGCCTTATTACACTTGAGCCATAGGCTTTCTTTTATGTACATATTTTGACGATGTATATATTATCATCAATAAATAAATCAGCATCCTTGCTTCAAAGCGGGGCCTCTGCTGTTTTTTCTCAAACATTCTTTGAGTTACATGGGGGCTTCAGCTGACCAAGCGAAGTATTATCCCTTGAACCGGCTATCACGCCACAAAGCTTGGGAGCTTCACACCCAAAAGGGCCAAAGAGAGTTTCGATGCTATGCACAACTCAAACATAGGCACCTAATGAGCACCGCTCATCACGTTACTTGGGGGCTCCTTGGTCCAATACCAAGAAGTCTGAATGGACCCTTGTAGCTGGGTATCGACCCACGGCTTGGAAGCCTGGTATATTTACCTAAAACCCCGGGTTAACCTGCCTTCATCAAGTAACACACTCCTATCTAGGTCATCCTGGCACGACCCTCCGAACGTTTGACAGTTACTCTCCTTGAGACCCTGAACTGTCAAAGTTAAAACGGTGATTGGCTAGTTGGAGGTCTATCTTAAAAGGCTTTGTTAAATGGTTCAACTCAGTGGCCTGGCAGCCCACAAAAAGCCTCGCATTTGGGCCCGGCAGCCCCCAAAAAGCCTCGACTACACGGTTTCCATTTGAACTTTGGCTGAATTTTAAACCAATTTTTTGGCTTGTTCAACCGTCTTCTAAGACCGGCATTTTTTTAAACTGGCTTGGTTTGCAACTTTACGTTGACAGACCTTTATTTTAAACTGAAGTTTTCTTAACCCGGCTTGGCATTGATTTCCTGTCAACGGCCCGGATCGTCTGGCGTGAATCATCACCCGGCGTGATTTAATCTACGACATCAGAAAATGATGGCGATACAAATACTTCAGATTTGGGTTTTTCACCCTTATCGCAATTCAAGTTGGCTCGTCAACTAGCCAGGAATCTTGTACTACCGGTATGTATAATTTCATATTATTCTGATTTGATTATCAATCCGGCATATTTTGGGCATTATGACCCGTCCGGCGGTAAACCGACAGGAAATGCATATTATGATACTTGGAACAAAAATTGATATTGATATGGCGGATCAACGAAAAATATCTCTTGCACGCCGGCAGCAGATCAACATAAGTTTCTTGCTATCCTATTACACGGCACTTCAAGGCCCAAAATATGGAAATATTCATTGATCGTTGTACCAACCGCTTGGACGGATTAAGCTTCGTCACCGGGTTGACGTGAGGTAGATGGATCATCTGGCGTCGGTTCAACCTCCTCTTCATCCACTGACTGGAAGTCATTGGTGGTCCAGTCAATCCGGGTTAAGGCCTGAAAGACAGCCTCTTCACTTATAAGCTCAGCCGGATCAACATCAGGAGCGTAAGTATGCTTACGGATTGGTGGAATGAGGCTCTGCACTTCAGGAATCATAGCTTCAACCCGTTTGTTGTCTGCATCATAGAACGATTGGGGAACCGTCAGGTTCGCCTCTTCGGCTAGTTGACTCGCCAAAGGACGCATCTCCCTCGTTACCCGTTTCAGGGCGTCATTGTCAAATTCTTTGCCATTTTCTTGGGCACTGGGGAAGCCTTTGGATATATCTGCCGGGTCAAGGTCCGCTATCCATGCCTTGGCTCCAGTCAGCGCCAGCAAAGCGCTGGCCCGAGCAGCGGATCGCTTTAGCTCTTCTATTTGTGCTGGCATCATTGAAAGACGGTCCAGTGTATCTTTGATAAGTGTTGGTGCCACATTATCATATGACGTTGCGCATATAACCCGTTGAGCGCCGGTATACAGCTGCTCAATCAGTGTATATGCCGCTTTAAGCTTTTTCCACATGTCAGAACCCAGGTGAGCGATGCGATTACCTATATCGGTTCAAGAAATACATGTTAAACCGATGAAATTTCAAAGGGATACAACTTTTGGCAACCACTACTTACCAAATATGGCAGAAGCCATGGCATTGATTTGGCGCTTCAGTCCAGATAATTCTTCTGCCACCGGTTTAAGAGCCGATTCAGCAGTCTCTGTCCGTTTCACAGTCCGGCCTTCTCGCTGTCCCAGTTGGCCTGCTCAGATTTAAACCATTCTTTAAGTTGCTCCATGGTGGTCAAAGCGGTTCTCAGCTCATCCTTGGCCTTGGTGGTTTCTGCTTGTTGGGTCTCAAGGTTTGCTCGAAGATCAGCAATTTGTGAGGTTTGTTGATTTATTTCACTCTGCAACAGTAAGAGAGCATGTTAATATATTTCTTCAAAGTCCTAAGCATATAACCAGTTATACACTCAGCACTTGGGGGCTAATGCGGATCGTTTTTATGCGGATACTTCAAGTCCCAAGGATTAATACAAGTTTTAATCATGGCACTTGGGGGCTAATGTGTATTTGATCAAGACAAAGAACAGTTCACAAGGTACAGCAGGAAGAATATAAAGTACCGGTCTGACTTTCTCAAGACAAACCGGCCCTTGGGGGCTACAATGCAATGAAGGTGCAGAAATTCTAAAGTACAATGTTTACCTCATAGCGTTCCATCATTAGATTTACTAAACCGGCTTCATAATCACGGCTTGTATACAGCCGGTTCAGAAAGCCGGAATGAAGGTCTTGAGCAGAGAGATTGGTATAAGTAGACAAATCAGTCTTACCCTTCCCTTTGTTCACGGCAGCAAATTCATCTTTAGCAGTATGCTTTGACAGAGCAACCGGATTACCAGGGGCGGTGTATCCAGTGCCTGTAACAACAACATCATCATCCTTGGCCGGGCTGGAAGAGTCAAGGTTCTGAACAGGGCTTGGCGGTTTGTTAGCTGGACTTGGCGGATCAGCAATTGAGTCCCGTTGTTCCATTGCCGGGCTCGGGGGAGCAGGAGGATTTAAAGTATCAGCCTCTGCAGTCAGTTCAGCTTCTGGCGGGTTAGCATTACCATCTTGATTCGGCCCAGCAGAGCTGTCCATGGCAACTTCCGGGTTTTCGTTATGATGCTCGGGTGTCTTTTCTGGATCAACTTCAATAGTAGGGTCGCTGGTCTTGGCCTTCTTGCTTAATCGAGCTTTGGCGCTATAACACTAAAGGTTAGAGTATGACAAACCGACAAAATAAAGTTATAAATCAGGTAACACTTACCCGGCAACTACTTTGAGAGGAGGCAATTGGGTGGTCGATGAACCGCCAGACGAGCTAGAAGAAGCCTGGTAATTCGGGTCAGACGGATTGAGAGGGCATCGGAAGAAACCTTTAAAAGGGTATTGTTTTTCAGGAAAACAAATCACCTCTGGACGGCGTTTCCGGGGGGCGTATCAGCTAAACCGGACGAGGTGATCTGTTGACCACTATGCCGGGTTGTCCGACGTTCTTCTGCTTGCCGTTTCTTCAAAGAAAATTTTGGATCCAAATGAGCAAGGGGGTGAGATTGTTTTACTTTCCGAACTGCACGACGAGTTCTTTGAACCGGCACAGGGTCCGAGTCGGAAGAAAGAAGAATTACCTCAACATGATCTGCATGGCTGGCTTCAGCATCATCCTGAAGATGATCATTGTCAATAAGATGTATAAAAAAGGAGCCAAGTGAGTCAAGTTCTACCTCAGCATCTGATTCTTCTTCCTCCGGCGTTCAGAAGAATCGGCAGCTTTCTTCTTTCCAGCCTTCTTGGTGACCTTGGTTTTTACACGAGGAGCACGGGTCAGTTTATTTCGTTTCCAGAAAGAGCTGTTGGCCTGAAATTAAGGCAAGGAAAGGTTAGTAAACGGTCGATGTGGAAATCAGTAAAGTATGTACATGAACTTACCGCCGGCGGTTTATTGGAGATGCAAAACGGAGCCAAACCGGTTTGGCTGCATGCAGTGACCGGTTCATCAAGCATCCTTTTTACACATTCAGTGATTTCAAGCTCGGTCATTATTACTTCATGATGCCGTTGAGGATCTTTTACACTTCCGGTATACTCATGCATCAATCCGGGCCGGCGGCTCAAAGGCAGAATGCCCCATGAAACCCAGCAGCGGACAAGATCAATGTCGGTTAAACCGTTGGCCATCAGAGCCCGGAGCTTGGCGAGTTGAGGAGCGAAATTCTTCTGTTCCGCGGCGGTTAGACGCGGAGGCATTGGGTGGCCGTTGCTAAGCCAGTGAGGGCGGTAGCCCGGCAAAGGATTTTCTCTATCAGGAGCAGTATTCTGGCAGTAAAACCAGGTCTGGTTCCAATCTTTAGGATGGCTATGATGTTTGGCATGAGAGAAATCAACTTATTTCCTCTTTTGAATTGATACGCCACCAAGCTCTGTGTTGGGGCCATCTGAGAATTCTGTGTGGCGGTTCAGATGAAAAAAATTCCCAGAACAGCTCCACGGTTGGCTCTTCTTGAAGGTAAACTTCACAGAATACTTGAAAGTTGCATATGTTCGATACAGAGTTCGGGCCAATATCTTGCGGATGGAGTTGGAAGCTGGCAAGGACATCCCGGAAATTTTTTGATCCGGGCGGACTAAATCCCCGGTCTAAATGTTGCATAAAAACAATCACCTCTCCCTCTTGAGGTTCAGGTGGACATTTCGATTCCGGAACTCGCCAGTGGAGAATGTTCTTTGAAGCTAAAGCGCCAGTGATGACGTAACCATTGATCTGTGTCTCTGTGATCCAGGATGGAACCCAATTGCAAGAAGAAAATTGCTTCGACATTCCGGAATGAGGAACTGAAAATAAAAAGTGCCGGTTTAAGGCGTCTAATTCAGTGTTAAACCGGAGAAGGGTATTGTGCGAGTTCAGTTGGCGGTTTAAGAGAGGGCTAATGTTATATGGCGGATTGATTTTTAAGGAGTTAAACCGCCTATAGGCAGGATGGCCAGAATTTCAAATTTCTGTTAAGTGTTACAAAAACAGGTTTCATAATATGGCAGTATAATTTTGGATCTACCATGGATAATCTAAGAAAATGTTCCCGAGCCCTACAATGGCGCTAAAGAGGAACAGAGACGAACCAAACGGAGTCTATTCAGAAACAGTAAGATACTACGGTATGGTGAACTAACAACATGGATCTAGCCGCAGTTCAAAACTATCAGGCACACATATGTATATTCAACAGGAAGACCAGAAGGAGGAACACAAAAGAACTGATGAATGGCGATGAACATGGATGAACTTGAAACCCTAATGGACATCTAGGGTTAACAGGGAAGCAAACTTACCAGGGTCACACGGCGGCGGAAGAGCGCGGTAGGGTCTCTGGAACGAACAGGGTGATGCAGCGGCCTTGGTCGGTGCAGATTCGAAGATCGACGGCGGCGGCGGCGCTGGGGTTTCTTCCGGTCGCGAGGAAGAAGAAGAGAAGAAAGGGGAGAAAATGAAAGTACCCGTCGGGTGTATTTATAACAAGGCAGGGAGATAAGTGACAGGCGCGAGAATCGAGGAGTCCAAAGCGGCAAGTGGCGCGGCTGTCGCCTCGATTTCCGGGATGGCATTAAATAAATGGAATCTTTTTATTTATTTTTTACAGAAATGACGTCATGATAACCCGTTGCTGTATCCAGAGGATGATGTCACAGTGGTTTAACAAAGTTTATAAAAGAAGGCATCATGGCGGTTTACGAGAAATGAAGGAAGGCGTTCACAGGATTCTGCTAAGTATCAAAGATTAACATGAACAGGTTCAAATCAATCTGGGGCCTAATGTTGGGGATATAACTACTAAGTATAAACCGCCCCAGGAGGGGGCCGGTTCACACTCAACCGTATTGAAGCCCACGAAGACCCGGAAGGTGGCGCTTTACTATGAAGTTTATAGGCCCAGAGTCCAAAGGCGGATTAGGGCCCATAGTGGTAAACCGCCATAGTCATATAGCTTGTATTGTAAGATAAGGAAAGGAGAGACCGAGCCGAACACTTGTATGAGTCGGCCTCAGGACTCTATAAACCGGCTGGGCGTCAACCCGTGTATATAAGGGGACGACCCGACGATGGTTCAGGAACAAGAAACAACAACTCGAGAGCCAGGCATAGCGTGTTTTCTCCCTGGTTATCGAGATCCCAATAATCCCATCACAACTAGACGTAGGCTTTTACCTTCCTCGAAGGGGCCGAACTAGTATAAATTCCCGTGTCCCTTGTCCGGTTTAACCCCTTCAAGCTAACCCGTTGCGATGTTCCACGACTAAGTCCTTTCACAAGGACATCTGACATGATAATTCCACGACAGTTGGTATATGCGTGGAGGAGGAGAGAGGCCTACCTTATTTATTAAGGAAGATTGATCGACATCCATGCATATGTGTAGGAGAGGAATAAGGTTGGGAAAGAGAAAGAGCTAGAGTGTTGGAGGGGGTGGTAATGGAGTTGCTTCTAACAAATGGTGGGAGAGGCTTGCTAGACAAACGGAGGGCACACCTGTAATATCAATAAGAGAGGGGATGGCTGCCTTTCTGTGCACGTGCGTGTGAGTTACGGGTCAGGAGGCATGCACGAATTATGAGGGGGGACGATATGGCCGTGGTAAGCAGACGTAACTACATAGGAAGATCAATCATCCTTTGTCATAGAAAGGAGAGACATAACTTGTGAGGTACATCGATCGATGGGTGGGGGGAAATAGTTAAAGTCGACCTAGGTATATGTAGGGAGATCGATCGGTATACATGCATATATGTGTTAGAAGCAAATAAGGCCCCGGGAGAAGGATAGAGAGAGAGGGATGCATCTAGGAGGTGGTGCGAGAGGCATACTATATCGAGGGGGAAGGAGTGTGCGAGTACGAGATCAATGAAAAGAGTGGTAGGAGTGAGGCATGGACGGTGATAAGAGAAGAGGGGAAGCTTGTGTTTGTGGTAGGCATACCTGGGTAGAGAGGCATATCGATCGATGTGTCCCATAAAGAAGGACTTGGGGGGGGCTACACACACCGTGGGTGAACGACCTAAAGTGAAAAGACGAATTTGCGCGATGGAGCTAGAGAATGCTGAGGGAGAGTGAGAGGGATGCGGGCGTGTGCATGCACAAGAGAAAGTTAGCGCTAGCTACAAAGATAAGATGATTGTGTGGGTGTAAAAGACGAATAGAGATCATAATTCATTATAAAAAGCAAATTCAAATATTTGAAGAATTTATCATAGTGTTTTAAACTGACGCATGCGTGAATATATGAACATGTTATACTACATATAATATATTTATCTCTACTCTTATAAAAATAGAGTTGTTGATGATGGTGTGCCTGCCATCCTGCAATATAAGCCGTCCGATTTTTATCTGATGGATAGGAAGGAAACTATGGCAATTTTGAAAAAAGATACCCACACCCCTCTCCATATTCGCAAATAAGGTCTCCCCTTGATCATGTTGATGTTCCACTGAACGCATGGGCATCTTGCTAGTACTACATATAATATATAGAACATTGATTATAATTTGGGCTAATGTGTGGCTTTTGCAGCTCAGAGCTAAATACTTGTCATAATGTAGGGGGGTGCACTATACTTTGTGTGATAAACACGGTGTCAGGACCCCGATCCTAAGTCACACCGATCTAGCATGTAACACATCATATCACTTTGCGGCCTCACGCACGGTATTCCCACGGGTGCCACCTTACCTGGCCCGGGACCGTTTGCGCCTTTTGGCTCACATATATGATAGCGTCGCTGCATCCATATGACAAAGACCCCGGGCTGACATGACTAGTCGTGGACCCAAAGTGGCGCTAACTTATAGGGACAGGCATACATGACCCAACAATGAACGTGTCGATCAACAATGCATGAACCCAAGTCGTAGCAAGCTACATGGACTTAAAGGAACAACGTGTGACATTTCCCCGAAGGGACATACACAGGAACGAAGAAGGACACATGCCGGCCAGCCTAAGTGTTTCGAAGCAGTAACAAGCTACCATGGCTCAGTGGAAGCACTAGGAGACATTTCCCGGTAAGAGAGGCTACCAAGGATGAACAACTAGGTTGTTAGATCCCACACATACCAAGCATTTCAAATCATACACACAATATGCTCGATATCTGCAAATACAACATGTCATCACAACATAACTCTATGACTCAAAGTATTTATTCAATAGGCTCCGAGGAGCGAGATATATTACAAACATGGGTCTCATGACTCAACATTCAGAGCATACAAGTAAAAGCACATGCGGAAGCTTATCATGTTTGAGTACAAACATCTATAAATGAAAAAGGCTGAGAAGCCTGACTATCTACCAGATCCTGCCGAGGGCACAAGGTCATAGCTGAGTAGCAAGTTAAACGTCGAAGTCCAAGCGGAACTACTAGCGAGATTGAAGTCTCTCTGCAAAAACATAAATTAAGTAAACGTGAGTACAAATGTACCCAACAAGACTTACATCAGAACTATCTACATATGCATCAATATCAACAAAGGGGGTGGTGGAGTTTAACTGCAGCAAGCCAGCTTTGACTCGGTGGCTAACCTGAACTACGACTGCAAGTAACCCTTTTGAGGTGGCGCACACGAGTCCACATATTCGTCATATCAATACACCACTATGGATCCGCTCCCATCTTCCTACGAGAACGCCATCCGTAGCACTCACGCTTATCTTGCACATTTTAGAGTATCCACTTTCACTTGTCTATGAACTGTATAGGCAACCCAGAGGTCCTTTACCGCGGACGCGGCTATTCAAATAGATCATATCAACCCTATAGGGGTGTACTTCTTCACACACGCTCTCGCCACTTACCGCGATGTACACATCATGTATCTCAGGAACCTTCAAGCGGAAGCCTGGCGAGGGTGTCAGCCACGACCTGACTAACCACACAAGTCTGTAGTCTAGGTTTATCGCCTATTCGGGTTCCATCCGCAAGGAGATCCGGCCGGGGTGTCGCTCAGGGCCCCAAATGATGTTTACAGGGTTCCAAGCCCACCAACCGGGCGATGCTTGGCATACCCGGCCACGGTAGTCTGACCCAAGCCCACTTGTATCGGGTGCCACTTGGTAGACTACTAACATAACCTACAAACACCAGAAACTAGCTGCAACTCTCGGACAGAGATCGAGTTGATTAATAAGTCGAGAAGGGCACTTAAGCATTCCAATGTGTGGTAGTAGTTGTTCATGGATCACAAACACAGAACTCAGTTCTTGAGGACGGTTTCAATGAGACAACCCACCATGTACTCCTACATGGCCTCTCACTACTACCTTTACCAAATCGTATTCACACACTTAACTCTCAACAGTAGGACATGTTCACAACTTTCCAATTCATCCTCGATGAATCAGACCTAAATCAAATCTAAGCAGTAGCAGGCATGACAAACAAGCATGAATGAGTTGGCACATCAGGTCTCAAACAACTCCTACTCATGCTAGTGGGTTTCATCTATTTACTGTGGCAATGACATGTCATGCAGAGGAAAGGGGTTCAGCTACCGCAACATGAAACAGTTGAAACGTTGTTGTCCTAATGCAGTAAAAGAGAGCAAGAGCGAGAGAGTGAGATTGTATCGGAATGAACAAGGGGCTTTTGCTTGCCTGGCACTTCTGAAGATAGTATAATTCTTCATCGGTGTCATCAAACTCATCGTCGGAACACGTCTATCGAGAGGGAACAACCACCGGCAACAGAGAAGGAACATAATCAATGCGATGCACAATATGATGCATTATCATGACATAGCAATATGATGTGATTTGAGCTAATGCAACTAGCAACCAGATTAGATGAAGTTGGTTTGAATCCAAGATTCAAATTCAACTCCATAAGTGAATAATCAAATGCCATTTATTTCATTTGCCCTAAATAGTAGTCATAAGTTGTTCTAACATGCATGAAAATGATACAGATGGATAGATTGGATTTTTCTGATAATTATATATATATAATTTATTTCATTCTGAGCTACAGTTGATTTTCTATGATTTTTAGAAGTTTTAACTATTTTCTGAAATAAATAAATCGTTTAGATTTATTTAAAATCCAGAAAAGTTATTACTGCGTTAGCATTACGTAAGAGTGACGTCAGCAGGTTAACTAACCCCTCCAGGTCAAACCTGGCCTGTGGGTCCCGCACGTCAGTGTCATAACTAATTAACACTGTTAATTAGTCACTAACTAAAGAAACTAATCGAGGGTTAGATAGGGCCTAGCCCACTTGTCAGTGACTCAGGGGGAGTCAAACCCCTGGTCAAAAGGTCAAACGCGCCGGTGGCTTGACGCCAACAGCGATAGACGCGGCAGAAGGGCTCGGGAAACGCCCTCCGGCGACCAAAACAGCGGCGGCGATCATCTACACGTAGCTGGCGCTCAGCCGCATCCAGCGAAGCAAGCGGGAGGGGCTGAGGTCGACCGGGCTCGCCGGAATCAAGCTCGTGGCGGCGGCCAGCGTGCGGGTGCACTCGAGTCGGCGTTATGCTGCATGGAAGGGGGCATGGATGGGTGCTACGGGCAGCTGGTGATGCACTGAGCGCGATGATGAACTCCGTTTTGAGCTTGGGTTGACGTGGCCATGGCGGCGACTTGGCCGGCGGAGCCGAGCACTCGGCCGTGGTGGCAGGCGGGGTTTGAGGGCGACTTGGACAACACATCTAGGGGGTAAAGAGAGAGGAGCTCACGGCGGTTGCGACAGTGGCCTCGGGGAGCTCGGGGAGGGGCTGGTGACGGCAGGAGGCGTCGGAGTAAATGACCATGGGTAGCCTAACCAGCTCCTCCTGGCTCTTCAAAAAATATCGGGCCGACTGGGCCCTCAAACATCCAAGATGCAGGGCCGCCTTCTCTTGGCTGGCTGTCCCACCGGCCGACTGCTGGAAGGCGGCCAGGCTCTGCGAGCCCACCCAACGATGGCCGACTCCTAGCAGCCGGCCACCAGAGGGCCGGCTCCTAGCAGGCGGCCTGGCTCACACCCTCAAAGTCTGCACCCACATAACAACGATAAGACGAGGCGTGGCTATAGTGAAGCCTGCTACCCTCGAATCCCGGAGCAAGCGTGGCCACAGTGCATCATACGGGGCGGCCACTACCCGTCCGGTGCGGTACTGTTGCCATGTTGACCATGACATCACCCACGACAGGCTGTTAGTATGGCCCACAGGCAGCGAGCCCTTCCTGCCAGAGAGATACCAGAAGGCGGGCCAAGCTTCACCAGTCGCCCTGGGGGGAGGCCGGCTCCCAACAGTCGGCTCACCCCCGCTGGAAGTTTGTGCGCCATCAAACGGATAAGATGGGGTAAGGCTACAGTGAAAGCCTGTCAGGCGGCGGCACTGTAGCCATGCTTACCCCGACAAAGCCATCGTCATCAGGAGTGGGGCTACAGTAACCAACAGCCGACAAGACCCCCAGGTGGTGGGCCCAGCCTATCGGCCAAGAGGCCGGCAGCTGGTGGGACCCACCAGTCGGTGGGCCCCAGCGGCCGGCAGAGAAGCCGGTGACTACAGACACTGATGGCCCGAACCCACATCCAGCCGGATTACCATTGTACCCCTAGGGGGTAGGCCTATATAAAAACCCCAGGGCACCCATGCAAAGGGTTGATCTCTTGAAGTTTTAGACACCACATAGAGAAAAGAGGAGAGCTAGCCTTGCCCTTCTACTTCCTCTAGCAAAACAGCTCAAGGAGCCTCTTGTAGCTACTTGTTTTGATCTAGTGATCATGCGGAGACCCCGCAGAGCAGGAGTAGGGGTGCTATCTCCTAGGAGAGCCCCGAACCTGGGTAAGATTCACCGGCATGCATGTCTTCGCCTCATCCCATTTCCAGGCACCGGCGATGTCTTACTGCCTCCCACAATGATAAGCCACCCGTTGGCATATGTCGCACCTATCACCTGACATTTGGCGCCCACCGTGGGGCCAGGTGCACATCGTCCGGAGACCTGCTCTGGACGGGAACCCTTTTCCTTCCCAGCGAGCGTAGCCAGCCCGGTACACCCAATGGCGCTTGCCCCGACGTGCTGCATGGCGTCGATGATGCCTGTGCAGCGAGCTGCCTCGTTGTTCTTCTCGGCGAGGTCCACCTCTCCGACGAGCCTGCGTCCGACGCGGGCACAAACTGCCCCGAGAACCGCCTAGTCAGCCTCCTCGACCAGCTCCATGTTGCCAGCGAGCCTGCTATAGACTTGGAGTTGGTTGGCTCTACCGACCCAATGCTTGTCGACTCCGACACGGCATCGCTTGACACCTTCCCCACCAATGTGGTGGTCATCGACGACCCTCTTCCTTGAGCCGACAACAACAGCAGCACCATCACCGAGGTGCTGGTCATCAGTCACGACACCGCCTCCGGCTGAAACGTCCATGACGCCTTGCAAATGGCGTTGCATGACCTGTCCGCCCCCATCCAGGCCGATGCCGACGCCGACACGCTGGAGGCCCAACGCCTTGCCCTCATCGAGAACAGCAAGAAGATAGCCTCCATGAGATGCCTCACCGAGGCTTACCAGCACGAGGTTGACCGTGCCGCCTCAGGCATGCCGCCTGCTGGCGGACCCAACCGGATTGGCGCTATCAAGAAGCGCGGCGCTGCCATTGCCAGCATGCTGGGTGCTGACCGCCCAGTCTACGCCACGCCACTCGAGAACCTGCATGCCGCCCAGGCGGCCGTAGATGAGTTGGACAGGCTGGAGGGTGACAAGCTTCACTGCATGACCAGACGCGTCCAGCAGCTGATCGACGTGGCCACAGAACAGCATGAAGCCGGCGCCCGCACTGAAAGCCCTCCCCCACGTCGAGAGCACGGCGCGACATCCTGGATGCCCACTACAGACGGCGCCTGCATGAGGAAAGACAAGGAGCCGACTGCTAGCCACAGTCGGACTCGCCTCTCCATCGAGCGCGGCGTAGAAGGCCGCCCCTGAGCTGTGGAGCGACAAGGGAAGCTGCCTCCTCCTCTGCCTCGCGGGGAGAGATATCCCACCCCACCGCCTGTCACGCACCCGATGCTCAGCGACCGACTGGGCCGCCGCGAAGGAATCGGCGAGAATGATGCCCACCATCGGATCGACCGCCTGGCGCGATCCCTGGCGCTAGAAGAAGAAGACGATGTCGGCCCGCCCTGTTTCGGCCCCGCATCCGCGACGAGCCCTTCCCCAAAGGGTTCTCGCTCCCAAGAGACACGCCAAAAATACAACAGCTCGGTGAAGCCGAAAGACTGGTTGATCGACTACTCCACTGCAGTCAGCATAGCTAACGGCAACAGGCGCGTTGCCGTGAAGTACGTCCCCCTCATGCTTCAAGGCATGGTACGCACCTGGCTGAACAACCTCAAGCCCTACAACGTCAACAGCTGGCTAGACTTCACGGAAGTCTTCATCCGCAACTTCACCAGCACGTACAAGCGGCCTCCCAAGCCCCGTCAGCTCTCCTTGTGCGTCCAAGTCCCAGCGAATCGACCCGCGACTACCTCACGCGTTGGGCCGAGCTCTGCAACTCCTGTGAAGGGGTGCACGAGGTGCAAGCAATAGAGTAATTCACTGTCGGGTGCTGAGAGGGCACCCTCCTCAAGCACCGACTTCTCCGCGATGAGCCGGCTACGCTCGACGAGCTGCTGATCATAGCAGACAAGTACACCATGGACGACTCCTCGATGAAGACCGAGCTCCGAGTGGATGCCTCTGGAAAGGTGCTTCCTCTGGCTCCAAGAACGCCGGCTGGCGACTCCAACCGACGCCCACATCAAAACGACAACAAGCGCAAGGCTCCTATGCCGCCTTCCACCAGTCGGCAGGTGGCCACAGTCGAAGACGAGTAGCCTGAAGGGCAGCCCATGCCTAAGCGACCTAAGGGCGGCAGGCCGGCTTGGCAGCCGGCTTTCTCCTACGAGCAAACCCTTGATGCCCCCTGCAAGTTCCATAGCGGCGTGAAGCCGTCCAAGCACACAACTCCGAAGTGTCATTGCCTCACACAGATCTCCAAGGGCGAAGGACTACTACCCCCTCCGCCCGCTGGACAGCCGCCTCTGGCTCCTCAGCGGGTGGCTGCTTGCCCATCACTACTAGAGAAAAGCTTACTAGTGGCGCTGGTTTTTTACATACCAGTAGCGCGGGCACCCGCGCTACTGCTAGGGCACTACAACTATTATTTAACAGTAGCGCGTTTCTGAACAAGCGCTGCAACTAAAATACTTATTAGTAGCGCTACTTCCTCCACCAGCGCTACTGCTATCATCACGTAGTAGTAGCGCCCTATTTTATCCCCACGCTACAACTAGGCAAGTAGAAATAAAAAAATAAAAAAGCAGTCAGGTGCAATATTCATGGAAATCAAGACAAGTCCAGTGCAAATAAACTAAGTTCATAGAACCATCTCACAAACATTAACGACAATACCACATTTAATATAACCACATAATCTCACAAACTCATATAGTAGTCAACAATGCATGGATATATCATAGTTGATAAGTCTACTAGGTAGTCATACTAGCATATATATGGTTCAATAGCCACACACATGCATATGAAGTTCTAGATGATGTCGATGAAGACCATCATCCTCAAGCCTGGGCGGTGGGTGTTCCTGATAGTAATTAGGATTGCTTGTCCAACATGAAGATTCTTGCCGACGAGGAAGCTCTTCCACCCAACCGAGTTGAAGTGTGTGCGACCGTCCGTGTCCACACCGTATGCACAAGTGGTGACGGAGCCCCTTGCAGTAAGGTGTATTCCAGCAGAGCCTTCTTCATCAGGCTTGATACCACAACTCTTAGATAGGCTCTTTGGCAATTTCTGAATAAGAAAAACATATCAATTAATAAATAGCCTCACACATTCTACACGAAGCATATATATCATCGGACTCTACACTAAGCATATATATCATCGGACTCTACACTAAGTATATATATCATCGGACTCTACACTAAGTATAACAATAAAGCATATAACATTCACTAAGCATATAAGATTCACTAAGCATATAAGATTCACTAAGCATATATATCATCGGACTCTACACTAAGTATATATATCGTTGGACTCTACACTAAGTACAACAATAAAGCATATAACATTCACTAAGCATATAAGATTCACTAAGCATATAAGATTCACTAAGCATATATATCATCGGACTCTACACTAAGTATAACAATAAAGCATATAAGATTCACTAAGCATATAAGATTCACTAAGCATATATATCATTGGACTCTACACTAAGTATAACAATAAAGCATATAAGATTCACTAAGCATATAAGATTCACTAAGCATATATATGATCGGACTCTACACTAAAGTATAACAATAAAGCATATAAGATTCACTATGCATATATATCATCGGACTCTACACTAAGTATAACAATAAAGCATATCATCAAATTACTCTAAAAACTACAGTAAATGCAACATACCATCATATGCCGATCAACCATGGTACTTGTCAGGCGGGTCACGAATGGCACCCCGACGAAGTCAGCACGTGGCGGAATGATGTCCCATAGGTTGCACACCTCCTCCCCGCTCAACTTCATTCTTTGAGCTACGATGGCATCACCGAGTGGGTCGTCATCATCCTCATCATCCTCATCATCCTCATAATCTTCTGCTTTGTTGATATAAATCATGGCCAGCTTGGGTCTTTCAGCTCTGAAGGAGAAGCTGATCAACTCACCACCGGTGATACGCATGTTGTCGATGAAACGGACCCATCCATCTCCTCCCACCCGCGTCATCTTTCGTCCTTTCTCGATCTCCATAGTGTAGGGCCCCCCGGGAGCCTCAAATGTCATAGAGTCTCCAGTCAGATTGTTGAATTCTGACCTCACATTGCATGGGACGATCTGTGTACAAAAAGCAAAATGATATATACACGACGCATTAATGCCAATAACACTAAAACAAAAATAGTAGTTACTAGTTTCATATAATTTATTACCACCGCATGAAGAAAACTAGACTCGAAGTAGATGTCAAACAGCGTGCCAGTTGCAAGGCTGCTGGCGCACCTTGACTTGCACCGTCGACATGGTGGTGGTGGTGGTGGCGCCATTTCCCTAAAGCAATATGATTAAAGGATTAACGATCCAAAAAGTAAACATAAAGTTTTCATAGCTAGAGTTCACATGGCAAGCAAAATAACAACTAAAAAGTAAACATAAAGTTTAGTCCAACAATCACAAATTGCAAAAGTAGAGTGATTGTATGATAAAACACAAGAGTTTCAGGCGCACCTCAAATCTGTGTCAAACTTATTCTGTCGCGGACTCAAACAAAATTAGAATCCTGTCAGCAAATTGCCAATGAAGCATACCAAGAAAGCTAGCAATCTAGTAAACTAATGTCCCCAACTCTTCAGATGAAGCGTTGCTATCAGCATGAAATTTGCACTAAACACAAGGTTAAACAATACTAGTAGCTCAATAACCTAGAGATGTAACAAACAAATATATGGCAAAACATAACAATACTTTGATATCATCTCATCTTCGTTAATCACAACAAAGCACACTAAATAAACTACCCCCTTCTCATATCAGTAATCCTAAATCTTGATGATTTCTGAGTATAGCACTTACAAATTAACTATTTTTCTATGATAGGAACATGAGCTTGTAGCTTTGTCTCTCACATGAACAACACCTAGTGGCCAAGCCCATACTTTTTTGGCCATGAACATCACCTCAAAAAAAATCTACATTTGTTAACCAAACCGAACACTAACCCATCTGACCATCAATACTCATTAGGGTTAATTTGAGAAACAACAAGGAAAACACTTGATACAACTAAGGATGGCAATTTTACCCACGGGTACGGGTACCTGTGGGTACCGTACCCGCATGGGCAGGGTATGGGCACACTTTTATACCCACGGGTAGTACCCATATCCTACCCATTAAGTCATGGGTAGGGTACGGGTATAGTCTTGTACCCACGGGTATACCCATACCCTGCCCATTTGTGAACTAATGTTATGTTGTCGTCAATTAGTCATTAATTTATCATGTGACTCGTCTACTCCTATTGACTTAAGAGTATGATGTGATTTCTAAATTTTGATATTGGTCAATTACTCATCTATCTATTATTGAGCTGAGATAATTGATTTTTGTGCCAAATGTGCAATTAATGAGCGTAAAATTGTGAACAACGTGTGTACTATTTGTTCTACCCGTTGGGTACCCAATGGGTAAGGGTACCCGTCGGGTATGGGTACGGGTAAAGTTTCATACCCATGGGTACGGGTATGGGTAGAATTTTGTACCCACTGACTATACGGGTATGGGTATGGTATTGCTCTACCCTGCCCATACCCTACCCATTGCCATCCTTAGATACAACCCGAACCGAGCACTTACACTCCTATAGAAGCAATATCCATAACATCACATCAGAAAAGTCGAAACCGCCCAACCATAAAGCAAAAAATCAAACATGAGCCAGCCCAATCCAATGCCAAATCGGCAACACCCTGGTAACAATAAGCACACATCAAACAACCAACCCAAACCCCAACATGAAAACCACCAAAACTCCTCCCAGCCAGGCACGGAGCAGAACCAAACCAACAATCATGTCAGCAACAAGTGGGAAATACGTAAAGAGAGGAAAAGGAGCCAATCATGTCAGCAACAACCAACCCAAATCCTCTACTCTCTCCCCTATGTGATACTAATTAACAGTAGGATCTAGAGATGCATATGTGATACTAATTAACAGTAGGATCGACTGGAGCCATGCATCGAAGCGCGGAGCCATCATGCAATCCCTAAATCCCAAAACATGGTGAGCCGCCGTGGCAAATCGATTGGAGCCCCTACAATGAACCCTAACCGAGAGATCGAGAGGAGCTACTATGGCGCGCGCAGGGAGGAGGAGATCAAGAGGGGGACTTACGGGGCTGGAGCGTCGGAGGAGGCGAGAGGCGACCACGCGTGGTGGCGGCGCACGGCACCATCGACGGGGGTGAGGCGGCCAGGGACGAACCCTAACCGCGGCAGCGTCATCGTCGGGCGGAGGGGATCGATTGTGAGAGGAGGGGGGTGCGGGGGCGCTCGATCGGGCCGGTTTTCTTTAGTTATAGTAGTAGCGCTAGTTGGAGCACCACGCTACTGCTAAGCCCACAAGCTGTAGCGCCCTTTCAGAACAAACGCTACAGCTAAGTGGGCTATAGATGCTGCCCTGCGGCCCATCTAACAGTAGCGCGGCCCAAGCAAACAAACGTTGCTGTTATATGTTAGTAGTAGCGTGTTCTCTACATAGCGCTACTAGTAATTACTAGTAGCGTGGGGTCACAAAAACTCGCTACTGGTAAACTTCTATCTATAAGCATTTTCCTAGTAGTGCAACAGCCGGAGCCGTTCAGGACGAATTCCTTGACGAGCATGCAGCCTACGTCGTCTTTACAAGCCAAGCTGAGGACAGGTGCAGCCGACGCCGACAGCACCAAGAAGTCAATGCAGTTGCCTCCAAGGATCCAGAATTTATGCATTGGTCTGAAAAGCCTATCAGCTGGAGCCGGGCTAATCACCCGGAGGTGATGTCGTCTCCAGGCTCTTACATGTTGGTGTTGGATGCCACCTTCGCCACAGAAAGGCGAGCTACTCGTTTCTCCCGAGTCCTGATTAATGGTGGAAGCAGCATCAACATCCTGTACTGTGACACCATGGAGAAGCTGAACATCAAGACAAAGCAACTTTTGCCCAGTCGGACCGTGTTCCATGGCATTGTACCCGGCCTTTCATGCTCACCAATCGGCAAGATCAAGATAGATGTCCTCTTCGGAGACAAGGATCACTTCCGCTGTGAAGCAGTCTGGTTTGAGATGGTGGATCTAGAGAGCCCTTACCACGCTTTACTTGGCCGACCTGCCTTGGCCAGGTTCATGGCTGTACCCCACTATGCTTACCTCAAGATGAAGATGCCGAGCTCCAAGGGCATCATCACCATAGTCGGAGACTACAAGAAATCCTCTGCATGTGCTGCAGCCAGCAGCCGGCTGCCGAGTCCCTTGTGATTGCTGCTGAGAAGAAGATCCTTGACTGGGTTGTGGCCATGGCCAGCAAGCAGCCGGACCTATCGCCTGACCCCAAAGAGTCGGAAGCTCAGGGCTCTTTCCAGCCGGCCAAGGAAACAAAGAAGATACCTCTGGACCTAGAGCACCCGGAGAGGTTTGCTGTTGTTGGAGCAAACCCGGACAGCAAATAGGAAAGCGAGCTCGTCGATTTCCTCCGCTAGAATCGGGATATCTTTGCATGGTCCCCCAAGGACATGCCGGGTATCCCGACGGATTTCGCCGAGCACAAGATACATGTCCGAGCATATGTAAAACCTGTCAAGCAGCCCCTCTGCCGACTGTCGGAGGAGAAGAGAAGAATTGTTGGTGAAGAGATAGCCCGGCTTCTGGCAGCCAGCTTCATTATGGAGGTGTTCTTCCCAGAATGGCTTGCCAACTCGATCCTTGTACTGAAGAAAAACAAGAAATGGCGCATGTGTATAGATTATACCAGCCTCAACAAAGCTTGCCCCAAAGATCCATTTGCTTTGCCCCGGATTGATCAAGTGATAGAATCCACAGCCGGATGCGAGCTGTTGAGTTTCTTGGATGCCTACTCAGGTTACCATCAGATCAAGATGGATCCAGCCGACCGCCTGAAGACCGCCTTCATCACACCATTCGGAGCTTTCTGCTACCTGACTATGACATTCGGCTTGAGGAATGTCGGTGCCACTTTTTAGCGTTGCATGCAGAAATGCCTCCTCAAGCAACTCAGCAGAAATGCCCACGTCTATGTAGATGATATCGTGGTGAAGACCGAGAAGCGCGACACCCTGCTGGAAGATCTCAAGGAAACATTTGACAACTTGCGCCGATTTCAGATCAAGCTCAACCCTGAGAAATGCGTGTTCGGGGTGCCAACCGGCTAGCTCCTAGGCTTCCTGGTCTCTGAACATGGCATTGAGTGCAACCCAGTGAACATCAAGGCCATAGAGAGGATGGAGAATCCCACCCGGCTTCAAGATGTCCAAAAGTTCAATGGATGCCTGGCTTCCCTTAACCGCTTCATCAGTCAGCTAGGGGAGAAGGCTCTCCCCCTGTATCAACTCATGAGGAAATCCACTCATTTCGAGTGGAATGACCAGGCGGACAAAGCTTTTCACTAGTTGAAGAAGATGTTGACCACGCTGCCTGTCCTGGCGGCACCGATTGAGAAAGAGCCCATGCTCCGTTACATTGCCGCAACTAGCCGAGTGGTCAGCACTGTCATCGTGGTCCAGCGCCCAGAAGAAGGCCGAGCTCAGCTGGTCTAGAGGCCGATATATTATTTGAGCGAAGTGCTGTCAACCTTAAAATAGAATTACCCCCACTACCAGAAGATGTGCTATGACGTGTACTTTGCCGCCAAGAAGCTCAAGCCCTACTTTGAAGAGCACCCCATCACGATCGTTTGCACTGCCCCGCTTGCCGAGATCATAGGCAGCCGGGATGCATCTGGTCGGGTGGCCAAGTGGGCCATTGTGCTGGCTCCTTACACCATCTTCTACCAGCCTCACACCTCCATCAAGTCCCAAGTGCTGGCCGACTTCCTTGTCAACTAGGCCGAGACCCTGTACCTGCCGCCGGCACCCGACTCCACCCATTGGCGGATGCACTTTGACGGATCGAAGATGCGCACTGGCTTGGGAGCCGGCATCGTCCTCACCTCTCCCAAGGGTGACAAGCTCAGATACACATTGAAAATTCATTTTGCCGCCTCCAACAATGTGGCCGAGTACGAGGCGCTCATACATGGGCTCTGGCTAGCCAAAGAACTTGGCATCCGCCGGATCCTGTGCTATGGCGACTCGGACTTGGTGATCCAGCAATCATCTGGAGATTGGGACGCCAAGGATGCAAACATGGCGAGCTACCGCTTCCTCGTTCAGCAGCTTAGCGGATACTTTGAAGGGTGCGAGTTTCTCCATGTGCCACGGGACGACAACGAGCAAGCAGATGCCCTGGCATGAATCGGCTCCACCCGGCAAACTATACCAACCGACGTCTCCCTCGAGCGCCTCCTCAAGCCGTCTGTCAAGCCGTCTCCCGAATCGGACTCCATCTTCATGCCGCTTGACCCTGAGGCAGTCGGATCCGACTTGGGGAACCCAACAGGCAGCTCAGGGAGTTCGACAGTCGCACCCGGCTCGGGGACTTCAGAACCCGGCCCGGGGACTGCAGCAGTCGGCCCGGGGACTACGACGACACAACAGGCGGTGGCCGACTCCAACTTTTCACCACCCAACCCACCCGCCCTGGTTGCAGTAGCCGTGTTGGCAATACAAGAAGTCACAGCTCCATCATGGGCCCAACCCATCCTCAACTTTCTGGTAAACAGAGAGCTGCCGACTGACGAGATCTCAGCAAGACAAGTTCAACGCCGAGCCGGAGCATACACAATAGTGAACAGAGAACTTGTTAGGCGAAGTGTCACTGGAGTCTTCCAGCGCTGCGTCGAGCCAGAGAAGGGCATTGCAATCCTCAAGGATATCCACCAAGGCGAATGCGGCCACCACGCGGCCTCAAGATCACTCATCGCCAAAGCTTTCTGTCATGGGTTCTTCTGGACGACTGCTTTGGAAGACGCCAAAGAGTTTGTCAAACACTGCAAAGGGTGCCAGGTTTTCAGCTCCAAGCAACACTTGCCGGCTTCTGCACTCAAGATGATCCCCCTCACCTGGCCTTTTGCCATCTAGGGACTGGATATGGTGGGCCCATTCAAGACGGCACGCGGCGGCATGACACACCTGCTTATCGCCCTGGACAAGTTCACCAAGTGGATTGAAGCGAAGCCAATCAAGAAGCTGAATGGGCCGACTGCTATGACATTCATCGCAGACATCACCACCCGGTATGGCATACCACACAGCATCATCACCGACAACGACGCGAATTTTGCCAAAGGAGCATTGGCACATTTCTGCGCGACACAGGGCATCCGACTGGACTTAGCGTCCGTTGCCCATCCGCAGTCAAACGACCAAGTTGATCGAGCAAACGGCCTCATCTTGTCCGGCATCAAGCCCCGACTGGTCGTGCCACTAGAGCGCTCGGCCGGCTGTTGGCTCGAGGAGCTGTCGGCCGTCCTCTGGAGCTTGCGTACCACCCCGAACAAGTCAACTGGCTTCACTCCTTTCTTCCTTGTATATGCTGCCAAGGCTGTCATCCCAACTGACATCGAGTTCGACTCACCTCGAGTCACCATGTACATGGAAGCGGAGGCCAAGGAAGCGCGAGAAGACGGTGTTGACCTGCTGGAAGAGGGCCGACTGTTAGCACTCAGTCGGTCCGCCATCTACCAGCAGGGTTTGCGCCGTTACCACAGCCGGAAGGTCAAGCCAAGATCCTTCCAAGAGGGCGATCTTGTGCTACGGCTGATCTAGCGAACAGCCGGCCAGCACAAGCTCTCGGCCCCTTGGGAAGGCCCCTTCGTCATCAGCAAGGCCTTGGGGAACGACCCCTACTACCTGATTGACACACAGAAGCCCAAGGCGCGCAAGAGAGATGATTCCGGCAAGGAGTCGGAACGCCCACGGAACGCCAATCTCCTCCAAAGATTTTATAGCTAAATGCAGTATGTACCATGCTATCTTTTGTATTAAGTACAAGACATTGGGCTCCCCGAGGGGAACTCGGGGACTACCCTCTTTTATCTATATGATGAGTATCATGCCTATGAATGTGTTACTACATTTGTTTTTGTGTCTGGCACTTGGTTCGACCAGTCGGCCCGGGGACTTGCCACCTTGAATTATGCTAAGTTCCGCCTGCAGTCAGACAAGTAGTGTGCGGCATCTAAGCCCTCTCTTGTCAAAAGTTACAGCTCGCAGAATCGACTGTCTGACTGGCAAGAGTTAAAGGCGGGAAAAGATGCCCACACGAAAAATGGCTAAGGATCAACGGGCTTACATAACACAAACCGGCTTCCCACCTTGCCAACCGACTGGTAAGCAGCCGGCTGGCCGACTTCCCACTCACCTTGCTACAATCTAAGAAAGCTAAAGTACTTGCCCTCCCACACGGACAAGTACTTTCCCAGCCACAGACTGCAGAGCAGCTGTCCAGCTGGGAAGGCGGCGACCAAGGGAGGGCGGCAAAGAAAACAGCCAAAAAAGATGAAAAGCAAGCACAGTCAGAGGTCGAACACACGCAAGATTACATTTACACAAAAGGCCTTCGAAGGGCCGGCATTCAACTTAGTCTGAATACAACCCCAGTGGGTGGAACTGCATGAATTTAACGAGTATTGTTCAAAGAGTAACGAGCAGGAAAGTAAAGATAAAGATGGCGGCTCAGGCCAAAGGTGCAATGGGCGAGATGGGCAGGTCCGTGGAGATGGCAGTGCTGGCTGGAGGAGTGGCCGGCTGGCGAGTCTCGGCTTGATCATCACCAGCGGTAGGCAGTGCACTCGCGCGCGCCTCGTTGCTGGAGACACGGTCAAGCTAAGGCTGGTCGGCTGCTCCACCATCTAGCACATCATCTTCACCGTCCTCTTCCTCCTCCTCCTCGCCCTTGTCACTGGAGTTGATCTCCTCCGCCGAGTCTTCACCATCTGCTGGGTTAAGCCCGAACCACTCCTCCAATAGAGCAACACCATCATCGTCTAGCTCGGGGACAAAGGCGCTGGTGTCGGTGTACTTGGCGATCACCAAGGCACGCTGGTTGATAGCTGGCCGCACCGCCTCTAGCTCCTCGTTGGGCTCCTGCCGCCACGTGGCCAGCTGGGTCGAGTTCAGCCCGGGATACCACGCTCGGACGAACTCCAACGCCCGCCTGGCGCCTACCCGAGCTGCAGAAGCCTTCCAGGCCTCGAAGCAGCCTGCCGCCACCTCCAGCCAGTCGGCAGTCCGACTGGGGGTGCGGGCAATCACTTCGCCAGGCCAGAGGGCAGACAATACTTGGACTCCAGTGCGCTGAAGGCGGCGGAGCATGCGATGAGCTGGCTGGAGATGGGCTTGGATGGCCAGGAGCTGCTCCTCGAGCGACCGACGAGCATCCGGCACAATCTTAGCGCCAGCCTGCCTCTGCATGTTGCGGTGGGCCTTGATGGCTTGGCTGGCGGCAATAGAGTAGCCGGGGAAGTACTCTACACAAAGAAGAAAAGAAATGAAAAAAACACAGAGTCGGAAGACGAACCAAGCAGCAGGCGGCAAACAAAGGGACGAAGAGGAAGGCGGCTTACTGTCAACCAGGTCTTCAATCTGGCTGTAGCCTTCACTCAGTGCCTGCTTAGACTCGGCCCAGTTCGCCTCGGTCTCATACTCGGCTTGGAGGGCAGCTTCGCTGTCCTTCACCGCCTTCAGGGCCGCCTTGTGGCTCTCCTCCTGGTCGGCCAACTTCTTGGCCAGGTGGTCGCACTCCTGAGCCAAGGTGTTGCACTTGACCTCCTTGACGCGCAGGGCGGTCTGGGCCTCACCCAGTTGCTGTCGCAGGTCGGCGTTGGCCTCTATAGAGACGGCAAAGAAGAAAAAGCAATAAGAAAGAAGTCGCTAGAAAAGATCCGGCCCGACTTCTCAGCAGTTGGCCCGAATCTCGGGGACTACACCCAGTGGGTGCGCTGACGCGCCCCCACGAGAGACAGAAGATGGAACACTTACTCCGGCTCTCAAACAGGTCGGCTGTCTTCTGAGTCAGCTCCCGGGTATGGGAGTTGAAGGCACCTGTGCGGAGATTATGATAGTCGTTCAAGAAGGGACAGACAAACAAACAAAGACAGGTTAGCACCCGAAGTCTACTAAGAAGTTCAAAGCTGCCTACTCAGCAGTCGACTCGGAACTCGGGGACTACACCCAGTGGGTGCGCTGACGCGCCCCCATGGAAGAATTCAAGAACAAGAAGCAAAAAAGGAGAGAAGCTTACCCGGATGGCCGTCCGCATCGCCAAGAACTCTTGGTTGTATTGCTTCAGCATGGCGGCCTGAGACTAAAGCCGGGTCGAGACGTCTTGCGCCGCCGCGTTCAACACGGTCGTTTCGCCACCCGGCGTCCACCCCGGTGAGGATCCTGGGCCGACGAGCTTGAGCCCGCGGCCTTCTGCGGGTTCGGCGCCGAGGTCGCCTTCCCTGCACGCTGGCGTGCCGGAGACCGGACCACAAGGTCCGCCCTTGCAGCCTGATATGTCTCCAACGTATCCAATTTTCCAAACACTTTTGCCCTTGTTTTGGACTCTAACTTGCATGATCTGAATGAAACTAACCCGGACTGACGCTGTTTTCAGCAGAACTGCCATGATGTTGTTTTATGTGTAGAAAACAAAAGTTCTCGGAATGTCCTGAAAATCCACGGAGATAAGTTTTGGAAAATATAAAAAATATTGGTGAAAGAATCAAGACCAGGGGGCCCACACCCTGTCCATGAGGGTGGGGGGCGTGCCCTCCCCCCCTGGGCGTGCCCCCTGTCTTGTGGGCCCCCTGACGCTCCACCGACCTCAACTCCAACTCCATATATTCCGTTTTGCAGATAAAAAAATCAGAGAAAGTTTCATCGCATTTTACGATACGGAGCCGCCGCCAAGCCCTAATCTCTCTTGGGAGGGCTGATCTGGATTCCGTTCGGGGCTCCGGAGAGGGGGATTCGTCGCCATCGTCATCATCAACCATCCTCCATCACCAATTTCATGATGCTCACCGCCGTGCGTGTGTAATTCCATCGTAGGCTTGCTGGACGGTGATGGGTTGGATGAGATTTACCATGTAATCAAGTTAGTTTTGTTAGGGTTTGATCCCTAGTATCCACTATGTTCTGAGATTGATGTTGCCATGACTTTGCTATGCTTAATGCTTGTCACTAGGGCCCGAGTGCCATGATTTCAGATCTGAACCTATTATGTTTTCATGAATATATGTGTGTTCTTGATCCTATCTCGCAAGTCTATAGTCACCTATTATGTGTTATGATCCGACAACCCCGAAGTGACAATAATCGGGATACTTCTCGGTGATGGCCTGATGCGGAGCATCCCTCGCTCATCCCCATGGACGTGCCTACATCTCCCTCAACACCACTTGGACCCATGACAAGAGCGCGAGCTAAGGCTATCGAAGATAAGGTGAACTCGCTCCTCTCCGAACTCCCTCTTACTACTCACGAGACATGGCTACTACCTCATTCGGAGACTCTGTGTGTAATCAGGTACATGGACATAAGCCAAGGGTCTACTACTTGCAAGAGCCAAGACGGCGAGGACCCCAAGCATGATGGACAAGAAGAAGAGCTGCAACAGAAGCTACATGCATCGGACGTCCGACCCTGTCCGGACGTCCGACGAGTCCCAGGACACGGACGACCGGACCCTCCGGACGTCCGGTACCAGGCCACCCGAACCGAATCTATGGATGTCCGAGACGCTCCGGACGACCGGACGACCGACACCCGAGCCAAATCGACGGATGACCGACGGCCTTCGGACGTCCGGCCCCTCCAGAAGCTTCGGACGTCCGACCATCTACGGACGACCGACGTGCCTACACCAGAGCTGAAACAGCAGACGTCCGAGCGTGCCCGGATGACCGGACCGTCCCGAGCCTCCGGACGTCCGACGCCTTCCGGACGTCCGACTCCTGAGTGACCAAACCTGCGGGCTGGAGCCCTTGTACCCCTTTGTTTTGACTTCCATTTGCACTAAGACTATAAATAGGACGCCCCCACCTCCTGGTACGGGCAGCATAGGTTTAGCTCATATTTTGTGTGAGAGCCTTGCTCATCCACTTGGCTACTTCTCCTCGGAGCTCAGGACCTCTTCGGAGAAGATCCCCCAAGCGGATTCAAGACCCCCTCGTGGGAAGATCCCCTTGTGGATTCAAGACCTCCGTACGGAGAAGAACTATTCCTATGTATCCTTACCTTAGTTGATCGTGGATCTTATGTTACTCTATGTTGTCGGTGATCTAGCACTTGTGAGATTGCTTGTATGTCGGTTTAGTGATTCTTCCTCTCATTTTCCCCGTGTTTCCCCGTTGTGCTTCCGTGTGTTCTTCGTGATTCTCCCGTAGGATCCCTCCAAACATGAAAGATCGACCACTTAGGGTTCCACCCTACATCATCATGGTATCATGAGCCACGTTGATCACGTTTTTGGAGCCCCTACCCCGTGTTTTCTAGCTTGATTTTGTTGTTTTCGTCCTAATTCCAAAAATTCCCCACCAAAAATAGCCCCAAATTTTTTTGTGATTTGTTTGTGAATTGAGATTTTGTTGGATTTGGTCCATGCATTTGTGTTGCTGCGTGTGGATCTAGCTTTCCCCTCCCTCCCCACCCTTTTCCATCCACCATATCACTCGATTTCAACCTCACCATCTTCTTCTTCCCCGGAAATCTCGCAGTTCTTCTTCCCGAGCCCGATTTTCGCCCAGGCCCCGGACGACCGGAAAAGGTCGGACGTCCGACGATGTCCGGACGACCGTAAAAACCCGGACGTCCGTGAAACCGTGAGGAAACTGAAGTTTGTCAGTTCCACCACCACCATAACCCCACATTCCACCACACCTTCCATACCAACATATACCTACATCTTCCACGATACCTCCGGTGACGATTTTGACGCAATTTGGTCTTTGAGATTTTGAGTTGTGGCTTCCGTATCCTTTTGTGTTTCGGCTATCTAGGTACGGTTCGACTTCATCATCACCACGACTCAACTTCTCGAGGGTCTCATCACCGCCAAGGACGGTAACTTCGACGACATCTTTGTCATACCTTGCAATTGCATTGATACCCACATTGTCCCTACTTTTGCGTAGCTTACCCATCGAGACTAGCCGTTGAGTATTGCAGGCAACGTGACTTGTGCACATTAGTGATCATACTCCATAGCATACATACCATACAATAGTGGTGCATATCTTGAGATCAACTTGTGTGTCACAAAGTTGTCATAGCATACGCAATTGCTACCTTGGTTTGTGAGTTTTGCATGAGAAAAGAGCTCAAAAGTGAAAGAGCCACCCAAGCTTTTAAGCAAAGAGGAAAGATAAGCAAAGAGCTTATAAGCAAGAACCATAGCATCATACAACATTAAGATTGTCATATTGGATCATCTTGGATCATTGCACCGAAATATCATACATATAGCATACTTGGGATAGAGGTCGTTGCATTTTTGCCTAGTAGGCTGTGCACAAGTTTGCGTATCCGCCTATTTTGCAATTGTGCTAGCGTCTCTCTAGTATTGTGCAACAAGAGCATTTCATGGTCTCCACATTTTGGCTCAATTTTGGATTGCACAATACCATTTATCTATTTGCGTGTGTGTTTCCGTGTACCCATACTTGCTTGGTCTACTTGTTGCATTTGCAAATTTGTGAATCTTTTCCAACATTATTGAAGCTGACTTACTATTGCATCAAATTTTGTGCCACCATCCTAACCAAGCTCCACCATAAGCTTTTACGTGTGTAGGTGTCAGAACCGACAAGAATTGGTACCAACAGTGCTATTTCATTGTCCGCATTTGAGTGGACTTGATCCATCTTCAACTTCGGTCAAGGTACATTTGGTACACGTTCTTTTCCTTCTACCACTTACAGTTTGTGTGGTATGATGGATAGGCCAAGTTCTTCTACCACTCCACCTCTCATCGAGAACGGCGACGACATGTCATCATTCGTCACAAGAGCCACCTCTTTGGTGCTCAAAGAGCGTTACACCAAGAGCAACAAGCTATGAGCGACCGCATCAACAACCTCGCCACCGATTTGCGACTCTCCGAGCAACGTACAAGAGACTACTTCGATAACAAGTTCGACTCTCACAAGCAAGAGAATGATGCAAGAATGGATGAGATCCGCGCCTTGATGAGGAACCGGCATCCCTCCACTTCTTCATCCTCAAGACGGAGCCGCTCAAGTCGACACTCCGACGACACCTTCTCCGACACAAGTACACCGTCATCGACCATTCTTCGACGAGCCGCGCGTCAAGACCGGCATGCATATCGGAACCCGCTACATGACAAGCATTCACAAGAACAACTCGATGAGCAAATCCCTCGTCCTCAATCAAACCAAGTCGCTTTTGCTCAAGCTCAAGAATGGAAACGACTACGACGCCAAGAGGAAGAACGAGCGCGTCTACACCAAGAGGAACAAGACGCCGAGGCTCAACGTCTTCAACAACAACAACGAGAAGCGCAAGCTCTTGAGGCGCAACGTGCCCTTCAAGAATCAAGTCGAGCCATCGCCAACCGCAATCGCAAATGGCGCAATCAAGAGGAAGCACTTCGAGAAGAAATCCAAGAGAGGAACTACCAAACGCGTGCGCAACGTCAAGTTCCTCAAGCACCTCCACAAGCTCGTCAAGCTCCACCTCAACCTCAAGTTCAACAAGAGCAAGTTGATCATGGACTTCCTCTGCGCCAAGAGCAACATGAGGATGACTATCCTCCTCGTCAAGGACGTCATCATCACCATCGCCAACAACACAATAAAGAGCAACGCTATGGCAAGCTCAAATTCACAATGCCCAAGTTCAATGGAAGCAATGATCCGGAAGAGTACCTCTCATGGGCATTGAAGGTCGACAACATTTTCCGCTTGCACAACTATGAGGAAGAGAATAAGATATGGCATCACTTGAGTTCCAAGATTATGTGCTCATATGGTGGTAACAAGTCCTTGAACGCCGTCAAGCAAGAGGTGATCCACCAATCACCACTTGGGCTCAAATGAAGGATGTCATGCGCGCATGCTTTGTACCAACCTACTACAACCGCGATCTCTTCAAGAAGCTACAACTCCTCAAGCAAGGAACAAAGAGTGTTGAAGAATACTACAAGGAAATGGAGATAGCCATGATTCGAGCCAAAGTCACGGAAGATGACGAGCAAACAATGGCACGTTTCTTGAATGGACTCAATCATCCCATCAAGAAGATTGCCGACTTCCAACCTTATTCCAACCTCATTGAGCTCGTACATCAAGCAACCAAGGCGGAACATCAAGTGCAAGATGACTTCAAGTACGCCAAGTACTCCTCCAAAACTTACGGCTTCTCCAACACCCAAGTTTCAATGACTCCAACATCTACATCAACCAAACCTTCGCAAAGCAACGACGACAAGTCAAGTTACAAGAAAACTTCGGCAAGTTCAAGTCATCTTCCTACTACGACAAGCAACTTCAAGCCGCGTGCCTGATCATCTACTCCAACCGATGAGACCATCAAAACAAGCTCCTTCAAGTGTTTCACTTGCGTCGGTCGAGGCCACAAGTCCTACCAATGCACGAACAAGCGCACCATGATCCTCAACGACGACGGCACATATGACTCAATGAGTGAAGAGGAGATGGAAGCCCTTGAGCAAGTGGCCATGCACCGGCGCGTGAATGAGGATGAAGATGATCAAGTCTTTTGTGATGAGGATTCGAGCCCCGCTCTTGTTGTATCCAAAGTCTTGACACTTCAACATCAACAAGAAGAATACCAACGATGCCACATCTTCCACACTAAGGCCGGCATCAATGGAAGGTCCGTCAAGGTCATCATCGATGGAGGTAGTTGTCACAACTTGGCAAGTGAAGAATTATGTTCCAAGCTTCAATTGGTCAAGAGAAAGCACCCGCACCCCTACAAGGTTCAATGGCTAAGTGACTCCGGCACTTTACGAGTCGAGCATACGGTCCAAGTATCATTCAAAATTGGTGCTTATGAAGACACTTTGGAGTGTGATGTGGTCCCAATGACCGTTTGCCACCTACTTCTTGGTCGACCATGGCAATTCGACCGTGGTGTCATCCACAATGGGCGCACCAATCATTATAGCTTCAAAATGAAAGGGAAGGAATATGTGCTATGACCTATGTCTCCTAGTCAAATTATAGCCGACAAGCAAGCCACCAATCATGGAAAGACGAGTGAAAATGTGAGTGAGAGCCACAAGCCAAATTTGAGCGCCTCTTCGCCTAGAGAGAAAAACCTCATCCTATTTGCCACCAAAAGTGAGATAAGAGAAGTGTGTGAGAAGCCATCGAGTGTGATGCACTTCGTCCTTGTGTGCAAAGATGGAGAGCCAACAACTAACACCTCTCACGAGTTACCTTTAGTGTTTCAATCTCTTTTGCAGGAATTCAAAGATGTTTTCCCCGATGAGCTACCTTCGGGTCTACCTCCACTACGAGGCATTGAGCATCGAATTGACCTCATCCCCAGAGCGCCACTTCCAAACAAAGCTCCATACCGTGTCAATCCCGAAGAAACCAAGGAGATTCAACGACAAGTACAACAACTCATCGACAACGGTCATGTACGTGAAAGCTTAAGCCCATGTGCCATTCCCGTTATTGTTGTGCCTAAGCCAGATGGAAGTTTCCGCTTGTGTTCCGATTGTAGACCCATAAACGCCATTACCGTTCATTATAGGCATCCCATTCCTCGCTTAGATGATATGCTTGATGAACTTAGCGGAGCCAACTTTTTCTCCAAAATTGATCTTAAAAGTGGCTATTATCAAATCCGCATTCAAGAAGGTGACGAATGGAAAACCGCTTTCAAAACAAAATTTGGCTTATATGAGTGGTTAGTGATGCCTATGGGTTTGTCGGAAGCACCCGGAACTTTCGTGCGTCTTATGCATCATGTGCTTAGACCTTACATTGGAGTCTTCATTGTGGTTTACTTTGATGATATTCTTGTGTTTAGCAAAACCATGAAAGAGCACATTAATCATGTTAAATCTGTGTTGCAAACCCTCCGAAAGGAAAGCCTTTATGCGAACTTGAAAAAATGCACTTTTGGCATTGACAAAGTGGTTTTCTTGGGTTTTGTTGTCTCTTCCAAGGGTGTACATGTTGATGACACTAAGATTCAAGCGATTAAAACTTGGCCCCAACCAACCAATTTGCAACAAGTGAGAAGTTTTCTTGGTCTTGCAGGATTTTACCGCCATTTTGTGAAAAACTTTAGCACAATTGCCGCTCCTTTACATGCTTTGAGTAAGAAGAATGCTCCTTTTGTTTGGGGATCTTTGCAATCCACCGCTTTTGATGAGCTCAAGTCTTTACTTACTCATGCTCCGATTCTTGCTTTGCCCAATTTTGACAAAACTTTTGAGGTTCATTGTGATGCAAGTGGTACCAGAATTGGCGGAGTCTTGATGCAATAAAAACGAGCCATTGCTTATTTTAGTGAAAAACTCTCCAGTGCTCAACTTAATTATCCCATCTATGACAAAGAATTGTATGCTTTAGTGTGTGTGCTACATGTTTGGGAACATTATCTTAGACCTCATGAGTTTGTCATCCATACCGATCATGAAATGCTTAAGTACTTAAAAGGTCAAACTAAATTGAACAAGCGTCATGCCAAATGGAGTGAATTCATTGAATCTTTTCCTTATGTGATCAAGTACATTAAAGATAAAGAAAATGTTGTTGCGGATGCACTTTCACGCATATGCATGCTTGTCACTCAACTTGAGTTGAATGTTATTGGTTTTGAGCACATAAAAGACTTGTATGAGCATGATCATTCTTTTGCTACTCCTTATGCTAAGTGTTTGACACACACGTCTTGGGAACGATACTACATAAAGGATGATTATTTTATGAGAGCTAACAAACTTTGCATTCCCGAGTCTTCTCTTTGTTTGCTCCTTTTGCAAGAGGCTCATGGAGGCGGACTTATGGGACACTTTGGACGCGACAAGACTTTCGCCACGCTCTCCAAGAACTACTTTTGGCCCAAGATGTTTCGTGATGTCTCACGCTTCACCAACCGTTGCTCTACATGTCGCAAAGCTAAGTCAAAAGCTCAATCCCATGGTCTTTACATGCCACTTCCTATTCCTTATCAACCTTGGGAAGACATTAGCATGGATTTTGTACTTGGTTTGCCTAGAACTCAAAATGGCAAGGATTCCGTCTTTGTTGTTGTGGACAGATTTTCTAAGATGGCACATTTCATTCCTTGCAACAAGATAGACGATGCTTCACATATTGCCAATCTCTTTTGTAGGGAAATCTTGCGACTTCATGGATTGCCAAAGACGATTGTCTCGGATCATGACATCAAGTTCTTGAGTTACTTTTGGAAGACCCTATGTGCCAAGCTCGGAATCAAGCTATTGTTCTCTTCGGCATACCATCCTCAAACTGACGGCCAAACGGAGGTGACGAACCATACACTCTCCACTCTACTTTGCGTGTTGATCAAGAAGAACATCAAGGAGTGGGAGGCGTGTCTAGCCATCGCCGAGTACGCCTACAACCGTGCAAGACATTCCACGACCGGCAAGTCCCCCTTCGAGGTCGTCTACGGCTTCAACCCTTTGTCCCCATTGGACATTCTACCTCTTCCTCTACAAGAGCGAACCAACCTCGACGCAAGTGCTCGTGCAAGCTACATCAAGAAGATGCATGAAGATACAAGGAACACCATCGAGCGCCAAGTACAACGACTAGCGACCAAGCTCAACATCAACAAGCAACCCATGGTATTCAACATTGGTGATCTAGTGTGGCTACATCTTCGCAAGGACCGCTTCCCCAACGAACGCAAGTCCAAGCTTCTACCTCGCGCCGATGGCCCTTTCAAGGTTCTAGCACGCTACAACGATAACGCCTACAAGATCGACCTACCACGAGGCAAGTACAACGTGAGCGACATCTTCAATGCAAGGACCTCGCACCTTTCCATGGCGATGCACCTTTTGATCCGAGGTTGGATCTCTCCCAAGGGTGGGGGGGAGATGATGCGGAGCATCCCTCGCTCATCCCCATGGACGTGCCTACATCTCCCTCAACACCACTTGGACCCATGACAAGAGCCCGAGCTAAGGCTAGGTGAACTCGCTCCTCTCCGAACTCCCTCTTACTACTCACGAGACATGGCTACTACCTCATTCGGAGACTCTGTGTGTAATCAGGTACATGGACTTAAGACAAGGGTCTACTACTTGCAAGAGCCAAGACGGCGAGGACCCCAAGCATGATGGACAAGAAAAAGAGCTGCAACAGAAGCTACAGGCATCGGACGTCCGACCCTGTCCGGACGTCCGACGAGTCCCAGGACACAGACGACCGGACCCTCAGGACGTCCGGTACCAGGCCACCCGAACTGAATCTACGGATGTCCGAGACGCTCCGAACGACCGGACGACCGACACCTGAGCCAACGACGGATGACCGACGGCCTTCGGACGTCCGGCCCCTCCAGAAGATCCGGACGTCCGACCATCTACGGACGACCGACGTGCCTACACCAGAGCTGAAACAGCAGATGTCCGAGCGCGCCCGGACGACCGGACCGTCCCGAGCCTCCGGATGTTCGACGCCTTCCGGACGTCCGACTCCTGAGTGACCAAACCTGCGGGCTGGAGCCCTTGTACCCCTTCGTTTTGACTTCCATTTGCACTAAGACTATAAATAGGACTCCCCCACCTCCTGGTACGGGCAACATAGGTTTAGCTCATATTTTGTGTGAGAGCCTTGCTCATCCACTTGGCTACTTCTCCTCGGAGCTCAGGACCTCTTCGGAGAAGATCCCCCAAGCAGATTCAAGACCCCCTCGTGGGAAGATCCCCTTGTGGATTCAAGACCTCCGTACGGAGAAGAACTGTTCCTATGTATCCTTACCTTAGTTGATCGTGGATCTTATGTTACTCTATGTTCTCGGTGATCTAGCACTCGTGTGATTGCTTCTATGTCGGTTTAGTGATTATTCCTCTCGTTTTCCCCGTGTTTCCCCGTTGTGCTTCCGTGTGTTCTTCGTGATTCTCCCGTAGGATCCCTCCAAACGTGAAAGATCGACCACTTAGGGTTCCACCCTACATCATGGCCATAATTTGAGGAGTTCATGTATTCACTATGTGCTAATGCTTTGTTCTGGTACTCTATTAAAAGGAGGCCTTAATATCCCTTAGTTTCCGCTAGGACCCGGCTGCCACGGGAGGGTAGGACAAAAGATGTCATGCAAGTTCTTTTCCATAAGCACGTATGACTATATTCGGAATACATGCCTACATTACATTGATGAACTGGAGCTAGTTCTGTGTCACCCTATGTTATAGCTATTACATGAGGAACCGCATCCGACATAATTATCCATCACTGATCCAATGCCTACGAGCTTTTCACATCTTGTGTTTCGCTTATTTACTTTTCCGTTGCTACTGTTACAATCACTACAAAACTATTATCTTTACTTTTGCCACTGTTACCTTTATTATCATACCACTTTGCTACTAAATACTTTGCTACAGATACTAAGTTATCCAGGTGTGGTTGAATTGACAACTCAACTGCTAATACTTAAGAATATTCTTTGGCTCCCCTTGTGTCGAATCAATAAATTTGGGTTGAATACTTTACCCTCGAAAGCTGTTGCGATCCCCTACACTTGTGGGTTATCAAGACTAATTTCTGGCGCCGTTGCTGGGAAGTATTTATATTCTGTTGATCACTATGAGGAACTTGAAAGACGAAAGAACCAAGATTTTTCCCTCTATGAGGAACTTGAACTACGAGGGGAGGTAAGGAACTGCCGTCTAGCTCTGCACTAGATTCTCCTTCTGTTTTGAGTAAGCTTGCGACACCTAAACCTGCTAATGCTATGAATTATGATATGTCGCATGTTATTGATGATGCCACTTCTGCTATGCATGATACTTATGATGAAACTACTTCTGTGCGTGATACTACTTTGCCATTAGGTGAATTTCTTGATGAACAACTTGCTAGGGTTAGAGAGAATGAAATTATTGAAGATGCTATTATTGATGATAGTGATGATGAAAGTTCTCCCCCTGATTATGAATTACCTGTTGTTCCTGAGGGTTATGTTATGGATGAGGAAGCTGCTAGAGCTATCTTTGCTTGCAAAGACAGATATGATCTTAAAAAGTTATTAGCCAAATGGAAGCAGCAATCTCTTAATGCTAGAATGAAACCTGACCCTACTTTTGCTACTTCACCTATCTGTGTTACTAATAAGGATTATGAATTCTCTGTTGATCTTGAGATTACTACTTTAGTTGAATCTGATCCTTTTTATGGCCTTGAATCTGAAACTGTTGTGGCACATCTTACCAAGTTGAATGATATAGCCACCCTGTTTACTAATGATGAGAAGTCTCGCTATTATTATATCCTTAAGATATTTCCGTTCTCAATAAAGGGTGATGCTAAGACTTGGTTTAATTCTCTTGCTCCTGGTTGTGTGCGTAGTCCCTAGGATATGATTTATTACTTCTCTGTTAAGTATTTCCCTGCTCATAAGAAACAAGCTGCCTTGCGGGAAATTTATAATTTTGTGCAAATCAAAGAAGAGAGTCTCCCACAAGCTTGGGGGAGGCTTCTCCGATTACTTAATGCTTTGCCTGATCATCCTCTTAAGAAAAATGAAATACTTGATATCTTTTATAATGGACTAACCGATGCTTCCAAGGACTACTTGGATAGTTGTGCTGGTTGTTGATACGTCTCCAACGTATCTATAATTTTTGATTACTCCATGCTACTTTATCTACTGTTTTGGACTATATTGGGCTTTATTTTCCACTTCTATATTATTTTTGGGACTAACCAATTAACTGGAGGCCCAACCCAGAATTGTTGTTTTTGCCTATTTTAGTGTTTTGAAGAAACGGAATATCAAACGGAGTCCAAACAGAATGAAACCTTCTGGAACGTGATTTTCTCACCGAACGTGATCCATGAGACTTGGACCCTGCTCCTAGGAACAAAAGAGTCGGTCACGAGGGTGAGGGGCGCGCCCCCTGCCTCGTGGCCCCCTGTCACTCCACTGACGTACTCCTTCCTCCTATATATACCTACGTATTCCCAAACGATCAGAACAGGAGCCAAAAACCTAATTCCACCGCTGCAACCTTCTGTATCCACGAGATCCCATCTTGGGGCCTGTTCCGGAGCTCCGCCGGAGGGGGCATCCACCATGAAGGGCTTCTACATCAACACCATAGCCCCTCCGATGAAGTGTGAGTAGTTTACTTCAGACCTTCGGGTCCATAGCTAGTAGCTAGATGGCTTCTTCTCTCTTTTTGGATCTCAATACAATGTTCTCCCCCTCTCTCGTGGAGATCTATTCGATATAATCTTCTTTTTGCGGTGTGTTTGTCGAGACCGATGAATTGTGGGTTTATGATCCAGCTTATCTATGAATAATATTTGAATCTTCTCTGAATTATTTTATGTATGATTGAGTTATCTTTGCAAGTCTCTTCGAATTATCCGTTTGGTTTGGCCAACTAGATTGGTAGTTCTTGCAATGGGAGAAGTGCTTAGCTTTGGGTTCAATCTTGCGGTGTCCTTTCCCAGTGACAGAAGGGGCAGCAAGGCACGTATTGTATTGTTGCCATCGAGGATAACAAGATGTTTTTTTATCATATTGCATGAATTTATCCCTCTACATCATGTCATCTTGCTTAAGGCGTTACTCTGTTTTTAACTTAATACTCTAGATGCATGCTGGATAGCGGTCGATGAGTGGAGTAATAGTAGTAGATGCAGAATCGTTTCAATCTACTTGCCTTGGACGTGATGCCTATATACATGATCATACCTAGATATACTCATAACTATGCTCAATTCTGTCAATTGCTCAATAGTAATTTGTTCACCCATCGTGGAATATCTATGCTCTTGAGAGAAGCCACTAGTGAAACCTATGGCCCCCGGGTCTATTTTCATCATATCAATCTCCATTACTTTATTACTTGCTTTGTTTTTACTTTGCCTTTTACTTTTCACTTTGCATCTCTATACCAAAAATACCAAAAATATTATTTACCATCTCTACCAGATCTCACTCTCGTAAGTGACCGTGAAGGGATTGACAACCCCTAATCGCGTTGGTTGCGAGGAGCTATCATTTTGTGTAGGTACGAGGGACTTGTGCGTGGTCTCCTACTGGATTGATACCTTGGTTCTCAAAAACTGAGGGAAATACTTAAGCTACTCATGGTTTGAATTTATGGATGATCATGAGCATGTTGCCCAATCTTGGGAAAGAATGAAATTGATGCTTCGCAATTGCCCTACTCATGGTTCGAATTTATGGATGATCATACAAATTTTTTATGCCGGATTGAATTTTGCTTCTAGAAATCTTTTAGATTCGGCCGCAGGAGGCACGTTTATGGAAATTACGTTAGGAGATGCTACCAAATTGCTTGATAATATTATGGCTAATTATTCTGAATGGCACACCGAAAGATCTTCTAGTAAAAAAGTGCATGCTATAGAAGAAATCTATGTTTTGAGTGAAAAGATGGATGAACTTATGAAGATGTTTGCTACTAAAAGTACTTCTCTTGATCCCAATGATATGCCTTTGTCTACTTTGATTGAGAATAATAATGAATCTATGGATGTGAATTTTGTTGGTAGGAATAGTTTTGGAAACAACGCATATAGAGGGAATTTTAATCCTAGGCCTTATCCTAGTAATCCTTCTAATAATTACGGAAATTCCTACAACAACTCTTATGGAAATTTTAATAAGATGCCCTCTGAATTTGAGAGTAGTGTTAAAGAGTTTATGAATTCACAAAAGAATTTTAATGCTTTGCTTGAAGAGAAATTGCTTAAAGTTGATGATTTGGCTAGGAACGTTGATAGAATTTCTCTTAAAATTGAGTCTTTGAAGCTTAGATCTATTCCTCCTAAGCATGATATCAATGAGTCTCTCAAAGCCATGAGAATTTTCATTGATGAGTGCAAGGAAAGAACCGCTAGGATGCGTGCTTCCAAAGATGCCTTTATTAAAGCAGTTCTTACAATTCCTATGAAAATCAAGATGAAGATCTAAAAGTTATTGATGTGTCCCCCATTAAATCTTTGTTTTGCAATATGAATCTTGATGAAACTGAATATGATCTTCCTTTACCTAGAAGGCGTTCTAAGAATTCGGAGTTTCTAGATCTTGATGATGAAATTGACAAAAGTGGGATTGAAAGAAATAAAAACCTAGATGTTGCTAAACCCACTATTTTGGATCTCAAGGAATTTAATTATGAAAATTGCTCTTTAATTGGTTGTATTTCCTTGTTGCAATCCGTGCTAGATTCTCCTCATGCTTATAGTCAAAATAAGGCCTTTACCGAACACATTGTTGATGCCTTGATGCAATCTTATGAAGAAAAACTTGAGTTGAAAGTTTCTATCCCTAGAAAACTCTATGATGAGTGGGAACCTACTATTAAAATTAAAATTAAAGATTATGAGTTTCATGCTTTGTGTGATTTGGGTGCTAGTGTCTCTACTATTCCCAAAACTTTGTGTGATTTGCTAGATTTCCGTGACTTTGATGATTGCTCACTAAACTTGCATCTTGCGGATTCCACTATTAAAAAGCCTATGGGAAGAATTAATGATGTTATTATTGTTGCAAATAGGAATTATGTGCCCATAGATTTTATCGTTCCTGATATAGATTGCAATCCTTCATGTCCTATTATTCTTGGTAGACCTTTCCTTAGAATGATTGGTGTAATTATTGATATGAAGGAAGGGAATATTAGATTTCAATTTCCCTTAAAGAAGGGGATGGAACACTTCCCTAGAAAGAATATAAAATTACCATATGAATCTATCATGAGAGCCACTTATGGATTGCCTACCAAAGATGGCAATACCTAGATCTATCCTTGCTTTTATGCCTAGCTAGGGGCGTTAAACGATAGCACTTGTTGGGAGGCAACTCAATTTTTTTTGCTTCTGTTTAGGAATAAATAATCCATCTAGCCTCTGTTTATATGTGGTTTTATCTTTTAATTAGTGTTTGTGCCAAGTAGAACCTATAGGATAACCTACGATGGTAGTTGATTTGATTCTGCTGAAAAACAGAAACTTTGCACGCACGAATATAATTTTGTTAAATCACAGGAACGTGATTTTGCATTGATTCTTTTTTCTAATGTTCAATAAAAAAATTGTACAGGACTTCCTATTTTGGTAGGATTTTTAGAGTTCCAGAAGTTTGCGTTAGTTACAGATTACTATAGACTGTTCTGTTTTTGATAGATTCTGTTTTGCGTGTGTTGTTTGCTTATTTTGATGAATCTATGGCTAGTAAAATAGTTTATGAACCATAGAGAAGTTGGAATACAGTAGGTTTAACACCAATATAAATAAAGAATGAGTTCATTACAGTACCTTAGAGTAATCTTTTGTTTTCTTTCTCTAACGGAGCTCACAAGATTTCTATTGAGTTTTGTGTTGTGAAGTTTTCAAGTTTTGGGTGAATTCTTTTGATGGATTATGGAACAAGGAGTGGCAAGAGCCTAAGCTTGGGGATGCCCGTGGCACCCCCAAGATAATCCAAGGACACCAAAAAGTCAAAGCTTGGGGATGCCCCGGAAGGCATCCCCTCTTTTGTCTACTTCCATCGGTAATTTACTTGGAGCTATATTTTTATTCACCACATGATATGTGTTTTGCTTGGAGCGTCTTGTTTGCGTCTTTGCTTGTTAGTTTACCACAATCATCTTTGCTGTACACACCTTTTGAGAGAGCCATACATAAACTAGAATTTGCTAGAATACTCTATGTGCTTCACTTATATCTTTTGAGCTTGATAGCTTTGCTCATAGTGCTTCACTTATATCTTTTGAGCGTGATAATTTTTGCTCTAGTACTTCACTTAGATCATTTAGAGCACGGTGGTGGATTTGTTTTAAAGAAACTATTGATCTCTCATGCTTCACTTAGATTATTTTGAGAGTCGTTAATAGCATGGTAATTTGCTTAATATTAATATACTTGGTATTCAAGATATGTGAAACTTTCTTTTGAGTGCATTGAATACTAAGATAAGTTTGATGCTTGATAATTGTTTTGAGATATGGAGGTGATAATATCAAAGTCGTGCTAGTTGAGTAATTGTGAATTTGAGAAATGCTTGTGTTGAAGTTTGCAAGTCCCGTAGCATGCACGTATGGTTAAAGTTTTGTAACAAATTTGAAACATGAAGTGTGCCTGGCTTGTGCATCCTTATGAGTGGCGGTCGGGGACGAGCGATGGTATTTTCCTACCAATCTATACCCTTAGGAGCATGCGCGTAGTACTTGATTTTTGATGACTTCTAAATTTTTGCAGTAAGTATATGAGTTCTTTTGACTAATGTTGAGCCCATGGATTATACGCACTTTTACCTTTCCGCCTTTGCTAGCCTCTTCGGTACCATGCATTGCCCTTTCTCACCTTGAGAGTTGGTGCAAACTTCGCCGGTGCATCCAAACCCCGTGATACGATACGCTCTATCACACATACCTCCTTATATCTTCCTCAAAACAGCCACCATACCTACCTATCATGGCATTTCCATAGCCATTCCGAGATATATTGCCATGCAACTTCCATCATCATCATCATGACATACATTACTTTTGTCATATTGCCATTGCATGATCATGTAGTTGACATCGTATTTGTGGCAAAGCCACCATGCATTATTTTTCATACATGTCACTCTTGATTCATTGCACCATCCCGGTACACCGCCGGAGGCATTCATATAGAGTCATATCTTGTTCTAAGTTTCGAGTTGTAATCCTTATGTTGTAATCAATAGAAGTGTGATGATCATCATTATTAGAGCATTGCCCCAAAAAAAGAGAAAGGCCAAAAGAAAAAAAGAAAGCCCCCCCCCCCAAAAAAAGAAAATAAATAAAAAGGGCAATGCTACTATCTCTTTTTCCACACTTGTGCTTCAAAGTAGCACCTTGTTCTTCATATAGTGAGTCTCATATATTGTGCTTCAAAGTAGCACCTTGTTCTTCATGTAGTGAGTCTCATAAGTTGTCTTTTTATACTAGTGGGAATTTTTCATTATAGAACTTCGCTTGTATATTCCTACGATGGGCTTCCTCAAATGCCCTAAGTCTTCATGAGCAAGCGAGTTGGATGCACACCGACTAGTTTTCTTTTGTTGAGCATTCATAGCTCTAGTGCATCCGTTGGATGGCAATCCCTACTCCTCATGTTGACATCAATTAATGGGCATCTCCATAGCCCGTTGATTATCCTCGTCAATGTGAGACTTTCTCCTTTTTTATCTTATCCACACACCCCCATCATCATATTCTATTCCACCCATAGTGCTATATCCATGGCTCACGCTCATGTATTGCGTGAATGTTGAAAAAGTTTGAGATTATTTAAGTATGAAACAATTGCTTAGCTTGTCATCGGGGGTATAGAAGTTTGGAACATCTTTGTGTGACGAAAATGAAGCATAGCCTAACTATATGATTTTGTAGGGATGAAATTTCTTTTGCCATGCTATTTTGAGAAAACATGATTGCTTTGATTAGTATGCTTGAAGTATTATTATTTTTTATATCAATATGAACTTTTATTTTGAATCTTTCGGATCTGAATATTCATGCCACAATTAAGAAGATTTACATTGAAATTATGCCAAAGTATCACTCCGCATCAAAAATTCTTTTTTATCATTTACCTACTCAAGGACGAGCAGGAATTAAGCTTGGGGATGCCTGATACGTCTCCAACGTATCTATAATTTTTGATTACTCCATGCTACTTTATCTACTGTTTTGGACTATATTGGGCTTTATTTTCCACTTCTATATTATTTTTGGGACTAACCAATTAACCGGAGGCCCAACCCAGAATTGCTGGTTTTTGCCTATTTTAGTGTTTTGAAGAAACGGAATATCAAACGGAGTCCAAATAGAATGAAACCTTCTGGAACGTGATTTTCTCACCGAACATGATCCATGAGACTTGGACCCTGCTCCAAGGAACAAAAGAGTCGGTCACGAGGGTGGGGGCGCGCCCCCTGCCTCGTGGCCCCCCTGTTGCTCCACCGACATACTCCTTCCTCCTATATATACCTACGTATCCCCAAATGATCAGAACAGGAGCCAAAAACCTAATTCCACCGCCGCAACCTTCTGTATCCACGATATCCCATCTTGGGGCCTGTTCCGGAGCTCCGCCGGAGGGGGCATCCACCACGAAGGGCTTCTACATCAACACCATAGCCCGTCCAATGAAGTGTGAGTAGTTTACTTCAGACCTTCGGGTCCATAGCTAGTAGCTAGATGGCTTCTTCTCTCTTTTTGGATCTCAATACAATGTTCTCCCCCTCTCTCGTGGAGATCTATTCGATGTAATCTTCTTTTTGTGGTGTGTTTGTTGAGACCGATGAATTGTGGGTTTATGATCCAGCTTATCTATGAATAATATTTGAATCTTCTCTGAATTCTTTTATGTATGATTGAGTTATCTTTGCAAGTCTCTTCAAATTATCCGTTTGGTTTGGCCAACTAGATTGGTAGTTCTTGCAACGGGAGAAGTGCTTAGCTTTGGGTTCAATCTTGCTGTGTCCTTTCCTAATGACAGAAGGGGCAGCAAGGCACGTATTGTATTGTTGCCATCGAGGATAACAAGATGTTTTTTTATCATATTGCATGAATTTATCCCTCTACATCATGTCATCTTGCTTAAGGCGTTACTCTGTTTTTAACTCAATACTCTAGATGCATGCTGGATAGCGGTCGATGAATGGAGTAATAGTAGTAGATGCAGAATCGTTTCAATCTACTTGCCTTGGACGTGATGCCTATATACATGATCATACCTAGATATACTCATAACTATGCTCAATTCTGTCAATTGCTCAACAGTAATTTGTTCACCCACCATGGAATATCTATGCTCTTGAGAGAAGCCACTAGTGAAACCTATGGCCCCCGGGTCTATTCTCATCATATCATTCTCCATTACTTTATTACTTGCTTTGTTTTTACTTTGCCTTTTACTTTTCACTTTGCATCTCTATACCAAAAATACCAAAAAAATTATTTATCATCTCTATCAGATCTCACTCTCGTAAGTGACCGTGAAGGGATTGACAACCCCTAATCGCGTTGGTTGCAAGCAGCTATCATTTTGTGTAGGTACGAGGGACTTGTGCGTGGTCTCCTACTAGATTGATACCTTGGTTCTCAAAACTGAGGGAAATACTTATGCTACTTTGCTATATCATCCTCTCCTCTTCGGGGAAATCCAACGCAATGCTCAAGAGGTAGCAGTTGTGTTTTCAGGGAAAGAACAGTCGACGAAGCTGAATTACTATTGAATATTATGTTGACTAATGAAACTAATTGGACTCTTCCTGAGCCAATTCCCGAGGCAATTCCTGAACCAATTGAGCCAACTCCTGAGCCTATTCCTAAACCCACTCCAAATAAGAGAGGTGTTCTATTTCTCAGTCCTGAAGATATGCAAGAGGCAAATAAATCAATGAAAGAAAAAGGTATAAAAGCTGAAGATGTTAAGAATTTACCACCTATTGAAGAAATACATGGTATTAATATACCGCCTGTTGATGAACCACATTGTCTTGATAACCCGACATAGGTAGTAAAGGTAAATTCTCTCTATAGATATGATAAAGTTGAAATTCCCTCTACTAAATTTCATAGCCCATGCTTAGATGAACTTGATGACTTTATGGCTAGACAAGAAAGTTTTAATGCCTATGTTGGTAGAGAATTAAATAATAATGCTTTCGAAATAGGACGCTTGAGTGATATATGGCTGGAGTTAAAGGTGAACTTAAACTCATTAGCAAATATGCTTCTATGGTTGCTACTCAAGCTGAGCAAATACTTAAAGCTCAAAATGATTTGCTTGATGAATTAAATAATAAACATGACTTTGCTATTAGAGTGGCTACTTGAACAGGTAGAATGACTCAGGAACCTTTGTATCCTGAAGGCCACCCTAAGAGAATCGAGCAGGATTCTCAGAGAAATAATTTAGAGGCACCTAGTTCTTCTACAAAGAAGAAAGAGAAAGACGATAGGACTTTGCATGCTTCTAGTGAACCTGTTGTAGACACACCTGAGAATCCCAATGATATTTCTATTTCTGATGCTGAAACATAATTAGGTGATGAACATGAACCTAGTGATAATGTTAATGATAATGTTCATGTTGATGCTCAACCTAGCAACAATAATGAAGTAGAGACTGAACCTGCTGTTGATCTTGATAACCCACAATCAAAGAATCAACGTTATGATAAAAGAGATTTTGTTGCTAGGAAGCATGGTAGAGAAAGAGAACCATGGGTTCAGAAACCCATGCCCTTTCCTCCCAAACCATCCAAGACAAAGGATGATGAGGATTTTGAGCGCTTTGCTGAAATGATTAGACCTATCTTCTTACGTATGCGCTTGACTGATATGCTTAAAGTAAATCCTTATGCTAAGTACATGAAGGATATCATTACAAATAAAATAAAGATACCGGAAGCTGAAATTTCCACCATACTTGCTAATTATACTTTTAAGGGTGGAATACCAAAGAAACTTGGAGATCTAGGGGTACCAACCATACCATTCTCCATTAAAAGAAATTATGTTAAAACTGCTTTATGTGATCTTGGAGCCGGTGTTAGTGTTATGCCTCTCTCTTTATATCATAGACTTGAATTGAACAAGTTGACACCTACTAAAATATCTTTGCAAATGGCTGACAAATCAACTGCTATACCTGTCGGTATTTGTGAGGATGTGCCTGTTGTGGTTGCAAATGTCACTATCTTAACAGACTTTGTTATTCTTGATATTCCCGAGGACGATAGTATGTCGATTATCCTTGGTAGACCCTTTTTGAATACTACAGGGGCTATTATTGATTGCAACAAAGGCAATGTCACTTTTCATGTTAATGGTAATGAGCATACGATACACTTTCCGAGGAAACAATCTCAAGTTCATAGCATCAATTCTATTGGAAAAGTCCAACTATCATTATAGGAGGTTTTGAATTTCCTCTTCCTACTGTTAAGAAAAAATATGATATTCTTATTGTTGGGGATGTTCATATCCCCGTTGAGGTAACTTAGTGTTATTCGAAATTTCTCCGGTTCCGTGTTATTCGGAATGAGTTTGTTAACAAGACTTGATCAACCTTGTTAGTGGATTCATTTTGATGATAATGAGATGGATGAAACTAGAAGGCACAACCTTCTGTACCCTCTTTTTACTTTCTATTATTAGAATAAATAAAGCAAAAATAGTATTATCCATCTGTTTTCTGAATCATCCGTGCAATAAAAAATATCCCAAAAATAAAATTGCTCCAAATGCCCTGCAAATTTAGTATGATTTTTTATGGAATATTTGAGGATTTTAGGCATTGAAAACACTGCAGAGGGGGCAAGCACCTGGCCACGAGGGTGGAGGGCGCGCCCACACCCCCTGGGCGCGCCCCCCTATCTCGTGGGCCCATGGTGGCCCCCTCCACTTATTCCTGCAACCACACACTCCATCTTCTTCCCAAAAAAATCCCCATCCATCTCAAGCACGAGTTCTAGCTCATTTTGCTGTGATTTTCGATCTCCTTGCTCAAAGCTCCATTCACAAAACTGCTTTGGGAGATTGTTGCTTGGTATGTGACTCCTCCATTGGTCCAATTAGTTTTTTTCTAGTGCTTTATTCATTGCAAATTTTTGCTGCATAGGTGACCATGTTCTTGAGCTTGCATGTTAAATTTATGAGGTCCCAAGTAATTCTAATGCATGATATAGGCTCTAGGCACTTGTAGGAGTAGTTGTTATCAATCTTGTTTAGTTTTATTCACTTTTATTTTGAAGTTACTAAAGTTTTAGAAATTTTTCAGAAAAAGAAATATGTCTAGGAGAATGTATCAAGGTGGTTCCTCAATAAAGAAAGGACCCAGGCTTGCTATGCGTGAGCAAGACGATGAACTACCGAGGGACGCAGAAGTGCGAGCTTGTGAGTGGCCATCAAACGATTTTATGGTCAAGGCAGGCTTTAAGGAGGAATTGACGCATATGTGCGCAATGCCGATCTTGAGGACTTCTTACAAGATAAGTGTCCTCAGTACTATCTATTAACTGATTCATTTGTGAGAAGGTTTAAATATAAATGTTCATGTAATTCACAGAGTGTCCTGTTTGATATTTATGATAGATCTTATACCATGGACTTAGAGGATTTTACAACTGCTTGCAAACTTCCACAGTGGGGCAATGTTAATGATCCCCACAAATCTGAATTTAGAGAATTTCTTGCTAGTATTACTGTGGGAGAATCCAGGGATATAGCACAAGCTACCATAGGGAGCATTCTGTCGGATGTTGGGTTCCGGCAGACCCTTAAGGTTCGAACTCTGGGGTGCGCGCGAAGATCTTTCCCCTACCGATCCACGTCCGATCGCCTCGCGAGAATCTAAGCTAAAACGATGGGAAACACGAGGGACACAAGATTTATACTAGTTCGGGTCACCGTTGTGGTGTAATACCCTACTCCAGTGTGTGGTGTGGTGGATTGCCTCAGGGGCTGATGATGAACAGTACAAAGGATGAACAGCCTCGCGAGAGGTGTTCTTGAGCTGGTGCGATGAACTGCTTGGGTGAGTTCGATCGCCTCTCGGTCTAATGAGCCCTCGATCCGTCCCTCCTTTTCTTCTAAGGTGGCTAGTCCTATTTATAGAGGCCCTGGTCCTTTTCCCAAATATTGAGCGGGAAGGGCGCCAACAACGGCCATTTTGAAGGGGAACATCTAGTACAAGTTATCCTGACTAAAGTTGGTCTTCGGCTGCCAAAGGCACTGGCGATGACGCCATCTTGGGCTCCACGGTGTCCTCCGTCCTGCCGCTCTGCTGGTCTTGGTCTCGTTGCACTGAAATGGCAACCTTTGCCTAATGCCTCGGTACTCCACGCATGTGCTTTCCCCCTTTGCACCAAAGAGGAAACAAGGACACTGCGCAGGTCGGCGCCCGCCTGGCGCCCGCCTGGTCTCGATCGTCATGGCTTGCGTCACGAGCACCTTGCGAGGTACCCTGCCTTGATCTCCCCGCCTCCTCACGAGCCTGCCTGGCGAGGCCGTTCCTGAGGAAGTCGTGTGTCGTCCGCCCCGCGAGGCTTGGCCCCTCGCGAGGGTCTTGAGTCTTGCGCTGATGAAGACGGGCCGTACTGGGCCACCACTTGAGCCACGCCGCAGGCCACAGGCAGGCAAGTCTGGGGACCCCCGGTCCCAGAACGCCGACAGTAGCCCCCGGGCCCAAGGCGCGCTCGGACTTGGCTTAGCGGAGAAGCGAAGGGGCAAGTGCGGAGTGCCGCGGGCCCCATCAGCCTGCGGCCTTGGGCGTCACATGGCAGTTGATTGGACGTGGGCGTCTCCGCTTCCCCAAACTGCCTAGGCAATTGCTCGACTTGAAAAGTCCCTGCATGCATAAATGGGTCATGATTACCTGTGATCGTGGAGGCCGACGGTTGGCCTCCTCCGGACTATAAGTACGGACGGGCGAGAGCCCCCGCGGTTCATCTCTTCCTGCTTCTCTCCTTCTTCTTCTTCTGCCTTGCCCTTGCTTCACCCTACGCCAATGGCGCAGATCCGTCGGTTTTCAGCGGAAGAGAAGGGGAAGGCCGCCCGAGAGGGTCCTGATACGTCTCCAACGTATCTATAACTTTTGATTGTTTCATGCTATTATATTACCCCTTTTGGATGTTTATGGGCTTTATTTTACACATTTATATCATTTTTTGGACTAACCTACTAACCGGAGGCCCAACCCATATTGCTATTTTTTTGCCTATTTCAGTATTTCGAAGAAAAGGAATATCAAACGGAGTCCAAACGGAATGAAACCTTCGGGAGCGTGATTTTTGGAACAAACGTGATCCAGAGGACTTGGAGTGCAAGCCAAGAAGCTGCCGAGGCTCCCACGAGATAGGAGGCCGTGCCCCCCCTTAGGGCACGCCCCCTGTCTCATGGGCCCCTCAAGCGGCCACCAACGTACTTCTTCCTCCTATATATACCTACGTACCCCGAAAACATCCAGGGGCACCATGAAACACAATTTCAACCACCGTAACCTTCTGTATCCGCGAGATCTCATCTTGGAGCCTTCGCCGGTACTCTGCCGGAGGGGGAATCGACCATGGAGGGCTTCTACATCAACATCCTTGCCCCTCCGATGAGTTGTGAGTAGTTTACCACAGACCTACGGGTCCATAGTTACTAGCTAGATGGCTTCTTCTCTCTTTTTGGATCTCAATACAATGTTCTCCCCCTCTCTTGTGGAGATCTATTCGATGTAAACTCTTTTTGCGGTGTGTTTGTCGAGGTCCGATGAATTGTGGGTTTATGATCAAGTTTATCTATGAATAATATTTGAATCTTCTCTGAATTCTTTTATGTATGATTGAGTTATCTTTGCAAGTCTCTTCGAATTATCAGTTTGGTTTGGCCTACTAGATTGATCTTTCTTGCCATGGGAGAAGTGCTTAGCTTTGGGTTCAATCTTGCGGTGTCCTTACCCAGTGACAGAAAGGGTTGCAAGTCACGTATTGTATTGTTGCCATCGAGGATAACAAGATGGGGTTTATATCATATTGCATGAATTTATCCCTCTACAACATGTCATCTTGCTTAATGCGTTGCTCTGTTCTTATGAACTTAATACTCTAGATGCAGGCAGGGGTCAGTCGATGTGTGGAGTAATAGTAGTAGATGCAGGCAGGAGTCGGTCTACTTGTTATGGACGTGATGCCTATATACATGATCATGCCTAGATAATCTCATAACTATGCGCTTTTCTATCAATTGCTCGACACTAATTTGTTCACCCACCGTAATACTTATGCTATCTTGAGAGAAGCCTCTAGTGAAACCTATGCCCCCCGGGTCTATCTCTTATCATATTTGCTTTGAATCTACTTTTATTTGCATCTTTACTTTTTGCATCTATATTATAAAATACCAAAAATATATTTATCTTATCATACTATCTTTATTAGATCTCACTTTCGCAAGTGGCCGTGAAGGGATTGACAACCCTTTATCGCGTTGGTCGCGAGTTCTCAGTTTGTTTGTGTAGGTGCGTGGGACTTTTGAGGAGCCTCCTACTGGATTGATACCTTGGTTCTCAAAAACTAAGGGAAATACTTACGCTACTATTGCTGCATCACCCTCTCCTCTTCGTGGAAAACCAATGCAAGCTCAAGACGTAGCAAGAAGGATTTCTGGCGTCATTGCCGGGGAGGTCTTTGCTCAAGTTAAGACATACCAAGTACCCATCACAAACCCATCTCCCTCACATTTACATTATTTGCCATTTGACTCTCGTTTTCCTCTCCCCCACTTCACCCTTGCCATTTTATTCGCCCTCTCTTTCCCAATCTCCTCCTCTCTTTTTCGCTTGCCTTTTTCTGTGTGCTTGTGTGCTTGTTTGACCTTATGGCTTCGCCTAAGGGTCCTGACCACCTTCTCAGAAGGATGGATTAGATTGAATCAAATATTAGCAGCTTTATGAATTTGCAATTTGAGCATAATAATTTCTTTAGAAAAGAGCTTAAGGAACAAAAAGGTTTTTTGTGGTTTATGAACAAAGAGCTTGATGATATGAATAAAGAATTTTATGGTGTTAATTCTCAAATTACCCTTCTTGAAAACGCTATAGCCAAAATTACTAACAAGCAAGCCACCTTAGTCAATAAGATTGCCGCTAAACCAGAAAAATTAGATGAAAATAATGATGAGGATCTTAAAGTTATTGATGCATCTCCTATTAGATCTATGTTTTGCAATATGAATTTTGATGATTATGGGACTGATGATGAATCAACTTTGCCTAGAAGGTGTCCCAAGAATTCGGAGTCTTTAGATCTTGATGCTAAATTTGGTCAAAGTGAGATTGGAGAGTCTTCAACTTCTAATAATATTGAACCCACTATCTCGGATTTCAAGGAATTTGATTATGATAATTGCTCTTTAAAAGGTTGTATTTCCTTGTTGCAATCCGTTGTTAATTCTCCTCATGCTTATAGTCAAAATAAAGCTTTTACCAAACATATCGTTGATGCCTTGATGCAATCTTATGATGAAAAACTTAATTTGGAAGTTTCTATACCTAGAAAACTTAATGATGAGTGGGAACCTACTATAAAGATTAGAATTAAAGATTATGAGTGTTTTGCTTTGTGTGATTTGGGTGCTAGTGTTTCCACGATTCCGAAAACTTTATGTGATATTCTAGGTTTCCATGATCTTGATGATTGCTCTTTAAATTTGCACCTTGCGGATTCCACCATTAAAAAGCCAGTGGGAAGAATCAATGATTTTCTTATTGTTGCAAATAGAAATTTGGTGCCCGTGGATTTTATCGTTCTTGATATAGATTGCAATCTTTCTTGCCCTATTATTCTTGGTAGACCTTTCCTTAGAACGATTGGTGCGATTATTGATATGAAGGAAGGGAATATTAGATTCCAATTTCCATTAAAAAAGGGCATGGAGCACTTTCCAAGAAAGAAAGTCAAATTACCTTATGAATCTATCATGCGGGCTACTTATGAATTTAGTGCCAAAGATGGCACCCGTTAGATCTATCTTCGCTTTTATGCCTAGCAAGGGGCATTAAACGATAGCGCTAGTTGGGAGGCAACCCAATTTTTTTTATGTTTTTTTTTTGCTCCTGTTTAGTAATAAATCTTGCATCTACCTTCTGTTTAGATGTGTTTTTATCTTTTAATTAGTGTTTGTGCCAAGTAGGACCTATAGGATAACCTACGATGATAGTTGATTTGATTGTGCTGAAAAACAGAAACTCTGCACGCACGAATATAATTTTGTTAAATCACAGGAACATGATTTTGTGTTGATTCTTTTTGCTGCTGTTCAATAAACAAATCTTCCAGGACTTCCTATTTTGGTAGGAGTTTTAGAGTTCCAGAAATTTGCGTTAGTTATAGATTGCTACAGACTGTTTTGTTTTTGACAGATTCTGTTTTTCGTGTGTTGTTTGCTTATTTCAATGCATCTATGGCTAGTAAATTAGTTTATAAACCATAAAGAAGTTGGAACACAGTAGGTTTAACACCAAAATAAATAAAGAATGAGTTCATTACAGTACCTTATATGGTGGTTTTGTTTTCTTTCACTAACGAAGCTTATAAGATTTCCTGTTGAGTTTTGTGTTGTGAAGTTTTCAAGTTTTGGGTAAAGCTTTTATGGACTATGGAATAAAGGGTGGCAAGAGCCTAAGCTTGGGGATGCCCATGGCACCCCAAGATATTCAAGAATAGCCAAAATCCTAAGCTTGGGGATGCCCCGGGAAGGCATCCCCTCTTTCGTCTTCGTTTATTGGTAACTTTACTTGGAGCTATATTTTTATTCGCTAGATGATATGTGTTTTGCTTGGAGCGTCGTGTATTATATTAGTCTTTGCTTTTTAGTTTACCACAGTCATACTTGCTGTACACACCTTTTGGGAGAAGCCTATTTGATTAGAATTTGCTAGAATACTCTATGTGCTTCACTTATATCTTTTAAGCTTGATAGTTTTTACTCTAGTGCTTCACTTATATCTTTTAGAGCATGGTGGTGTCTTAATTTTGAAGAAATTATTAGTCTCTCATGCTTCACTTATATTATTTTGAGAGTCTTTTAGAACAACATGGTATTTGCTTTGGTCATAAAGTTGGTCCTAGAATGATGAGCATCCAAGTTGGGTATAATAAAAACTATCATAGAAAGTGAATTGGATGCTATGATCAATTTGGTGCTTGATAATTGTTTTGAGGTATGGAGGTAGTGATATTAGAGTCATGCTAGTTGGGTGATTATGAATTTAAAGAATGCTTGTGTTGAAGTTTGTGATTCCCGTAGCATGCACGTATGGTGAACCGCTTTGTGATGAAGTTGGAGCACAATTTTATTTATTGATTGTCTTCCTTATGAGTGGCGGTCGGGGACGAGCGATGGTCTTTTCCTACCAATCTATCCCCCTAGGAGCATGCGTGTAGTGCTTTGGTTTTTGATGACTTCTAAATTTTTGCAATAAGTGCATGAGTTCTTTTGACTAATGTTGAGTCCATGGATTATACGCACTCTTTCACCCTTCCATCATTGCTAGCCTCTCTTGTACCGTGCAACTTTCGCCGATATCATACACCCAGCATATACCTTCCTCAAAACAGCCACCATACCTACCTATTATGGCATTTCCATAGCCATTCCGAGATATATTGCCATGCTACTTTCCACCGTTCCGTTCATATGACACGCATTACTTTCGTCATATTGCTCTTTACATGATCATGTAGTTGACATTGTATTTGTGGCAAGACCACCTTCATAATTTTCATAAATGTTGCTCTTGATTCATTGCATATCCAGGTACACCGCCGGAGGCATTCATATAGAGTCATACCTTGTTCTAGCTTTGAGTTGTAAATCCATAAAAGTGTGATGATTTTCATTATTAGAGCATTGTCCTAGTGAGGAAAGGATGATGAAGACTATGATTCCCCCACAAGTCAGGATGAGAATTCGGACTTTACAAAAAGAAAAGAAAAAGAAAGAAAAAAAGGGGGAAAAGAGAAAGGCCAAAAAGAAGGAAAAAGGAAGGCCGAAGAAAAAAAGAGAAAAAAGGAAAAGAAAAAAAAAGAGAGAAAAAGAGAGAAGGGACAATGCTACTATCTATTTTTCCACACTTGTGCTTCAAAATAGCACCATGATCTTCATGATAGAGAGTCTCATATGTTGTCACTTTCATATACTAGTGGGAATTTTTCATTATAGAACTTGGCTTGTATATTCCAATGATGGGCTTCCTCAAAAATGCCCTAGGTCTTCGTGAGCAAGCGAGTTGGATGCACACCCACTTAGTTTCTTTTGTTGAGCTTTCATATATTTATAGCTCTAGTGCATCCGTTGCATGGCAATCCCTACTCACTCATATTGATATCTATTAATGGGCATCTCCATAGCCCGTTGATACGCCTAGTTGATGTGAGACTATCTTCTTCTTTTTTGTCTTCTCCACAACCACCATTCTATTCCACATATAGTGCTATGTCCATGGCTCACGCTCATGTATTGCGTGAAAGTTGAAAGAGTTTGAGATTATTAAAGTATGAAACAATTGCTTGGCTTGTCATCGGGGTTGTGCATGATTAAATACTTTGTGTGATGAAGATAGAGCAACAGCCAGACTATATGACTTTGTAGGGATAACTTTCTTTAGCCTTGTTATTTTGAGAAGACATGATTACTTTGATTAGTATGCTTGAAGTATTACTATTTCTTTTATCAATATGAACTTTTATTTTGTATCTTTTGGATCTGAACATTCATACCACAATAAAGAAAATTACATTGAGAATTATGCTAGGTAGCATTCCACATCAAAAATTTCTTTTTTATCATTTACCTACTCGAGGACGAGTAGGAATTAAGCTTCGGGATGCTTGATACGTCTCCAACGTATCTATAATTTTTTATCGTTCCATGCTATTATATTACCCCTTTTGGATGTTTATGGGCTTTATTTTACACATTTATATCATTTTTGGGACTAACCTACTAACCGGAGGCCCAGCCCATATTGCTGTTTTTTTGCCTATTCCAGTATTTCGAAGAAAAGTAATATCAAACGGAGTCCAAACGGAATGAAACCTTCGGGAGCGTGATTTTTGGAACAAACGTGATCCAGAGGACTTGGAGTGCAAGCAAAGAAGCTGCCGAGGCTCCCACGAGATAGGAGGCCGCGCCCCCTTGTAGGGCGAGCCCCCTATCTCGTGGGCCCCTCGGGCGGCCACCGACGTACTTCTTCCTCCTATATATACCTACGTACCCCGAAAACATCCAGGGGCACCACGAAACACAATTTCCACCACCGTAACCTTCTGTATCCGCGAGATCTCATCTTGGAGCCTTCGCCGACACTCTGCCGGAGGGGGAATTGACCATGGAGGGCTTCTACATCAGCATCCTTGCCCCTCCGATGAGTTTTGAGTAGTTTACCACAGACCTACGGGTCCATAGTTACTAGCTAGATGGCTTCTTCTCTCTTTTTGGATCTCAATACAATGTTCTCCCCCTCTCTTGTGGAGATCTATTCGATGTAAGCTCTTTTTGCGGTGTGTTTGTCGAGATCCGATGAATTGTGGGTTTATGATCAAGTTTATCTATGAATAATATTTGAATCTTCTCTGAATTCTTTTATGTATGATTGAGTTATCTTTGCAAGTCTCTTCGAATTATCAGTTTGGTTTGGCCTACTAGATTGATCTTTCTTGCCATGGGAGAAGTGCTTATCTTTGGGTTCAATCTTGCGGTGTCCTTACCTAGTGACAGAAAGGGTTGCAAGGCACGTATTGTATTGTTGCCATCAAGGATAACAAGATGGGGTTTATATCATATTGCATGAGTTTATCCCTCTACATCATGTCATCTTGCTTAATGCGTTACTCTGTTCTTATGAACTTAATACTCTAGATGCAGGAAGGAGTCGGTCGATGTGTGGAGTAATAGTAGTAGATGCAGGCAGGAGTCGGTCTACTTGTTATGGACGTGATGCCTATATACATGATCATGCCTAGATAATCTCATAACTATGCGCTTTTCTATCAATTGCTCGACAGTAATTTGTTCACCCACCATAATACTTACGCTATCTTGAGAGAAGCCTCTAGTGAAACCTATGGCCCCCGGGTCTATCTCTTATCATATTTGCTTTCAATCTACTTTTATTTGCATCTTTAATTTTTGCATCTATATTATAAAATACCAAAAATATATTTAGCTTATCGTACTATCTTTATTAGATCTCACTTTCGCAAGTGGCCATGAAGGGATTGACAACCCCTTTATCGCGTTGGTTGCGAGTTCTCAGTTTGTTTGTGTAGGTGCGTGGGACTTTTGAGGAGCCTCCTACTGGATTGATTCCTTTGTTCTCAAAAACTGAGGGAAATACTTACGCTACTATTGCTGCATCACCCTCTCCTCTTCGAGGAAAACCAACGCAAGCTCAAGACGTAGCAGGTCCCAACCCGCTTCCGCTGAAGAAGCGGCCTGTCCCCGGCCGCTGCGATGTGGTCGCATGGCAGGAGACGTCGAGGCCCTGGTACGAGCGGCCGCCGCCTGGGTTCCCGCTGCCCTTGTACGCCCGAATCGAGGGCCCTGGAGAAGAAGACGCCAAGCGAAACCGCCGACGACGCCGGCGAGTCACGGCGGTGCACGTCGTCACCCCTGGAGTCCATGCCGAGGGCTCCTCTCGCGAGCTTGTGCTCCACGCCGCTATGCCTCCACGCTCTTGGATTCGCCTTCCTCCCTCCTTCGCCTTCGAGATGCCGCCGAGTGGGTCTCTGGAGCTCTGGCTGCAGCATGCCGACTGCAGCACCCTTGCAACCAAGGCGGAGGTCGCGGTCGTTGCTCCGGGCAAGGTCTACATGACCTGGGGCTGGGGCGAGATCGCCCGGGTCTGCCGGATAGGGCTGCCCTCGTAATTCATCTTGAATACGATGGCGCCTCCTTGGTGTTCTTCAAGGTCTTCGACGCGGAAGGACGCCGACTAGAGTGCTGCCCCAAGGAAGGCGGCCAAGACATCGAAGTGGCGAGGACCAGACCTGCCAACCGCTTCCCCAGCAGCTCCTCAGGCAGCAGCGGAGGAGCCGGAGAAGCCAGTGACTCCCCCGAGCTTCACGCGACACCGGAGACGAGCGACGGCAGCTATGAGCCCCCGAGCTCGCGTCATGCTCGGAGCAGGGCATATTCATCTTGCCGCCGACGCCACTGATCTAGATGGGGTTGGCGCCGGCGCCTGACGGCCCACTGTTGATGATGGCATCTCCTGCAAAGGCGCGCGTAGTTAGCGTTCCTTAGGATTAGCACCTTTTGTTCCCTGCGTGGAATCGAAGTAACACCCCGCGGGTGTATGTAAGGCGCCTGCCATGTCTTTTGTGAATATTATATCCTTATTATGAATCGATGCAAGATGCTTGTCCTGTCCCGGCTCGGCTCCCCCTTTCTATGCTCACGAGGGCTTGGTGCTCTACGCTGACAGGTCCCGGTCCCCAGGCAGGCTTCAGCCATCGCTGGTATGCCAGGTCGTGATGCCGTGGTCAAGGCCAGGAGGTGAGCGGCCCGAGGTCTAGTAAGAGCCCCTGAGTCGTGATGCTCAGGAGGTCCCCTTTAGCGCTCAAGCAGCCTCCGTTGGGCGAGAAAGGAAGGCAACATCACCATGGCAGAGCTGCACTAGGCGAGGGTTTGGCATTGTGTTGATCTAGCTCCTGCAGAGGCGTGACTTATCTCATGAGTTTGGAGTAGTTCTTCGGCGAGGTGCCGGGCCTGCACGCCGGCAGCTGGGGCGTCGCTGGGTCAGGCCCTCGTGAGCTTCTCCCCTCTTTCCCACACTTTCCTTCATGCTCTACGTCCTCAGGTCCCGGCCCTTGAGCAAGCTCAGCCGCCGCTCGTATGACAGGTCACGATGCCGTGGGTCAAGGCCAGGGGGTGAGAGTTGGAGAGCCAGTAAGAGCTCTTGAGTCACGATGCTCAGGCGCCCCCCTTTTAACGTGCAAGCGATTTGCATGGGAAAAATAGGCCCGTAGTAGGCGGCGGACGGTAACCATAAGCAGTTTAAGCATAGATAAGCAAATCAACTTAGATAGATGCAGAGAAAGGCAAATGCCACTGGGTCAGGCCCTAGCGGTTTGGGGATGATGCAGCCCGAGTGGCGCCCCTGACAAGGTAAGCTGAAGACATAAGCAAAACGGATACATGCTGGAGGGACAGACCCACGCGACTTGGGAATGATTCAGCCCTGAGGGCGCTCCCAGCTGAAACGAAACTTGAAAGAATTCACCTGATACCATTGCAGAGCGAATGTCGGAGTAGCTGTCGGTGCGTGATGAAGAAGCCAATCCTCACGAGCCCTAGGAGCTCCGAGCCTCGGGAGACTCGGGAGGTCCGGGCGGCTCGGCAAGGTCCATCTCCATTTACTCCAGGAGCGCTCGATGCTTGGCCACCTGAGCTTCCAGAATGCTTCTCATCAGGCGCTGGTGAGCAGCAGCCGCATTCGGCGAGCTGAAGGGCATGCGAACATAGCTGTGCAGTGGACCCTCACAACTTCCCACGCGCGAAGGTCAGAAGTACTCCTGAGACGCGACTCGATTGAGCCCTGGGTAGTCGATGCAGATGCGCCGCCCACCATCCTCGCCTAGATGGGGAGTTGCGCTGGGCAGGCGGCGGTTGCCGCACATGACTCTCGATTCCTACAACTCCTGAGCGACCTTGGTGATGAACTCCTGAGGATTGGGCCCTCCTTTCCTTACGCCTTCCCAAGGGAAACGTGCCGCTAAGCATGCCTCCAAGTGGTGCCTGAGCGCCTCCCTCGCGACCTTGGAGAAGTCAGTGGCTCCCCAGGAGAGAGCCCCCGAGCCTTGCCCGAGGAGGGCACCGGGCGTGCCTTCCTATGCGACGGAGGGTGGCGCCCCTTGGATGGGCGCATGTTTGGCTGTGGCGCCTCCGGAAGTGCCTGCCTCCTGAGGCCTTGAGCCAGGTGGTGTCTTCTTCTTCTTGGGAGATGCTTCGAGAAGGTTCCCACTCTTGCTGTCTGGGTCCTCGATTGACGCGGCTTGGAAGGCGCGCTCGAGAGAGCACACCGCATCCTTCTCTTCACAGGGGACCGTGATGACCCCGCCACTTCCTGGCATCTTGAGGACGTTGTAGCCGTGGTGAGTCACTGCCATGAACTTGGCCAGGGCTGGATACCCGAGGATGGCATTGTATGGCAGGCGAATGTGGGCGACGTCGAAGTCAATGAGCTCGGTACGGTAGTTCTTGCGCTGTCCAAAGGTAACAGGGAGGCGGACCTGCCCTATCGGGATAGTGGAACCATCAGTGACTCCCGAGAAGGGCTTGATTGGTTGAAGCTGATTGTATGGCACTTGAAGATTGTTGAACGTCTCGACAGACAGGACGTTGAGCCCTGCTCCACCGTCGATGAGGGTCCTGGTAACTTGCACATTGCTGATGACTGGGGAGCAGAGCATCGGGAGGACACCGGCCGTTGCCGCGCACTTGAGCTGATCCGCTGAGCTGAACATGATGGCGCACGCAGACCACCTGAGGGGGCGCCTGGCCACAAGCTTGGGGAAGACTGCATTCAGTTCACGAGCAAACTGCTTGAAGATGCACTGAGAGGCTGGGGCCTGCGCGCCGCCCAAGATGCAAGCAATCACACGTGGCTCCTGGAAGCCCCCAGCCCCCTCATCCTGATGATGGTCGTCATTCCTTCTTGGTGGTGGTGGCAGAGGAGGAAGTCCTGCGTTGCCTTGTGGGCGATCCTCACGAGGCTGATCTCTCCAAGCCCCCTCGCGAGGCTGGTCCTGCCAGCGGTCCTCGCGAGGCCGGTCATGCCACCCTTGGCAAGGGCCGCGGTCGTCCCAGCGTCCTCCACCTCTTGCTCCGCCTCGGCCGTAGCCCCGATCGTTGCGCTCGGGGCGTCAACCGACACGGCCTTCTCGCACGGCCCTGAGCTCTTGGCATTCATTGGTGTTGTGGGTATGGAGATCATGGTACACACAGTACCGACTGCCCTTGGACGACTCCGGCTAGTCCCTGCCGTGCTTCATGTCCGACTCTGCTGCGAGCACAGCTGCTCCCTTGCGCTTCACATCCTTGGCCTTGGCTTTCTTCTCTTCTGGGTCTGCTGCTGGGAGCTTGAGAAGGGAGAGGCGTCCCTCCTTAGCCCTTGCGCACTTGGTCGCCAGGTTGAACAACTCAAGAGACGTACACAGATCTTCGTGGATCGCCAGCTCCTCCTTCATCTTGACACCGCAGATGCCATCAAAGAATGCCGAGATGATGGCCTCCTCAGTTACCCTGGGAATCTTGAGGCGTGCGCTGTTGAAGCGCTAGATGTACTTCTGCAAGGTCTCTCTGGGTTGCTACTTGATGCGACGTAGGTCACCCACGGCCGGCGGACGGTCGCGGGTGCCCTGGAAGTTGGCGATGAAGCAAGTGCGCATCTCATCCCAGGAGGAGATCGTGCCAGGAGGTAGGTTCAGGAGCCAGGTGCAGGCATCGTCCTTGAGTGCCATGGGAAACCAGTTCGCCATGACCTTTTCGTCCCCGTTGGCGGCTTCGATGCCCAGCTCGTAGAGCTGTAGGAACTCCGCGGGGTCGGCAGTGTCGTGGTAGCGAGGGGGCAGGTCAGGCTTGAACTTTCCCGGCCAAACGACACTGTGTAGCTCGGTGGTGAAGGCGTGGCAGCCTGCGGTGGCCACCGGAGCTCTCTGCTGATGTGGGGCTTGCTCCTAGGGGTTCCCGCGCGCCACTGCCTGGAGCAGCGCGGGGTCTTGACGTGCTGGCGCAGGGATGCGGTCGTGGCGCACCGGTGCCGGGAGCACGTGTGCACCTTCTTGGGGATGAGGGATTTCTTGGCAGCTCCTTTCTTGTCGCGAGGGCGCCGGACGCGGTGGATCTCATCCTGGGGCCGCGCACCTTGGAGCCAGGGCGCCTTCTTGGGGAGGAGGTGGCGGAGGCACCTCCTGATCTGCGCCTCCTGCGCAGGACGGAGGACGAGGCAGCGAGAGGGACGACACAGGGGAGGCCCCTGCGGCGCTGACGAGCTCGATGATGTGAGTGAGCCACTCCTCGTAGAGGTCGTCGACGGGATGGTAGTGCAGGTGCTCACGAGCCAGGAGCAACGCGGTGTGCACTTCCGTGGGGGCGCGATGGGCGTGGGACGACGAACCAGCTCGGGTCAGCGACAGGGTGGCGGTGCGGCCTTCCCGCTGCACCGAAGGATACAACGACAAGGCCTGCTGCTCATTCCCCGCCGGGCCGGTGGCGGTGTTGGCGGCAGGCGACGGGGAACGACGGGGCACCGACCAACGGGAGCCGTCTGGGCGACGCGGCCGGCGGGAGCAGCCCGACGGTCGGCACGAGCCCGGTGAGCGTCATCCATGGACACGACGGAAGGTCGAACGCGAAACAACGAAAGAAAGATTCCGGCGCACCCCTACCTGGCGCGCCAAATGTCGGATGTTGGGTTCCGGCAGACCCTTAAGGTTCGAACTCTAGGGTGCGCGCGAAGATCTTTCCCCTACCGATCCACGTCTGATCGCCTCGCGAGAATCTAAGATAAAACAATGAGCAACACGAGGGACACAAGATTTATACTGGTTCGGGCCACCGTTGTCGTGTAATACCCTACTCCAGTGTGTGGTGTGGTGGATTGCCTCAGGGGCTGATTATGAACAGTACAAAGGATGAATAGCCTCGGGAGAGGTGTTCTTGAGCTGGTGCGATGAACTGCTTGGGTGAGTTCGATCGCCTCTCGGTCTAATGAGCCCTCGATCCGTCCCTCCTTTTCTTCTAAGGTGGCTAGTCCTATTTATAGAGGCCCTGGTCCTTTTCCCAAATATTGAGCGGGAAGGGCGCCAACAACGGCCATTTTGAAGGGGAACATCTAGTACAAGTTATCCTGACTAAAGTTGGTCTTTGGCTGCCAAAGGCACTAGCGATGACGCCGTCTTGGGCTCCACGGTGACCTCCGTCCTGCCGCTCTGCTGGTCTTGGTCTCGTTGCACTGAAATGGCAACCTTTGCCTGATGCCTCGGTACTCCACGCCTGTGCTTGCCCCCTTTGCACCAAAGAGGAAACAAGGACACTGCGCAGGCCCGCGCCCGCCTGGTCTCGATCGTCACGGATTGCGTCACGAGCACCTCGCGAGGTACCCTGCCTTGATCTCTCCACCTCCTCGCGAGCCTGCCTGGCGAGGCCGTTCCTGAGGAAGTCGTGTGTCGTCCACCCCGCGAGGCTTGGCCCCTCGCGAGGGTCTTGAGTCCTGCACTGATGAAGATGGGCTATACTGGGCCACCACTTGAGCCACGCCGCAGGCCGCAGGCAGGCAAGTCTGGGGACCCCCGCTCCCAGAACGCCGACACATTCATTTTCCTGCTATACATTATTTTGCTCTCTTTATTGGTAGATGCATTAACAGTAAAGATGAAGCTTGTCATATGTGTGTCCCGGATCTTTGTGTCCTCAAGAGTGCCATGTTAGGTTATAAAGATTATAACTTGGGGGCAATAGTTGCACGTAGGTTGCATAATAATGGTAGGGCTGGAGATTTATTTGGAGGAATTTATGCAACCCGTGTGGCTAATTATCTTGGTATAGCCCCACGAGAGGGGGATATGGTGTTGCCTCCTGCTTATGGTCAAACATCATTTTCTTAGGAGGAACGAACAATTCCTCCAGTATCGACTAATCTTTGACAGACATAGCTCTGTCCATGTTACTCTTCCTACGCCTTTCCTTTTTGATTACCAGGCAAAATGAAGATATGTTGTTACCAGGGAGGAAGCAGGTGAACATGAGGGTAGAGCGGAAGCGGCTCGCCAACATGCTGCAGCTCAGGAGGCATTTGCTGCCGCATCTCAGTATGACCCCAGTTACAACTACGGTTATCAGCCAGGCTACCCTTGGCCTTAGACCAACTTAGGAAAAAGCCTAAGCTTGGGGGAGTACGCATTTATCACCGACTTTACATTCATGTTCACACACTATTCTAGTCGTCAGTGCTCATACTCTTTCATTGTATTATCCATGCTAGAGTAAATTTCTTTTTCTAGTTTTCTTCTTGTGTGTTTGATAAACCTTAAGAAAAACCAAAAAAATTTAGTTAGTTTAATTTCCATGCTTGTAGTATACTTAAAATGAAAACCCAAAAAGATTTCTCGTTCTTCTTCTTACTTGTTGGGAGCTTTCCCGTGTAAATAGTTTTATTTTCTTTTCCTTCCTTTTGGGGTCGAGAGTAGAAGACCATATTGAAATTGTTTAGTGGCTCTCATATGCATGATTGTTTACTTAACTCAGAGCCCACATTACTTTGTCTTCTCTCTTGAGTTGAATGCCTGTAGATTCTAGCTTAGTCCAATGCACATGCACTATTATTATTATACACATCGTTCGGTCGTGCAAGTGAAAGGCAATAATGACGATATATGATGGACTGATTGAGATGAGAAAAGCTGGTATGAACTCGACCTCTCCTGTTTTTGTAAATATGATGAGTTCATCATTCCTGATTCTGCTTATTATGAAGTAAACATATTTGCAATGACATTTAGAGATTATAGTTGCTTGTGCCATTCTTGATTAGCTATGAGTTATAATGGTTTGCCTTGCATGCCAACATGCTATTAAAATGATTGTGATGTGGTATGATGGGATGGTATCCTCCTTTGAATGAATTGAGTGACTCGACTTGGCACATGTTCACGCATGTAGTTGAAACAAATCAACATAGCCTTCATGATATTTATGTTCATGGTAGATTATATCCTACTCATGCTTGTACTCGGTGTGAATTAATTTTAATGCATGTTCATGACTGTTGTCGCTCTCTCAGTTGGTCGCTTCCCAGTCTTTTGCTAGCCTTCACCTTTACTAAGTGGGAATACTGCTTGTGCATCCAAACTCCTTAAACCCCAAAGTTATTCCATATGAGTCCACCATACCTTCCTATATGCGGTATCTACCTGCCGTTCCAAGTAAATTTGTATGTGCCAAACTCCAAACCTTCAAATGAAATTCTGTTTTGTATGCTCGAGCAGCTCATGTTTCAACTAGGGCTGCCTATATCTTCCATGCTAGGTGGGTTATTCTCAAGAGGAGTGGACTCCGCTCCTCATTCACGAGAAAGGGCCGGTAACCGGGATGCCCAGTCCCATGATCCAAAAAGCTCAAAGCAAATCAATATAATTAAACAAAACTCCCCCAGGGCTGTTGTTAGTCGGAGGCACTCGTTGTTTCGAGCAAGCCATGGATTGATGCTTGTTGGTGGTGGGGGAGTATAAAATTTTACCATTCTATTTGGGAACTGCCTATAATGCATGTAGTATGGAAGATACAGCCATCTCATAGTTGTTGCGTTGACAGTGAAAGTATGCCGCCCAAAATGTTATTCATCTCTATTTTAAAATCGAGCCCTGGCACCTCTACAAATCCTTGCTTCCCTCTGCGAAGGGCGTATCTATTTACTTTTATGTTGAGTCATCACCTTCTTATTAAAAAGCACCCGCTGGAGAGCACACTGTCATTTGCATTCATTATTATTGATTTATATTGGGTATGACTTGATTGGATCCTTTTTACCATGAATTACAATGTTTAGTCAGTCCTTGATCTTTAAAGGTGCTCTGCATTTATGTTTTGCGGTCTCAGAAAGGGCTAGCGAGATACCATTTTGTTATATCATGTTATGATTGTTTTGAGAAAGTGTTGTCATCCGAGTTTTATTATTATGGCTCGCTAGCTTATTATGCCATTGATATGAGTAATTGTGATACCTAGGTGTTATTGTGAGTATGGTTAGTTCATAATATTTTCTGAAACCTGAATGCTAGCTTTACATGTTTACAACAACAAGAGCAAACAGAGTTTGTGAAAGTTTTTTCTTTATCACTTTCAGTTTATCAACTGAATTGCTTGAGGACAAGCAAAGGTTTAAGCTTGGGGGAGTTGATATGCCTCCAACGTATCTACTTTTCCAAACACCTTTGCCCTTGTTTTGGACTCTAACTTGCATGATTTGAATGAACTAACCCGGGCTGACGCTGTTTTCAGCAGAACTGCCATGATGTTGTTTTATGTGTAGAAAACAAAAGTTCTCGGAATGTCCTGAAAATCCACGGAGATAAGTTTTGGAAAATATAAAAAATACTAGCAAAAGAATCAAGACCAGGGGGCCTACGCCCGGGCACACGCCACCCAGCCAGGTCCCTCGGACCTGGTCGTCGCGCGCCCCTCCCCGAGCGGAGCCAAGATATGAAGACTGTTTGAATATCAAGGGGGACTCCCGAGCATCGCGACTTAGGAGCCTAACTGGTCACGTAGCCCCTCACTCCTTAGTTCCGCAAGGCTAATGGCGGTTGAGGTATGCGCGGGGCCGGGCCCTACCGACGTAGAACGCCAGATCCACCCCTACACCCCCTCCCTATTTGTTGTTCGCGCGTCAAGGGGGATTCCTGAGCATCGTGACTCAGGAGCCTAACTTGTCACGTAGCCCCTCACTCCTTGGTTCCGTCCTGGTGATCTGGTCGGGGCTAACGGCGGTTGAGGTATGCACGGGGCTGGGCCCTGCCAATGTAGAACACAAAGCAAATAGGAAGGAAACCGCAAAATCTCGAAGCAAATCCAGAAGCAAATATTACGAACCATAATTGTCTTCGCGATACCAAATGCAAGTTTAAATGCCTCCACGAGGCACAGTGCATATTGCAGGAATTAACACAGGAAAGAAGCCGTGAGAAGATCACCCTTGGGCAACGCCATCATTCGTCAGAAGCCCCGCCTCCGTGGTGGTGTTACCTCCATCAGCTCCACCTCCCGAGGCCACGGAGTAAGCAACACCTGCCCTAGGCACAGTGGCAAAGGCGTGGAACTTCGCCAGCAGGGCTTTCGCTCGGCCCTTCACGGCTTCACCAGCAGCGGCAGAGCGCTCGTCGTCCACGGGCTCCAGCAGCTCGTTGAGGTTAGCACTAGGGTCACGAAGATAAATGTGGCTGAAGACGCGCGTCAGCGCCGTAGAAGAAAGGACGCGAGCTTCAACCTCGGCCATGGGGCCGACGCCGGTCACGACTTTCTCAAGTTCTTCGACCAAGAAGGGAAGCAGCTGTGCGGGGCCGTCCTTGGCCCCAGCCAGCGGCTTCTCCAGGCCACCATCGTAGAGCGTCTTCAGCGCCTTGCGAGGTCTCACCTCAAGATCCGCGAAGGCCATGCGGTCCTCAGCCAGGACCTTCACCTTGGTGTCTAGCTCGGCCCTCTCCGTCTTCAACTTCTGCTCCAGCGTCTTCAGTCGGCCGCATTCAGCGGCCAGCTCGGCGTCGCGGTCCCCGATGGCGTCCTCCTGAGCCTTCGTCTCCTCCTCCTTCGCCTGACGGTCGCGAGCCTATTTGGCGAGCTTGTCACGCAAACCCTGCAGCTCAGCCTCCAGCGCCTTGCAACGGTCCTGGGCGACCGTGGCATTCTTCAGCGCCGCATCGCGAGCGGCTGCGGCCTGGGTGGCGGCTTGCTTCTCCTCCTCAGAAGCTGTCGTAGCCCGGCTCAGCACCGCCCAGACAGAGGCGTCAGAATGAACCCAGCCAGAGATCAGCTCCAGGTGTCGTGGTTCTAAGTCTGACAGTAGAATAGGGGGGGGGGTAGGAATGTAGAGGCAAGATCCTAGCTATGGAGTAGTTGTATACGCAAGATGTTTACGAGTTCAAGCCCTTCTCGGAGGAAGTAACAGCCCTACGTCTCGGAGCCCGGAGGCGGTCGACTGGATTATGTGTATATGAGTTACAGGGGTGCGAACCCTTTACACTGAGGAGGGGGGTGGCTTATATAGAGTTCGCCAGACCTCTCCGGCCCTTAGTTATGTAGGGTTTAAGGTACATTAAGATCAGGCGTTACTGATAACGCCACAAATAAAGTGCTATGATGACCATAAAAGCTACTTAATGACCGACCGTTTGTATGCAGAGTGACTTTAGATCTCCTGGCTGTCGAGTGGTTGGCTTCATGGTCGAGTGTCTTCGAGTCCGTCGAGTGGAATACTTCTGAGTCGATTGACGGGTAGTTTCTTCTAGAGATGTCCTTGGGGAGGGTAGCTTGGACAAGTCCATGACCCTACCCTAGGTACATAGCTTCATCATTAGCCCCCGAATGGATCGAGGTTTGAGTGGGGAAGGAGTTAAGAACTCTTCCGACCCATTTTTCGTGCTATGAGCGTATCTTGTTTTGGATCCATGAACTTAAGTAGCGACACCAACTTCTTTTTCGGTCGCCTTGATCGGTTCTTGGTTTCGATCGAGTGAATTTCTTTACTTGAAAAGCTCTGAGTGACGGTGTGGAGGAAATCCTCCGTTTGACGGGTTGTTCTGCTGCTCGCGGATTTCACAGGATTCGAATTTTGGGAAGTGCGCGGGGCGGAGGAAGCCTCAGTAATCGGACGGGATAGGGCGGAGATGCCTCGATCTCTGCGCCACCTTTTTCGCCACGTATCGCGCGCGCGACTGTTGCGGGATTTGACAAGATCGTCTAGGCCTACAGGTCAGTCACTCGGAAGCAACTCCATATAAGCCGCTGGCCCGGGGCTTTTGAACAGTGCACCTTCATTTTCCTCCTTTCTTCTCGAATTCCTCCGCCACCTCTACTCTCGTCCCGGTGCCGTCGGTCTGTTTGAGCTTCGTCTGCAGCGATGGTGAAGGAGAAGACGGCGGCCCTGGAGCGCGCGAAGAAGGCGATGACGCAGGCGAAGGCGAAGAAGTCCGGTCGGGGCGGATCTTCCTCGAGGTCTGCCTTGCCGCGGGGCTGGATCCAGGGTGACTGGATGCCCTCGGCGATTCGTCAGGAGGACCTTGATGACCTGGCCGAGGGAGGATTCATTCCTCACGAATCTGCACACCTCCCGGGGAACGAGATCGAGCCGCAGCCTCTCGATGGTGAGTGTGTCCTTGTCGCCACTCACGTCGTCCGTGGATTCTCCCTGCCCCCTCATCCTTTTTTCCGGAGTTTCTTGAACTTTTTCGGAGCGCAACTCCACCACTTTACTCCAAATTCCATCATGTACCTTGCTGCCTTCGTGTCTTTGTGCGAGAATTTCTTGGGTTGCCGTTAGGGCTGGAATTCGAGCCGAGTCGAGTCAGCTCGGCTCGACTCGCTAGAGCTCGTTTTGTTAACGAGCTAGCTCGACTCGACTCGTTACTATAACGAGCTCAAACCCAAGATTGACTCGACTCGTATAACTCGCGAGCTGGCTCGTTTAGCTTGTTAAGCTCGTTTAAGATATAAACATAAAGCCTTCAAATATGATAAAAATGATTATGTATATATTAAACATATATATCACTAAACAATTGTAATTTTCTTGTAACGCATGAGTCTCCTGGGAGGCTAGGCCTTCAACTGCTCGGCATTGGGTTGTGCGCCTGGGATGTAGGTTGTTTAGTGGATGATCTTTCTTTGTATTGGGAGTGGCTGATCTATTATATCGAGCCTAACGAGTTACACGAGTACTCGTGAGATTGGCTCGTTTAACTTGGTCTATAAACGATCTTAAACTAAAGCTCGGCTCGACTCGTTATTCTTCGAGTTCGAGTCGATTCGAGCCGAGTCACGAGCTACTTGTTTAGCTCGCGAGCTTCGAGGTTTTTTTCCAGCCCTAGTTGCCGTCCTCATTGGGGCCTCTTCAAGCACATTTTCACTTGTCGTTCTCAGTCGGTTAAGAAAGCCAAGTCGAGTGACGATAAGACGCAAGTGATTCAGATGTGCGGGGGTCTTGGGATCCAGATGAGAAGCAAAAGTTGTTTTCCAGCTATGGTTCTTCCTGATTCAGTCCGCGGGTGGTAGTCGACCTGGTTCTACTGCCAAGACCAGCTGACTCCAGGACAGGCGACGGGTCTTCCCCCTTTCTCCCTAAACTGAGCAGAAAAACCTTCTTATCTGAAAGTGACACCGGAAGAGAAGGCACAAGTCAAAGTGTTGGTTGGTCGAGTGGTTCAGCTTGTCCACGACGGTGTGACTGGTATGGATTTGCTAGAGGTCTTCCTCAGGAGACGTATCCAACCGCTCCAAGCTCGTGACCATCTGATGTGGTTGTATTCGGGTCTCGATGACACCACTCGGATTCACTCGGAGGAGGTCGAAGAGGCTACGTTGGAGGGGTGGTTGTCGAGTATCACAGGGAACAAATACAACCCTCGAGGAGCCAGGAGGATGCCTCCACTCGACCAATCATACGAAGTAGACCAGGTCTGATTCTGCATCTCCGACTGTGACCTTGTTTTCTTCATTCTGTTTGCTTAAATCAGTCGACTGACTTTTATCTTGTTTGTTGTCTTCTAGGCCACTACTGAGATGTACTCGATGCCCAACGGGGCGCAAGAACAAGCCGAGGAGGAAGAGGCGAGTGGAGGTGAAAGTGAGGAGGAGTGGCAATCTGACGGTGAGGAGGAAGAGGATGACGACGGCTCCAGTGAAGAGGAGGAGGAGGAAGTCGATCCTCCTCGCACGGAGAGGCGATCCAAGCTCACCCACGACCCCGCGAGCGAGCGTGGCAAAGCGATTGTGCCTGTTGAGCAGTCGTCGAAACGCCCTCGGACGGCTTCTCCAGCGCCGAATGAAAAAGCGCCGAAGCATCCACGAGCGACGTCATCAAAGCCGCCGAAAGCCTTGCCCAAGATGAGAATGACCATTCCCACCATCTCCGGGTAACAACAGAACTTGTGTTTTCTCGTTTAGCATGGACAGACTTTTGGTCGACTCATCGACTAACCGACTAGTTTCGGAAATCTGTAGTGCTGCTACCTCCGAGAGCTCCGCCAAGAACGAAGACCAGGAAATGGAAGACGCTGCCACCTCCAACCTTGGTACGATCTTTGTAGTTTCACTTTTGGTCGATTGGATTTTCGATTTTAACTTTGGACTTTTCCTGAAGCTCCTCCTGATGTCATTGATCTCCCTGATGATGACGACGAGGCACCACTGAGGCCGAGGAGGAATAGAAAGGCACCGGATGGCAAGACCACTCAGACTGCATCAGTGCCCGAGGCACCGGTTCAGAATGGTGGTAATATTACTTGAAATTCTGTGTCCTTCGCTGTGCCTCTGACGAGTGCTCGACCTTCGTCATCGACTACTGACCCGCCTTCCCTTTTCGCCACACACCACGTCCCAGAGGATCAAGCGGGTGCTACTAAGGAGGCTATACGCCAGGCGGGGATCATGATGGAGCAGGTGAAGGCGATCCGGGAAGCCAGCCAAGCGGCCTATGATGCTAGCTCAGCCCTTCAGAGCAACGTCCAGGTTAGTTGGTCACCGCTTGTTCTGTTAGGACATGCTATCTGAAGACTTTCTTTCTGAAGATCTTTGTATCTATACACCCACTGGGTGTGTCGATTGAATTTTTGGATTGGTGGGGGCACGCTGAGTACACCCACTGGGTGTAGTCCCCGAGACTATGGTGGACTGCTGGCAGTCGACTGTAGTCTTTGTATTTTGAATTTCTTCACTCTAACTTCTTCACTCGGTCTGGTCGGACCATGTCGAATGGAATCTTGGAACCAGTGGGGGCACGCTGAGTGCACCCACTGGGTGTAGTCCCCGAGACCATGGTCGACTGCCGGCAGTCGACTAAGGTCTGAAGAACCTGTGTTTTTTTGGTAGATAATGATGAGACCATGGCTGACTGCTGGCAGTTAGCTATAGTGCTATAGTTTTAGGATCATAACCTCTTTGTCTCTTTCGTCCGACTGATCAGACCAAGTCGGAAGAACTAGTGGGGGCACGCTGAGTGCACCCACTGGGTGTAGTCCCCGAGACTACTGTTGAATATTTTGATTCGGCTGTAGTCTTAGAAATGTTATGATTTTTCTCTTAGTCACTCGGAAGCAACCTATCTTTGATGTCTGTCGACTGACCCTTCGCAGAAATCTTGCGAGCTTGTGGCTCGCTATACTGAATTGGAAAACAAACATATCCAGCTCGACCTTGACTTGAAGCTTGTTCAGGAGAACTTTAAGAATGCGAAAGATGAAGCAAAAGGTATGGTTGGTGAGAATCTTGACGACTGTCTTTATCTTTTTGCCCATTCCTGATTCTGATCTTATTGTCATTTTGTAGATAAAATGAAGGAGGCTCTGAAGAAGAAGGACCATGACCTCGCCGAGGCGCAGAAGGCGGCTTTGGACAAAATGAAGCTTGCAGAAGAAAAACTGGCTTCAGTCGGTAAACTTGAAGAGGAGAACGCCAGTCTGAAAGCTGCTCTCGACGCGGCCAACAAGGAGGTCAGCCGTCTGAAGAATGATAAGATAGCTTTGAGTGACAAGGCTAGCGAATTGGCGGGGAAGAAGAACGATCTGGAGGCTTATCTGGGAGGGCTCGCCAAGAAGTTATTCATCGTGCTTGAAGGTAATCTCTTCTATCCGACTGACTTGTTGTCATCGACTCATCATAGAACTGTTGGCTTAACTTCGAATTGTGTTTACAGAATTCTGCCAAAACTTCGAGGAGGAGACCAGTCGAGTGGAGACAAGCTTGGACCCCATTAACTCTCCTGTGAAGGATGAAGCCACTATGAACGTGCTCTGACTGGAGTCTCGTGTTGCTGGAGTTGTTCACTACCTTGCTCGATTGAAGGTTGCGGCATCGCGAATCGACACGACACTCTGGCCGGGAGAGACGCTTCAAAATGACCTCGAGTCTCTAATGACTCGACTGAATGAAGTTCCAGGTCGAGTGCAAGAATGGAAGAAGTCTTCTACCAGGTGCGGTCTTTTGTCAGTGCAATGAAGGCAAGCCTTACCTAGGCCAGCCTTTTGTCAGTCGGGCAGTTGCCGAGGCAGCATGGGGAAGCGGAGACGCCCACGTCCAATCAACCGCCACGCGGCCACCAAGGCCGCAGGCTGTTGGGGCTCGCGGCGCTCTGCGCTTGCCCTTTGGCATCGCTGCTAAGCCAAGTCTGAGCGCGCCTTAGGCCCAGGGGCTACTGTCGGCGTTCTGGGAACGGGGGTCCCCAGACATGCCTGCCTGTGGCCTGCAGCGCGGCTCACTAGTGGCCCAGTACGACCTGTCTTCATCAACCCAAGCTCAAGACCCTCGTGAGGGGCCAAGCCTCGCGGGGCAGACGACACAAGGCCTCCTCAGGGGCGGCCTCACCAGGCAGGCTCGCGAGGAGGCAGAGAGATCAAGGCAAGGGGTACCTCGCGAGGTGCTCGTGACGCAAGCCATGACGATCAAGACCAGGCGGGCGCCAGCCTGCACAGCGTCCTTGTTTCCTCTTTGGTGCAAAGGGGGCAAGCGCAGGCACGGAGTACCGAGGCATTAGGCAAAGGTTTCCATATCAGTGCAACGAGACCAAGACCAGCAGAGCGGCAGGACGGAGGTCACCATGGAGCCCAAGACGACATCATCGCCAGTGCCTTTGGTAGTCGAAGATAGCCGTTGTCGGTGGTGATGCTGTTAGGGACTCCAAACCGGCTCACGAGGCCCTTGATGAACTTGATTGCAGAACCGGCTGGGATGGTGCGGACGGCTTCCACCTCTGCCCACTTGGTGAACTTGTCGATGGCGACATAGAGGTACCGGTAGCCCCCAGGCACTCGAGGGAACGGGCCCAAGATATCCAGCCCCTAGACCGCGAACGGCCACGAGAGCGGGATGGTCTGCAGGCCCTGAGCTGGCTGATGGATCTGCTTGGCGTGGAATTGGTAGGCTTCGCAGGACTTCACCAGCTCGGTCGCGTCGTTGAGTGCCGTAGGCTAGTAGAACCCTCTGTGAAACGCCTTGCCGATGAGGGTCCGTGACGACGAGTGGTGTCTGCAATCTCCACCGTGTATATCGGCCAGCATCTCCTTCCCCTGTTCCCTGGAGATGCAACGCAGGGAAACGTAATTCGGCCGCTTCCGATATAACTCACCGTCTTGGATGCAGTATGTTGTGGCATGTCGGGCCACGCACTCCGCGTCCTCCTCCTTCTCTGGCAGCGCCCCTTGTGTCAGGTATTCCTTGAATTCCTTGGTCCAGCATCCATCCTGAGGCTCCAGCACCAAGAGTAGGAGCGCTCCTGAGGTCGGGCCACAGGTCGGGGCTCCTGTGGCAGGTGGCTGAGAGAGTTCTTCCCGAGGTTGTGCCGTCCTTGAGAGTGGTGGTTCCGCCGATGGCTTGAAGAGTCGCTCCTCGAAAACACCAGGCTCCTGAGGCAGCCACTTGGACACCCTCCTGGCGATGTCATCGGCCTCTTGGTTGGTGTCGCGGGGCACATGCTGCAACTCTAGCCCCCAGAACTGCTTCTCCATCCCGCGTACCTCCGTGAGATATGCTTCCATGTGCTCGTCCTTCGGCTCGTACACCTTGTTGGAGAAGTTGACAAGGAGTTGCGAATCGCCCTTGATGACAAGGCGCTTCACTCCTAGTACTGCTGTAGCTTTCAGGCCTGCTATGAGGCCCTCGTATTCTGCTATGTTGTTGGAGACCTTCTCGCCCTACTGGAAACAAAGCTGTACAGCGTAGTAGAGCTTGCCCTGAGTGGGTGCACTACAAAAAAATACACTTTCGTGATGATACGTGTTTGTGACAGTAGGTCGCGTTTTTTGTCATGCATGTACATCCATGAAGATTTTATGACAGAATCAAGATAGTCATACCTGTGCTATCGTAGAAGTGTTCCATGACATTACCAAAATTATCATCATGGAAGTGTCCACTTCCATGACGATAAATCGTGCCACAGAAGTGCTTTCGTCAAGGGTGACCGACACGTGGCATCCACCGTAACGGAACGCCGTTGAGCTATCGGGTTGGGTTTTGGATCCGATAACCCGTTAACAGCCCGGACCAATGGGAAATTTCCACGTGTAAAATTCTGATTGGCTGGAGGGAACACCTGTCAGCTCGTCAGTGGGCCAGATGTCGCCCGTCCATTGGAGGAGACATGCTTATGATACGTCGACACGTGGCTGGGCCCAACAGAGGCCCATATAGGTTAAAAAGGCCGGCCCAGTCAAAGGCTCGTAGTACTTAATCAGGTACTAGTGGGCCAGCCCAATAACGACCTGCTTAATAAAGGCCCATTTACGGCCTGAAGCCAGATCTGACCCGTTAATTGTTCACCCAATAGTTGGGCCCATTTACGGCTCGAAGCCAGATCTGGCCCGTTAATTGTTCACCCAATATTTGGGCCCATTTATGGCCCGAAGCTAGATCTGGCCCGTTAATTGTTTGCCGAATATTTGGGCCCAACTACAGCCCAGTGACTTTCGGCCTGTTAGAGGCCCGATGTAGACATGGGCCCATTTCAGCCTGGTGTGACTTTCGGCCTGGGAATGGCCTGTGCTGCCCATGGGCCATATATGGTCCTACGGGACATCGGGCCCACTAACGGCCCATGCTAAAGGTGGCAACAGTTAAGCCCAACGTGACTTTGGGCTTGTTAAAGGCCTATCGCATAATTCGGCTCATTGATGCCTGTACTAAGCTTTCGGCCTCTTAAAGGCCCATGATATCAGTGGGCCAACTAAGGCCCAAGATATGTTTCGGCCTGGTAACGGCCCGTGAGCTAACTGGGCCCAAAAAGGCTCGGTCTACATTTCAGCCTACTGAAGGCCCGTCGTTGACTAGTGAAAATTGAGGCCCAACATGCATTTCGGCCTGCTAAAGGCCCATGGTTTCATCTGGGCCGTAACAGGCCAGTACAATATTCATCATGTTAATGGCCCAACGCTACCTGGGCCAAACTAAGAGTTGGGTCGACAAAAGGCCCAACTAAAATATAGGCCGGTGTAAGTTGTGGGCCTGGCGCAATGTGTGAAGGCCCCAATCATTCGGGCCCAAGAAAGACGCAGGCTGGCCCAATTGTGGCCCGCTAAAAACCAGCCCCGTTAGAGTCGAATGTTTTGGCCCGGTCGACTACATCTAATTTTTTCTTTAGATAGCGAATGATGGCAGTAACTAGCAGGAATTAAGAACAAACCTACTCTATACAATAAAGAAATTACGGCATAGTAACTAAGAATAAACCTACACTATACAATAAAGTATTTAAGGTATATTACATCCACTGGGCATCAAAGTTCGCCACCAGTGATCATAAAGCGCAATGAAGAAGCAGATTACAAAAACTGGGCACCATTGCTGCGTAACAAAATAATACTGAACCGAGACCACTTCCAAGATAGTTCAAGAAAGGTTAGCCTTGCGGGGGAACTGCTGCGCAAGCTGCTGAGCAAGGCTATGAGACCGGCCTAGCATGTCGGTCAAAGCTTCCAAGTGTAGTTGTTTAGCGATGAGGTTCTCATTGGTGTTCTCCGCAATCTTTCTTAGAGATAGGACTTCATGTCAAAGTTGAGTTGCAGAATGCCTTTCTGCTAGAACTTGGGACTGAAGAAGTCGAACTAATTTAGACAACGAATTATGTGAGCTTGTCTGACTGCTAGTCTCAAGTAACTTGAACACTGCATCAAGACAAGACTTTGGGGTTGTCTCGCTATCTTCAAGATGTTTTGCCTTCTTTGCTGCAATATATGTTGGGTTTGTCTCACAGCCTTGAGCAGACTTGTGCATTCCATCAGGCATATCACCCTGAAACAGAGCAGAGAGATGATAGGTTTTGCACGTGTATAAACAAAGATGATAACTGTGCTGTCAATTCCATCCAATTTCAAATTAGAAAATAAAGAGTAAGTTCAAAATATCAATAGCATAATTTGGCATTGTTCATAATGCGGGGAGCTTCACCGCACTATTGGATTACCATGTCAACATAACAAGCATAGATGAAGGGCAAAGAAAATCATTGTATCTATTTTGGTTAATGTGCATGTCATGTTGTTCATATCATCAGCCACATCAGTAAGATAAAACAGGAGATGACAAGGTGCAAGCGTGGGCTGCTTCACCACACACTGGATTATAGATCCACAAAAACAAGCATACATATAGGGAGTATTAAGTAATGTGCATGGTATGAATAAGGAATTTTGTTTTACAAGTAAAGCTTAGAACTTACTGTTCTTGTGAACATGCATTTTGGTAGAAACAGCAAACTAAACAGCAGTAAACGATAGGGAGTATGAGCAAATTAAACAACAGTTGAGGATAAAGGCTTTAGAAGGACTGACTTACATTAACAGATAACACTGGCTTTATAATGCCCTTCTCCATGTCAAGGGAAGGATAACTCAAGAATTTCAGCACAGAATCTTCTTCATAAGCATTGCCTGTACTCTACATTTTGTAGAGAAGAATTATAGATATGATAATACTGGAAGGGATAGAGGATAATGAAGATAAGATGCAGATTGATGCTACATAATCAACTACCGATCCCTGGAAGAACAAGCGTTACAGGACAAAATGTACTAACAAGAGCAATGGGCTACACTTCTGCACTGGCATTGTCTATGTATTCTGCTTGTTGGTAAGATTAAATATAGATCTGATCTTTTTTAGTAAATGGTGGGCGAGGGAGATAAGATGCAGAATGCTACACATTGAACCAATCCCTCTTCCCATAATACAAGAGTGTATTGAACATTGGTGTACTGTACAAAATGTTCTTATATTATGGGACGGAGGGAGTAGCTATTAATGTAAGTACAGTGATAGACCACGTTCAGTCCTTACAAGAGGACTGCAGAGCTAAACCTCTTCAAAAGCATTGGGTTGCTTCTAAATTTATGTAAGAGTCCATACGAATCTTATAATGTCCACCAAATGACGATTACAAGGCTAACATGTGCAGTGATGCTACATAATCAAAGAACTATGAAAGTAAGTATGGTCATACAGGGCAAGAGGTACTCACAAGAGCAATGCAGTGTGCAGTATAGTTGCGAGATTCTGTGGTCCCTTGAGAACGAATTTTCTTCTGCTAATAGTTTTCGTACAAGTGAGACATTAAGGCAAATGCAGAAATGTAGTTCAAATTGTGATGTGATATCATAGACAGTACCTTACGCTGCAGCCGAGACCAATGTGTAACAAGATTATTCTAGTCACCGTCGGGCAAATGTAGCATCGGAGACTTTACAGAAATTTCGTTCAAAGGCTTGCCATCGAAGTGCACTTGCCTCAGGTAGGAACGGTACTTCATCAACGAGTGCTTGAAAAGTGCAACCAACCCTTGCTCGTCTTCACAATCCAGTTTGCTCCTCGCCTATTTAAAAGAATGAAATCTTGTGTCTTCTGTCAGCAGATACATATGCAGTAATGACCATGAATAACATTAGTACATTACTTACGCGTAAGTTGCGGAGGAAGACTGGAAATTGTTCTGTGTCTGCGGTATAATCTTTCCATGAAGGAAAGATGCGCACAAAGTTCCTGATAACAATATAAGCTTCGTCTTCCGAACTGGGAAGAAATGGAACAGGGTCCTATTTGCTGCAATTGGGGCTCTCTCTGGTTCGAAAAGGGATTTGGCAACTGGATTTGGTGTACTCTTTGCTAGAATGGGGGTTTTGCGTCGTAGAGATAGTGCTATGTCAACTGGCATAATCATACTATTTGCTGCAGTTGGGGTCTGTTGAATTGGGGCATCAGAAATGACCAGCGTAGTAGGGCTAGAGTCTGCTAGAGTTGGAGTGTTTTGTGGGTCAGGTGATATTGCAACTACACCTAATGGGCTATTTGATTTATCAGGTGCCACTACCTTTTCCAAATACTTTGCTTGTGCTCCTCCACGATCAGCAATCACCCTCTTCCTTTTGAATGTCTGATACACAAGAATAGCATTTAAATGGATAAATATGGTATGATGACAGATGGAATATGTACTGAAAATGGATAGGCAGGACGTATTCACATACATGATGTGTAAACTAAGCTAATGGCAGTTCAACAAAGTAGAATCAATGCAAAGCATCAGTTGCAAGATATGTGCGACCAATGTAACCTTGGAAAGTTAGAGCAAGCACCTTGATGGGTGAATAAGATAGGGCATCTTCCTCTGACTCCTCCACTAGGGAGCTACATTGACTTAGGTCTTCCTCTAGCTCAGAATCACTGTTAGGATCATATTCTGAGCATGAATCTATAGGTGGAGAGCGTTTGCATTGCATTGCATCCAGACTTGATTTCAGTCCCTTAATGCCAAGTTTCACAGCCATGGCATTGTTCTGCTTTATTCTTTTCATGCGCGCAAGCTCATAATCATTATGATGTTGTTCAGAATCTGAGATTCATGAAAACATAAAAAGTAGTCAGATTATCTATGGAATGCATTGTGGATTCAACTCGAAGAGTGTCTACCTATAACCCCCTGCATATGCAAAGTTCACCCCCAACCGTGCTGACCAGACCACACACAGAAATACAAACCCCTTATGTCTCTATAACAGGCAGACAAACATTTCAAAACTGAAGTAGGAACATTAGAATCATATGAAATTCGTATTTGAACAAATAAACTAAGGAATTATGAGTGGCATAATGTTTAGCTTCAAGGGTGGAGTGTTGGTAGTGCGACACAAAGCAAGTAGGCAGATTGTATTCCATGTAAAAGATCGAAACCTATGTAAAAGCTGGAAATGACACTTTCTTTCTATACAATGCAGTATTCGTTGCCCACACATGATGGAAGAGATCACATAGAGAAATACTATTCACTCATGTCTACGGTTCCAGTATTTAGAAACAGGGTGGTCCACCCTAAAAGAATATTGACAACAAATATGACAAGGCAAGCATAGATGTAGTGAATCAATCATTTACTTGTGAGCTTACTAGGACAAGTATGCAGAATTGTAACTGCAGTAAGAGACCATCCAAAATCTGAATGAAGAAGTTTGTCTAGCACTTATTGTTTGCAACTAATCGACGTGAATAATTGGATATTATATCGAATGAGTAAGAAAGACAAGTAAAATTGTCAACAAACCTGGCTTGCAATAGTAATCTTGGTCAATGTCACTACGATCAACAATCCAAAATGACTAGTGTCTCTTCCGAGGGCCGGAATTTTGAAAACCCTGTGAACTTTAGAGGTACTAAAGATTACTAAAATACATCTGAACCATTAAGGGTAGGCAGCACTGAGCACACAACAAACCCTAATGACAGTCCTGCCTAATGAGTAATGAATCAATTAGAAAATGGGTGATGAGGAGTGGCTGCTGAGTGTTAAGGACGTATCTCAGGATAAATTGGGTTGGCTTGGTGGGTGCTGCATGCCTGAGCCCTGAACGGACTAGGAAGGTAGGCACGGCGGCGCGCCCGGGTAGCGGTGACGCTGTTGGGTGAGCGGCTCCTGACCTCCTGTTAGTCCGGCGTCTCCTCCTAGATTCATGTCATCCGGGGACGGCAAGTCGCCGACAAGGCAGGCGGCTGGGGGCGAGTAGAGATCGGAAGCGCGCAGCAGAACAGAGGGGAATCAGGGCCTGGGATGACCCAAAATCCCAGGGTGGGCCGGCCCACCGTGGGCACCCTGTAGAGATACACACCCGAGCGGCGAACATGCATTTTTGAAACTAATTTAGGAACATTTAGCTGACCAATTAAATGACTTTGTTTTAATAATATCATATTCGTATTTGAACAACTAAGCCTGTTTAGCTTGATGGGTGGAGCAGTGTTATTATGACACGAAGCACGTATTCTGATCGTATAGTGATCATAAAAGAGGGAAACTCTAAGCATATTTTTTAGCAAAAGAGGGTTTCCCCTCCGATTTCTATTAAAGAAACCACCACATAACCAACATGATCAATTAAACCGTATTATGACTGTGCCATGGCAGATTTGAAGCTGCAAACCAGAGAAATGATATTTAGCATCCATTGTTTCCTTCGAACTAAGAACTAAATTCTAAGAGCTGAAAAGAAAGTAGAGTAACCAAGTTAAGATCTATTTTCTGCTTGAGATCAAAAAGTTGAGGAGATATGAAGTACCACCTCTCTTGCGGCGTCGTGTAGGCATCGGGGGTGCGATGGCTGTTGGTGGCGTTGAAGCAGATCTGCGACGATAGACGGGTGCATCAGGGGATAAGTCCCATTGCAGTGGAAGGGAAGGTCGTGTGAGCGGCCCCAGCAAAGAGGACGACAACGACGATAAAGCGAGAGGATGCGATGCAAGGCTATTGTTCCGTCGCCATGGATGAGAAATGTCCATCTCTAGCAGTGGACGACGCGGTCTTGGTAGGCGCTCCGGCATGGTGGAGGACAGTGGTGATGGATGTGGTGGAGGACAGCGGCGATGGATGGGGTGGCGGACGGAGGCTGGTGTGGGGATGGTGTTCTAGCGCGGATGGTGTATGAATGGGAAAATGGAGGGAGAGGTGCGTGGAACCATGTGTTTGGGACGCGCCTGTCTGAAATATGGGAAAGTTACGAACTTAGCCCCCGTTAAAATTTGGACGTCTCGTCGGTTGGGGATAGGACGGTAATCTCGCATCTCGCCAATTTTTGCCCAGAGCGATTTCGGGCGAGGAGAGGGTGGTTGGCGACCATGGTGTATGAACGGGGCTGACAGGTAGGGCGGTTGTGTCACGTCTGAGTGAAGTTACAAACCTGCCCCTATTGAAAATATTTTACTACATCGATTTGGGCCAAGTCGAGTTTGTTTTGCCCCCCATCGTGTATGAATGGGGAACAAAGGGAGAAACAGAGGTATTTCGGACGAGCTTGAATCAAATGTGTTTTGCCACCCATGTTTGATGCCCACTGTGTCGGAATGGGCTCAGAGGCGGTCGTGTCATGTCTAATTGAAGTTACTAACCTACCCCTATTTAGAGCAGTGGAAATCAGGCCAATGGATTGTCCGTGTAATGGGTAGACAGTAATTTCCATCTCCCAAACACTTGGCTTTGGGCAACCGACGTGGGAGTGGACATTTTGCCGCTTCTTTCGAATTTTGGGACAATAAGCATCCACGTTTACCCTGGCAACTAAATCTGAATCCATTTTATATTCCTATATGAATCTTTATAAATCATTCTATGTGTTTTTATATATCTTCAAAAGGACGACAAAGATGTATTCCACTGTCATATATGAATATGGTTTACAAATGTCGATACTCAAATTCAGAAGCTGGAATCCTGTTTAAGGTGAATTCGAATATTTGGAACACTTCATGTCCAACTCAAATGTCACACGCAGCATAATGTGTACTCCCATTTAGATATGTACACAAGCGATGTATCAAGATTCAAATACTGAGTCAATCAACCAAGAATGTACAGAACTAACAGACATATAAACACTTATAGAGTATATGGATCAATAATATCAACTAACATGCATAAACCAGTCCGCTATACTTTTTTTTGCTACAACAACATCCTCTTTTAGCCAGCATCTTGGCCCTTTCCGATGCGTGCCACTTATGGTCCATCTATACTACTATTATTGCTGAATGCACATTCAGCCCGATTGGCATATTTGTAGGTCTGGCACAACAATCCAAATGAAATGTCTCCAAGTCTTATCAATTAATACAGACTTGTGCTCAAATAAAATTACAAACCAAAAAACAAAAAACAATTATTACATGATCTCTAAAACAAATGGTTTGATTGATTACATGAACAAACAACACAAAGGTTATTCAACGATGGAAAGAACATTTCACCTATGATTTACCAAGTGGGAATTTAATTTCCTTTTTTCCTTCAGGACCTTAACAATGTGGTCAGTCTTAGCTTGCATCGTTTTGAAATCCACCAAATATTTAATGGTTGTCTTGAGTACTGCTTGTGATTATGTTGTTTGCTTCCTCAACATGTCAACTTCATCTCTCTAAGTGCAGAAGCATAATCTCTTTCTACCACTAGTTTAGCCTCTAGAGCATCAGCAGTTGGCAATTCATAATGCACGATTGGGCCGGTGCCACTGTCGTGGGATGATGCAACATCCATGGGACCTCGCTCTTTGATCTTGGGCTAACCTGTTTTGCCATTAAAGTTCCGATTGGATTCAGAAAAGTTGAAGTTAGCAAAACATCTCAACTGGGAGTTATAACAGCAAACCAGTTAAACAAACAAGGAATTAAAGAGTTTCAATTGGATGTTGAAAAGTAGTTATTAACATCATTGTAACCCGCTGTTGCAGCAGCAAAGCAGTTAAACAAACAAGTAGCTATTTAAGTTAAGGCAAATAGGTAATTCTAAACATAAGTATCAAACACATAGATAGGCGCAGTCTACAATAGGATTAACAGGCTATGGCATTATGTAATCAGTAGCAAACTAAATTAATCCAAGCAATGTAATTGAACAATTTTGCAATAAGTGGCTAACTAAAATTCTGAGAAGCAGGTAACTGAACTTATGCTAGTTCTTTGTACATGCACACTGCAACTTCTTTTTCGCTTACAAGGTTGTACGAAGGAGTCCATGGCATCAATTACTTGGATACGCAGTCCCAATACTTCTCTCTTCCCACACTGCATTGGTAAGTCGAATGGTTAATCTGGTAAGATGGTGTGTCCTTGATATGTTATATGAGGACGTGTAGTCAGACTAGTTGTAGCCACACACATCACACTGGCTTTTACTGTATATTTCATGTGATTACTTTTGGCATGTCGAGATCTAAGCAATCTACAATAGGATGAAAAGACTGGCATCCTTCACATTATTGGCGAACTCAGTTCATAGAAACAAGCAATTCAACCATCTTGTGGGTAAATCAAAAGCGCCACTGGAATATTTTTCACTACCCAATCATACACGCAAAAAGGGACGACGCCACCATAGGGGCTGGTATGGGCGGCTGCCTCAGGTGGCTGGAAAGTGTGCACCTAGTTTGAGTCATCCAGGTTGGCCCAGGCTAGTTTTGTTCATACCAATGCATGAGCAGGCAATGTAAAAAATGAAGAAAAATCTTTCGATTTGGATGGGCCAATAACATAAGTGCAAGGTAGGCCCTATAGTAGGCTCGCAGCCCAAACGAGCGCCTCCCATATCGATCGACAGCAGGAAAAATCCCAATTCATTTGCTCCAGCCTCCAGTCTAGTTTGCTCCTAACCTAGCCGTCGCTAGACAGACCGACACAGCACTTCCTCGCACCCTCGTTGGAGGGCGGTCGCCAGGCTTCAAGCGAACGGAAGGACAAGAAGATGAAGATCCAACCCTGGGTGTAGCCTGCGTGGGAGGCAGCGGCGGCAGCACGGGCTAGCATCGAGCTTGCGCAAACGGACAGTCGCAACTTGCAAGAGTAGCATGCGTGACGAGCAGGTACATCACATCCCTGATTATATCGAATTCAACAGGCCAATAGTTAAACCTGACGGTGTTGTAAAACTACTTGTATGTAGGGAATCTATGAGAAAATGAAACCAATTTCTACTTATTTTATAACTCCCCCAATCAATACTGAACTGACTAAATCTGATGTATCTAATCAAGTTTCCGGTGCAAACATACAAGCTCATGTTGTTCTTGAGCCTGAATTGTCTAATGAACAAACAGCTAATGAAGGATTTGATGCAAACATTTTACATGCTCCTGGTGATGAACATATAGTGTATAATGAGGGATCTAATGCAAGCATTTTGCAAGCTCATTGAAGGATTTACTGTCTAATGATGATCTGCTATGTTGAGAGAGACAGAGATTTGCAGGCATTGATGACAAGCAAATTATAGTGCATTTCATAGCTTGAGGAAACGTCGAGGCCATCTACCAGAAAGTCCCCGTATCATGACAACATAGTATAAATACTTTTCTAATCTGTTGTTTGAAACTATTGGCATACTTGTGCAGGATAGATATATTGATATGAGGTTTGCGCACTGGTTATAGGTGCAATTACACTTCGATATTTTCAGCCAGAGAACGAATAATTCAAGCAGGTACAGACCATGTTTGTAGTCCTTGTACACCATGTTGCATTTTGTATTTTTTGGTGCTTGCATCATTTAGTGTTTATAATCTAAACTACTTTGGATCATTAGCTGGTTTTCAAAGTGCATGTAGCTTCACATTTCTCAAGTAATGTTGATTTCCGGAGTGCAAGTGCCTTCATATTTTTTAAGTTAAATGTTCACCCCTGGTAACTTGAATTCGTGGATCCGCCATTGCACACAAATCATACACGAATGCCAGTACAAATTAAATGAAATGCAGGGACTTACGCTAGCTCGTTGTATAGGCTCACTGCAGCTCTACTTGCGCTTGGGATGTTCCATGTACAAGTCCATGTTACCACTTGCTTGGATGTGCAGGCCTTGTGCTCCTTGCATCCCCCTTTGCATTTTTGACATGGCGAATGGTTGATCAAATAAGAGGAATCGACCTTGATGTTATACCGGAGGACAGATACTTACAAGGTTATACGGGTGTGCAGGATGTGTACCAGATCCCGTAGCACCGTCATGCTTCACTAAAAATGGATTTGCTTGTTTCAGATGATATCTCCAAAAGAAATAAGAGTTAAAGTCAGAGTTGCATAGGCGTGTAAGCTAAGAGAGCAGTGAAAGGATATCCAAACATCGTCGGAACAGTGCACAAGGGAGTGATGTGTGGATACCTAGTTCGGGCTGGCGTTTGGGAATGCTCGCCTAGCTAGAGTGCGGGTCACTTCAGAGCCGTTGAGGGTGATGCTGTGGTGTTGGCTGGCCACGCACGGATGTAGATCTTGAGTGGCAGTGGAGCGCTACGATGCAGTGGACGAGACCATTGGTGAATCTCCAACGACCTCGGGGGCGGAGGTGCGACGATGTGCCCGGTGAAGTAGCCCCGGTGAGTTGGGAGACGGTGTCGGTGAAGCGCACCTGATGCGGTGGAAGTCGGTGTCTGTGAGGCACGTCGGTTGCAGTGGCCGACGTTGTCGATGTACCACCCGGTGCAGTGGACAAGGGCGTAGATGAGGTAGCTCGGGTGCGGTAGTAAAGCGCAACCGTCGTCTTCGTCGTCGTTGTTCGACACAGAGGTGGGGAAAGAGATGAGATGAGGGGCGATTCGAACTTTGCTTGGGTTGGCGGCGAATTAGGGATTTGAGCAATCTGGGCACGGAAGGGGACGGTGGAGAAGGGAGATTTTGCAGGGCTAGAATTGGGGCCGCCAGATATTTCAATCCGAAATGTGGAAGCGCGAACTTATTTTGTCGTCGTCCTTTTGGGGGGGTGGGGGAGTGGGAGAGGGAGGGAGGGGGTGGGTGGCTGGGTGCTACGCGTCCGTCTGACACACGCGACCACCCCGACACGACCCTGGTCTGCCTAGTGCGCCTACATTTGAGAATGCAAACGTATCTTCTTTCATTTGCAAACGAATATTTATATATTACCATGCCCGTGTTTTCCTTGCAATAATTAGTCTTTCGAAACGAGATACTCCCTCTGTTCACTTTTGTAAGTGTTTCATACAACTTAAAATGAACTGTTTTGCACATTGTATGAAATGTCTTCAAGGTCTTATAAAAGTGAACAGAGTGAGTACTATAAATTAATTAATGAGGAGTTATTTGAAAAAAAAATCGGAACGGTATCCATGCTAACGTGGATTAGTGTGTGTGTCACATAATTAGTTATTTGAATTAGAGTGTGTGTCACGTAGCGATCTCCAATTCTAACGTGGATTTCTCTCTCCCTCTCCCTCTCACCCTCTCGCGCTAAATACATGCATTGCCTATCTAGCCCCCCCAACCTCTCATGCACATGCACGCATGTTGTCTATCTAGGTCACTCCCTCGAGACTGTCTCACTCTTTCTTCTGCACGGCGGGCCACACTCGCTCAATCTCGCTCTCTTTATCCGAGTCTCGTTTAACCTCGTTTTCCTTCACACACAAATGATATATCTCCCTGTTCGGGCCTCGATTGACACACTCTATACTCTCTCAAGCAGATTGTCTATCTAGGTCAGTCCATCCAAGCCGCACCCACTCTTTCGACCTCATGGCGGGCCACGCTCACTCAATCTCTCTCTCTCTCTCTCTCTCTCTCTCTCTCTCTCTCGCTCGCTCTCTCTTTGTATGTCTTGATTGACCTCGCTCTTTCTCGGACAAAAACGAGATATCACCATGTTTGAGCCCAATTCAACCTATTCACATTGTATACTCTCTCACGCACATTGTCTATCTAGGTCACTCTCTCCAACCCATCTCACTCTTTCGATCGCACGGCGACCCTATGTGATCGATTGACCTTGCTTCCTCCCACGCACAAAATATATCTACACGTCTGTGACTGGATCATCTCTCAAGCTCTACCTTACATCCCTCACCCTTGCCAAAAGCTCAATCGGACAATATCTCTCCAGAGCATATATATCTGTTCAATGAATGTCGGACCACACTCACTTTGTCTCTCTATCTATATGTCTCTCGATTGACCTCACTTTCTCACACCGTATCTTCCACGCATTGAAGCTACCTCTCCATCCCTCGCAAAGCCGGAGCTATTTACATTGCGAGGGTGTAGGACCTTGAAGTATGTCTAGAGGGGGGGGGTGATTAGACTACTTGACCAATTAAAAACTTAACCTTTTCCCAATTTTAGAGTTTGGCAGATTTTAGCAATCTTTGGACAAGTCAAGCTATCATCACACAATTCAAGCAAGCATGCAAAGAGTATATGAGCAGCGGAAATTAAAGCATGGAACTTGCAAGAACATAAAGGGAAGGGTTTGGAGGATTCAAACGCAATTGGAGACACGGATGTTTTTGGCGTGGTTCCGATAGGTGGTGCTATCGTACGTCCACGTTGATGGAGACTTCAACCCACGAAGGGTAATGGTTGCACGAGTCCACGGAGGGCTCCACCCACGAAGGGTCCACGAAGAAGCAACCTTGTCTATCCCACCATGGCCGTCACCCACGAAGGACTTGCCTCACTAGCGGTAGATCTTCACGAAGTAGGCGATCTCCTTGCCCTTACAAACTCCTTGGTTCAACTCCACAATCTTGTCGAAGGCTCCCAAGTGACACCTAGCCAATCTAGGAGACACCACTCTCCAAGAAGTAACAAATGGTGCGTTGATGATGAACTCCTTGCTCTTGTGCTTGAAATGATAGTCTCCCCAACACTCAACTCTCTCTCATAGGATTTGGATCTGGTGGAAATAAGATTTGAGTGGAAAGCAACTTGGGGAAGGCTAGAGATCAAGATTCATATGGTAGGAATGGAATATCTTGGCCTCAACACATGAGTAGGTGGTTCTCTCTCAGAAATGGTAAGTTGGAAGTGTAGGTTTGTTCTGATGGCTCTCTCCACGAATGAAGAGGAGGTGGAGGGGTATATATAGCCTCCACACAAAATCTAACCATTACACACAATTTACCAAACTCGGTGGGACCAAATCAACAAACTTGGTCGGACCGATTTAGTAAACCTAGTGACCATTAGGACTTTCGGTGGGACCGACATGCAACTCGGTAGGACCAATATGGTTAGGGTTAGGGCATAACTTAATCTCGGTAAGACCGATTACACAAACTCGGTGAGACCGATTTTGGTAATAAGCTTTCCAGAGAGTTGATCAGGTAAACTCGGTGGGACCGATTCGCTCATTTCGGTGAGACCAAAATGTTACAAAAGGGAAACAGGGACTTTACATTGCAATCTCGGTGGGACCGATCGCTCACCTCGGTTAGACCGAAACGTTACGAAGGGAAACAGAGAGATTACAATCCCATCTCGATGAGACCGAGATCCCTATCGGTGAGACCGATTTGCCTAGGGTTTGTGGCAGTGGCTATGACATTTGAACTCGGTGGCGCCGGATAGAAAGAATCGGTGTGACCGATTTTGACTTTGGGTTTAGGCCATATGAGGATGTGAGAAAGTAGTTGAGGGTATTTGGAGCATATCACTAAGCACTTGAAGCAAGAGGCTCATTAAGCAACACCTCATCCCTCCTTGATAGTATTGGCTTTTCTTATAGACTCAATGTGATCTTGGATCACTAAAATGTAAAATGAAGAGTCTTGAGCTTTTGAGCTTGAGCCAATCATTTGTCCTTGATATTTTGAGGGATCCACTTTCATCATCCAAGCCATGCCATTCATTGAGCTTTCCTGAAATAATAGTATTGGAATAGCATTAGCTCAATGAGCTATATGTTGTTATGAATTACCAAAACCACCTAGGGATAGTTGCACTTTCAATCTCCCCCCTTTTGGTAATTGATGACAACATATAGATCAAAGCTTCGACAAATGATAATAAGATTGAAAAAACATCGTCGCTTTGAGAAGTATGTGATAAGCAAGAGCTCCCCCTAAATTTGTGCCTAGTTTAAGATTTGCTTTGGACTGCAAATGCACAAGGAATTAGGCTCATGGGTTACTCTTCCATGTCACATACATCTTGGTGGAGCGCTCAAAATAATAAAGATTGAATACATGCACTCATCACCAAGCAAAGTGAATGATCATATAAGGATAGGTAAGATAATATCATCAAACAGGCATAAGTGTAGCTTATGATCAAACACATGATCATCAATATCTCATAGATAATAGCATAGTATCTCAAGCAATCAAAAGCAAACAAAGTTGAACCACCAAAGCAAGAGAGAACAAAAGCAACACTCTCTCTCTCTCTCGAAGCCTATGATCTATACATTTTTCTCCCCCTTTGGCAACAAGTTACCAAAAAGTTCATAGAAAATGCATAGTGTTAGATCGACTCTCACGCTTGATCTTCAGGTGGTGGTGTAGAGATGGCTCCTTGGATGAAGGCTTCAGTTGATGTGGATGGAGCTGGAGGAGTTGGTGCTGGAGCTGGTTGCCCTGGAGCTGTAGGAGTTGTAGCTGGTGCAGATGATGTGGCTCTAGTGTCTGTCACAGGCACTACAGCTAACCTCTGAGCTCTAGGCACTCTGGAAAATGCATCAGTTGTTGTCTTGCCCTTCCTCTCCTGCATGTCATCCTGAAGCTGCTCCACAACTGACTGAATATCAGTTACTTTGACATCTAGATCATAGAGTTTCTGTTCCATGATTCTTTCCAGGCTCTCCTGATTTTGAGTTAGGGTGGCCAACCCCTTCTCAATCCTCAGTGTTGATGCTATCAAGTAACCAAGCTGCTCCTGCTTGTTCTTCAAAAAGTACTCAGATGCCTCCTCTTGAGTTGGCATCTTGGCAGCCTTCTCTCTCTTTGCTTTCTCCTTCTTCTCTTGAGCTTGCACTGATGATGGTTCATTCTCATTCATTACAACCTGATTATCCTCAAAGTCTGGATAAAAAGCAAAGTGTTCCTTATCCAACAGATATTTGCATGTGCCCATCTTTGAGTTAATCAACTCCTGAATCTGTGGGGCATATCCACAACTTCTCTTCTGGTATGCTGCAGTCCTCTTGATGGTCTCAACCATAAGGCTCATGACCTTGAATTTCTGTGGCACATCAAACAAGTGTAGCATGTTGATAGCATGCCCTCTAATCATGTTGTGGTCACCTGACTTGGGCAAAAGAGTGTGCCTTAAGATCCAGTTGATCGTTGGCAGCCCTAACAGAAGAAAATGAACTGACCCAAACTTATGTGTCTCAAGAGCTTTGTCTGGGATCTCCTTGTACATATGTGCCATGGAATTGTGATCCATCTTCTTCTTGGCATAGACATCCAAGTCATCTTCACTCTCCTTTGGGGCATTGATCAGATTGGCCCATTCCTCAACGGTTGACTGGTACCTTGTACCTTCAGACATCCAAACTATCCTCCCATCTGGATAGAAGTGTGCTGTGGAGTAGAATTGCATAATGAGTTCATCATTCCAGTTGGTGAGCTTCTGCCCAACAAAATCCGCAACTCCACAAGCAACAAAATTGTGTTGCACTCTAGGATAGTGTTCTTAATTTTCCTTTATGTAGGTCCAGTCGACCCACCTCATATCACACACTATGGGCTTCTTGTCCAACAAGATTGTCTCATAGAAGTCCTGCTGTTCCTTTGTATGGAACCTGTAATCAACAGCAGTCCTTCTCCTGGTGGCATATGGATCTGTCATTCTCCGTAGCCTCAACCCTGAGTCTCTCCTGATATTCATGTCCTCAGCCACATGATGAGCATCATTGTGGTCTGGAATCTTGGGCTTTAGCTTCCTCGGGACTTGTCCTTCATCTTCTTCCTCATCAGCAACTTCAGGCACTGGGGCCTTGTTCTTCTCCGCAGCTGGAATACTCCTGGTATTCCTCTTTGGTGCACTCTTGGGCTTGAGGGTAGCTTTGGGTGCTTCTTTGGGCTTTGATGTTGCAGCCCCTGACTTTATAGCATCACCCATCAGCTTTTGTGCCTTGGGTGCTCGTGCAACAACCTCTTCTTCCTCTTCCATCATGGAAGGTTGACCAACAACTCTGGCCATGGTCTTTTTGACCCTTTCCTTCCTTTTCTTTCCTTCTGTAGCTGGCTCTTTGGGATCAGTCTTTTCAGGCAATTGAGTTGATCCTCTGACCTTCAGCATAGGTGTCCTCTTGGCAGGAACCTTCCTATTCAGTCCAGGCTTTGTGGTCTTTGCTAAGCCATACTCCTTTTTGAGCACTACCTTCTTGGAAGTTGCCTCATCTTCTTCTGCCATATAATCCTCATCCTCAGATTCTGAGGTTCTCTTCTTCCTTGTCCTGGTGGCAGCTTTAGGCAGATTGCTTGGGGTGCTCCTGCTGCCATCATCTAAAGAACTTGAGGGACTAGTGCCCTCACTCATGTGAATCTGCTCTGCTGACTTGTTCTGACTATCACTTTGGTCTGACATGCTGAAATCACTGACTGCTGACCCTGTGAATAGTTATAGATGAGATAGAATGGATGAGCATCACAAAATGCAGAGATTTTTGCAAAAGAATGATTCAAAAACTCAGTTTTAGTTTTCCACAGAAAGCATCCGGATCAACCGATTTTCAAACTCGGTGATACCGAAGCAGTTTTGGAACCTAAACTGGTGAACTCGGTTGGACCGAGTCACAGTTCGGTGGCACCAAGACTGCTAGGGTTTCACAAAGTTTTAAAATCGGTCACACCGATTAGCAATTCTCGGTCAGACCGAGAGTTACTAGTGCAATGGCGTTAGCCAAATCTGTGGGACCGGGTTTTTCAACTCGGTGGGTCCGAGATGGTTTCGGCGGAAACCTAACCCTAAATTTTCAAATCACATCTATTCTAAGGATTGTATTGACTGGATAGGAGTGTTTCAATCGTGGCAAGAATCATAATGAACACAATGTGCTAGGAATCAGACGAGGATAGCACTGTGATCGAGTCCATACCCTAGCTTGGCGATGAACTCGCTACGGCGGCAACGGCAGTGGTGAATTCCGTTGACGGCGGCGGAGACCAGCGATAGGAGGCGGCTGGCGACGAGGAGACGATCCGGAGACCCTGGAGGCAGAGCGAGCTATGCGCGGGTGAAGGGGTTTGGAGAAATTTCCAAATTTTTGCCCGTGAGTATATATAGCCCGACCCTGTTGGTGTGACCGAGTGGAACAACTCAGTGGCACCAAGATGCATAACTGTATACAGTTACAGCAACTCGGTGTGACCGAAATGTTCAAATCGGTTGCACCGAGATTGAAAACCTAGATCGACTTAGTGATCTCGGTAGGACCGAAATGGATGAATCGATCAGACCGACAATCACAAAGAAGTTTTGGAAGTTTAAGTCTATGACGAATCGGGGACTCCGAGTGCTCCTCACACAGCGTGGTTCGAATCTGACTAGATCAAATTTTGTGATGTAGCATGAATAGAGTTTGAGACGTGAAAAGCATAGATAGTTAGGGAAAGTTCTTAGGCATTCTTGTCCATCCACTTGGCAGAAAGAAAAAGAACCCAAACAATCAAAGCAACAAGTGGATGTCCTTGAATGAGAAAAATATGCAACCAACATGCTCACACAATAGAATGGCAAATGAAATATGTGGCAAAGCATGCACAACCAATTCTAGCATCTATCAAACAATTGGCGATGACTAGGTCATCTATATATAAGTATATTGACTTAGGAGTCAAATGAGAACATTTGATCATAGGTCATACTCATCGTTTAAGCTCAAGTGGGGTTACCACTTTTACATAATGCATTGATGTGTTCACATCATTACAGTTGCTTTGACTCAATTCTTAGAGTTAAGCTCCCCCTAGATGTGAGATCCCCTTTTAGAGGGATGAACTAACCTTGGGTTTTGTCGATGATGACTTCATGTAGGTGTTGAAGATGTGGATGCTCAATGTTGATGTAGATCATTTGGAGCAATCCTATGGAGTGATTTACACTTTCAACATACCTACATGGATTAGTCCCACAAGGAACAAACAAGAATATCCATAGACATAGAGTGATGCACACACAAGATGATGTCCATGAAATCATTAGGTTACCTTGTCCATTGCCTTACCAACATGAGGGTTTGTGACTCCTTGAACTAGTGCAAGATGTGGAAGTTGATTGCACTTGTCCTTGCCATAATGATATGAGTGAAGAATGTTGGCGGAGTCACCCTCAAGAACTCTCTATTTCTTCTTCTTCGGTATCCACATCATCTTGATGGGAATCCTTGGAGTTGTAGTCGTACTTGATGAAGTAGAACTTGACGTAGTCTTGGGAACCCACTTGACCAAGGCCTTAGGTGCTTCTTCAAATGCATAAATCTCCTCTTGAAGCTTGTCCTTGCCTTTGTTCTTGTGGTCTTGTGGTGGAAGATCATCTTGTGCTTGTGTTCCCTTGAAGGAAGTAGGATCATACTTCTATTGTTGAGGAACAAACTTTGTCTTGGGGTATTGATCTTCTTCCCACTAAACTCCATTGGCATTGAACTTTCGTTCAAAACCAACACCTTGATTCTTCCGGTGCCTTCCTTGCTTGCGTACAATTTCCTCGAAGTGCTTACTCCCGGCAAGGCTCTTGTATACACCTTTCTCTATAATTCCCTTCAATAAGCTATTTTCTTGCTCAAGTGTAACTTGGCTAAGAGAATCATTAGTGGAATCAAGAGAACTACTAGAAGCAACAATATTGGATTTGGCATTATTATTGTTACTACTAGAGGAAGGATCTTTCTTGTACTTGTTACTAGAATTGACTTGAGGCATGTAAGTAGATAAGAGTAAACGCTTGGGAATGTAAGAAGAACTTTTCTTACGGAGATCATCATTGATTGCTTTTAAGAACTCATGTTCTTGCTCAAGATTGAGCTTTTCAAAGCGTAACTTGTCATGAGCCCTTAAAAGTTCTCGATGATCTTCGAAGATAGTTTCATGAGCTAACCTAAGAGTGTTTAGTTCTTTAGTTAGAAGCTCAATCTTCTCCTTATCATTGTCATTCATTTTATCTTGATTAGCATGATTAATTGACGTTTCATCATAGTATTCATCACTAGAGTTGTCAACAAGTAAATCATCATCACCTAGCAAGTCATCTTCATCACTATTGAAATCAACATACTCGGGATGTGTTACCTTTGGGCCTTTGGCCATGAAGCATCTTCCAATTCCTTCATTTGGTGAGTCAAATATGTCGTAGGAGTTGGTTGACACAAGAGCTAGACCGGCAACACCTTCATCTTGAGTATATTCGGAGTCGGAGTGATAGCTTCTCTCGGAGTGACTGTCGGAGTCGGAGCCGGATACCCATTCACCAACATGAGCTTGATGTCTTCATTTTGTGTAGCTCCTTGATGACTTGTCCTTCCTTTCTGAATCCTTGCTTCTCCGTGAGAGTCTTCGTTCATAACGATCATCTCTACTCCTCCTCTCTCTTGGTGGTGATTCTTCTCTTTTGCTTCTTCTTTTTGGAGAATCTTCTCTTCTTTTGTAGGGTGACGTACACTCATTGGAATAGTGTCCGGGTCTCCCACAATTGTAGCAATTGCACTCTCGACTAGAAGATCTTTTGTCATTGTAGGACCTTGACTTAGAGCTTCTTTCTTTGCTTCTACTCTTGTAGAATTTGTTGAAGTTCTTCACCATTAGGCTCAATTCTTCATTGAAGGTTTGTTTCTCACTTGATGATGTGGCAGCTTCACATGAGGCTTTGTAAGCACCACTTGACTTGTTGTGAAATTCCTCCTTATCCTTGAGTGACATCTCATGAGCAACAATTCTTCCAATGACTTCTGTTGGCTTGAGATCTTTGTAGTTTGGCATCATTTGGATCAATGTGCACACGGTATCATACTTTCCATCCAATGCTCTTAGGATCTTCTTGATGATGAATCTGTCGGTCATCTCTTCACTCCCTAAGCCGGCAATCTCATTTGTGATAAGAGCAAGCCTAGAGTACATTTCAGCGACACCTTCACCATCCTTCATTTTGAACTTGTCAAGCTGGCTTTGGAGCACATCCAGCTTAGATTCCTTGATGGAGTCAGTACCTTCATGCATATCAATCAAAGTATCCTAAATTTCCTTTGCATTCTCAAGACGGCTGATTTTGTTGAATTCTTTGGGGCACAAGCCATTGAAGAGAATATCACAAGCTTGAGCATTGTATTGCAGCATCTTCAATTCATCCGCATTAGCTTCACGGTTCGGCTCTCTCCCATCAAAGAATTCACCTTGCAAGCCAATACAAATAATAGCCCAAACGACGGGGTTATGTCCGAGAATATGCATTTTCATCTTATGTTTCCAACTAGCAAAATTAGTACCATCAAAGTAAGGACCTCTACGGTGATAATTTCCCTTGCTAGACGCCATACTCTCCTAGGTTGTGAAACCAAGGCTATGACCACCAAAAGCTATGGAAATCAAAGCAAATGGAGACCAAAGCTCTGATACCACTTGTAGGACCTTGAAGTATGTCTAGAGGGGGGGTGATTAGACTACTTGACCAATTAAAAACTTAACCTTTTCCCAATTTTAGAGTTTGGCAGATTTTAGCAATCTTTGGACAAGGCAAGCTATCATCACACAATTCAAGCAAGCATGCAAAGAGTATATGAGAAGCGGAAATTAAAGCATGCAACTTGTAAGAAAGTAAAGGGAAGGGTTTGGAGGATTCAAACGCAATTGGAGACACGGATGTTTTTGGCATGGTTCCGATAGGTGGTGCTATCATACATCCACGTTGATGGAGACTTCAACCCACGAAGGGTAACGGTTGCGCGAGTCCACGGAGGGCTCCACCCACGAAGGGTCCACGAAGAAGAAACCTTTTCTATCCCACCATGGCCGTCGCCCACGAAGGACTTGCCTCACTAGCGGTAGATCTTCACGAAGTCGGCGATCTCCTTGCCCTTACAAACTCCTTGGTTCAACTCCACAATCTTGTCGGAGGCTCCCAAGTGACACCTAGCCAATCTAGGAGACACCACTCTCCAAGAAGTAACAAATGGTGCGTTGATGATGAACTCCTTGCTCTTGTGCTTCAAATGATAGTTTCCCCAACACTCAACTCTCTCTCATAGGATTTGGATCTAGTGGAAAGAAGATTTGAGTGGAAAGCAACTTGGGGAAGGCTAGAGATCAAGATTCATATGGTAGGAATGGAATATCTTGGCCTCAACACATGAGTAGGTGGTTCTCTCTCAGAAATGGTAAGTTGGAAGTGTAGGCTTGTTCTGATGGCTCCCTCCATGAATGAAGAGGAGGTGGAGGGGTATATATAGCCTCCACACAAAATCTAACTGTTACACACAATTTACCAAACTCGGTGGGACCGAATCAACAAACTCGGTCGGACCGATTTAGTAAACCTAGTGACCGTTAGGACTTTCGATGGGACCGACATGCAACTCGGTAGGACCGATATGGTTAGGGTTAATGCATAACGTAATCTCGGTAAGACCGATTACACAAACTCGGTGAGACCGATTTTGGTAATAAGCTTTCCAGAGAGTTGGTCAAGTAAACTCGGTGGGACCGATTCGCTCATTTCGGTGAGACCGAAATGTTACGAAAGGGAAACAGGGAGTTTACATTGCAATCTCGGTGGGACCGATCGCTCACCTCGGTTAGACCGAAACGTTACGCAGGGAAACAGAGAGATTACAATCCCATCTCGGTGAGACCGAGATCCCAATCAGTGAGACCGATTTGCCTAGGGTTTGTGGCAGTGGCTATGACATTTGAACTCGGTGGCCCCGGATAGAAAGAATCGGTGTGACCGATTTTGACTTTGGGTTTAGGTCATATGAGGATGTGAGAAAGTAGTTGAGGGTATTTGGAGCATATCACTAAGCACTTGAAGCAAGAGGCTCATTAAGTAACACCTCATCCCTCCTTGATAGTATTGGCTTTTCCTATAGACTCAATGTGATCTTGGATCACTAAAATGTAAAATGAAGAGTCTTGAGCTTTTGAGCTTGATCCAATCCTTTGTCCTTGATATTTTAAGGGATCCACTTTCATCATCCATGCCATGCCATTCATTGAGCTTTCCTGAAATAATAGTCTTGGAATAGCATTAGCTCAATGAGCTATATGTTGTTATGAATTACCAAAACCACCTACGGATAGTTGCACTTTCAGAGGGGCACTCCAACCTTGGATTAATTTGTGTAGGCATTTATTCCGGTCGGTTTAGATTATATTTTCGTAGCATTCGGCCCACAACTACTCCAAACACCGTTGCAACCTCCGCAACTCCCCTAGTTGATTTCCCTTTGGCTCGGTCATCGCTCTTTCGCACGTCCTTTCTTGCCTTCAACATCGCACCATGGTATTATTGCAAAAAAAACTCTATTGTTCTCTTTAATTATTATAAATAAGCTACAAAACTACACACCGATAGTCCACTTGGAATGGAACAAATTTCGACCCACAAACTAAAGTGTTACAAACTACACACCGAGGGGCCCACATGTCATGAAACAAATTTTTACCCATATACAAATTAAAAAATAAAGGACGAGGATCAAACATGTGACCAGGGCCTTCAAGCCACACGTCAATAGGCAACATACGTAGAACATCAATGTTTGTTGTACACTGTTATGACCGGTTTAGCCTATGGCCGTAAAAGGCCCACCGGGCAATCTTAGCCCACAAGTTATCTTAGGTTAATTCGTATGCAAGTTATCTAGGTTATAAATATATGCTGTAAGACTCCTTTTGAGATTAAGCAATAAGAATATTATTATTCCTGTTGCCCGGCTACCAGAGGAGCCGGAACCCTAGCCGCCTCTAACCTTAGATGCCGCTGCCATCTTCCTCCGATGCGACGGCGCCCAGTCGCCGGCGCGCCCGCTCATCGCCACGCCCCGCTCCATCCTTCCCCTACAACCTCCGGAGAAGGTCTGGTAGGACCCTTGGTTCTACCAATTTGGTATCGAGAGACTCGGGTTCGACCATGTCTTCTCCATTACCCACGCCGCCGCTGCCCTCTAGCACCACCGCCTCGCTGTCCGCCCGCCCGCCCCCCCTCCCCCGATGATCACCAACGGAGCTCCGACGCTGCCGGGGCCGAGCACCACAACGGAGGCCCCAATGCCGCCGGCCTCAATACCGCCGGCCCCAACGCCGCCGGCTCCCGTCTCCCCCGCGCCGCCGCCGACAACCTCAGCCTTCACGCCAGAGGAGATGACCAGCATCCTGCGGGACCTCGTGAAGGCCGTCCAGGGCATCTCCCTCTCCCTGGCTAGCCCGTACACCACCCCGCCAGCTGCGCCCCTGCCTACAGCCACCCGGTGACGCACTGGCCGCTTCAGTCCGCGTCTGGCCAGAGCAGACCAACCCTGCTGCAGTTCCAGGCGGGCTACACTAGCAGGCCTCAGCCGCTGCTGCACCTCCAGTAGTCCCCAGCCGCGGGCCAGCTCTGTCCGCCGTGGCCGCCGACTTCTACACCGGTTTCTGCCACGTCTGGCCACCCACAGCAGACGCAACAGCCACTGCAGCTCCAGGTGCCACCTCTGCCCAGCGCCGGACTGTCACCGGCCGCTCCGGCCAGCCTGCCCATCAACCAGGTCCGGTTCCCGCCCTCTCCATCGCTAATACCTACGTGGGCGGCTGGGTCTTTTCCATCGCTAGTCTACACCACGGCTTCCGAACAGCCGACCCCGTCCCCGCAGTTTAACGGGCCATCTGGCACCATAGGTCGCCACCCGGAGTACTCCAACCAGGCGCCACCGGCCGCCCTGCTCTGCTCCTCCGAGCCATTTCGACAGGGCGCTCCGGCGCAGACACCGCCGCGGCTCGCCAAAATCGACTTCGCCACCTATGACGGCACAGAGGGCCCCCTTAACTGGCTCAACCAGTGCGACCAGTTCTTTCGCGGGTAGCGCACCCTCGCATTGGAGCGTACCTGGCTCGCCCCTACCACCTCCGTGGCACGGCACAGACATGGTATTACGCCCTCGAGCAGGACGAGGGCAGCATGCCCCCTTGGGAGCGCTTCTGTCACGCCCAATATGCGACCCTATCCAAAAGGAACTCGAAGGTCCCACCAAGGATAGACCCGCATATTGAAACGCTTTTGCAAGGTGGATATCATTACATAATAGATGGGGATACATACATAAGGCAAACAATGCCACACGAATACAACATCATCTTACATAAGAGCACCATCCGACTACGGATGAAACACAAACGACATCCACCCTGCTAGCCCAGGCTGCCGACCTGGAACCTATCCCCTGATCAAAGAAGAAGCAGAAGAAGAACTCCAAAACAAGCAAGCATCGCTCTCACGTCATGAACATCACATAACCTGTACCTGCAATTGTTGTTGTAGTAATCTGTGAGCCACGAGGACTCAGCAATCCCATTACCATGGGTATCAAGACTAACAAAGCTTAATGGGAAAGGAAGGGGTAAAGTGGTGAGGTTGCAGCAGCGGCTAAGCAAGTATGGTGGCTAACATACGCAAATAAGAGCGAGAAGAGAGCAAGCGGAATGGTCGTCAACTAGCAATGATCAAGAAGTGATTCTGAACTCCTACTTACGTCAAACATAACACAAAAACCATGTTCACTTCCCGGACTCCGCCGAAAAGAGCCCATCACGGCTACACACGCGGTTGATGCATTTTAATTCGGATCTGGTGTCAAGTTATCTACAACCGGACATTAACAAATTCCCATCTGCCTATAACCGCAGGCACAGCTTTCGAAAGTTTATACCCTACAGGGGTGTCCCAACTTAGCCCATGATAAGCTCTCGCGATCAACGAAGGATATACCTTCTCCCAGCAAGACCCGATCAGACTCGGAATCCCGGTTTACAAGACATTTCGACAATGGTAAAACAAGACCAGCAAGACCGCCCGATGTGCCGACAATCCCGGTAGGAGCTGCACATATCTCGTTCTCAGGGCAACATCGGATGAGCAATCCGTACAACTAAAACCAGACCTCAAGTTTCCCTGAGGGGGCGCTGCAAAGGGCTCTAGTTCGGACCAACACTTAGACAAGCACTGGCCCGGGGGGGCTATAATAAAGATGACCCTCAAGAGAGCGACTCCCAAGGGAAAAGTAGGTGGTGGTGAGGCAAATGGTAAAACCAATGTTGGGCCTTGCTGGAGGAGTTTTATTCAAAGCGAACTGTCAAGGGGGTCCCATAAATCACCCAACCGCGTAAGGAACGCAAAATCCAGGAACATAACACCGGTATGACGGAAACTAGGGGCGGCAAGAGTGGAACAAAACACCAGGCATAAGGCCGAGCCTTCCACCCTTTACCAAGTATATAGATGCATTAATAATAATATAAGAGATATTGTGATATCCCAACCAAAATCCTGTTCACCATGGAGCAATCTTCAACTTCACCTGCAACTAGCAACGCTATAAGAGGGCTGAGCAAAGAGGTAACATAGCCAAGCAACGGTTTGCTAGGAACGGTGTCAAAGGTTAGAGGTTCATGGCAATTTGGGGAGGCTTGAAGAACAGGTGATAGGTAGCGCAGCATAGCGGTAGAACGAAACAAGTAGCATAACAATGATAGTAGTGAGATCCAGGGTAGCGGTCATCTTGCCTGAAATCCCGCAAGGAAGAAGAACGAGTCCATGAAGGAGATCAAGCCATGAAGACGAACCAAGCGTAGACGAACGAATCCTCATGATCGCAACGGAAACAGGAACTATCGAAAATAAGCACACAACATAGTAAACACACCACACATGAACAAGGCATGATGCACAACAAGCATGATGCATGACAAAGCTACATGAAGCTACTCATGGCAAGAGATGATGCAAACAAGAGCAACACATCAAGGCAAGTTTAAATGAGGCCGGGAACAACATATAACAATTCCGGTAAGTCCTCATACGTAAATTTCGAAATTGGTCCAGATCTGAATAAACATTATGTTCAAGTTGTTAAACAGCAAGTTAAGTTGCACCAAGATGATCTACACGAGATTCTAGTCAAGTTACATATAAAGTTCATTTAATTCGGAGCTACGGCCTAGAAGATATGAGCAAAACAAGTTAAACATGGCATTGATGCAAAATGCATCCAAACATCAAGCAAACACCTCAAAACAAGGATGCATCATGATAATATGAAACTACATGCAATTCTAAGCAAGTTTCATATAGAGCACACTCAAAACGGAGCAACGGTTCAACGCATACACTCTATACAAGTCTAAAGCAACAATCTGTCCAAAACAGCAACTAGGCATCTTGCAAGCATCAAAACAATATGCTACAGCATCTCAACATGAAAACAAAAGACATGGGCATGATGTACAGGTAAAGCATAACAAAACATGAACACCGAGCTAACTCCAGAAATCACTAGAACATGCTCAAACACACATGGCAACATTGCAAATAATAACAATTCAGACTTTGCTGAAAATAACATCAGGTTGCAATGTTTAGAGCTATCAAACAACATGTTATAGGAACTTATTATAGCAAACAAAGGCATGGGATGATACTACTAAATGCATAGAACAAAAGTCCCTTACTGACCATGAGCCAAAAAGGATCAGAAGAAATGATGACACCCATGTAAACATAGCAAGTTATATGACAGATTCATACATGGCACGAACAATGATAAGTAGGCATGTAGATGAGCTTGTACAGCTCACCACAGAGCAATACATGGAATGACAAGGCAACCAACAGTAAGAAGACATGTTTGTGAAGCTAAGCATGGCAAGAGCAAGTTCATAGGTTGCATGGATCACTAGCAACAATCATGGCAACAACTGAACTTAATGTTAACAGGCTGACAGCAACACTATTAAGCAACTTTGGAGCAAGATAACAACAAGTTACATCAGGCTATAATTGCAACCAGGGGCATGGATGGATAGAGCATAATATGTAGAACAAAACACTTACAGTGAACATCTCCAGATTATGCATAGAGTGACTTGTAGAAGCAGGTTTACATAGCATCACGAAATAACAGATTCAGCCTAGCAAAACAGTAACAGCAAGTACCCTACTTAACAAGCTCGAGTCACTCACCACAAAGCATTGCATGACAAGATAAGCATAGTATCAGCAAGAAGACATGTTTATGAAAAAAACCAAGGCAAGAACAAGTTCATAGCATGCAAGGATCAACTACAACAACCTTGGCAAAATTGAATAACATGTAAACAATCTGCCTGGAAACATTTTGAAGCAAAAGTAGAGCACGAAAATGACATGTTAGACTACTCCATAATTGCAACCAAGGGCAGGGATGGATAGAGCATAACCATATGTTCAAAAACACCCTTACTGAAGTATCTCAAAATATGCATGGATCTCTCTGTAGCATCATGTTTACATGGCATCACAATAACAGCAGAACATGGACTAAAATCAGCAATATCACGAAGCCTAGTTTGCATGCTTGTGCTAGTCACCACATTGATCACAAAAATACATGGTAAGCACCTCTGTAAGGAAGACATGGCATAGTTCAAAACACATGTAGGCATCAACCTCATAGGATGCACACATCAATCATGGAAAAAATGACAAAAGTGCATGTTCTGTTAACAGACAACAGACAACATTATGAAGCACTCTTGCAACGATGATTCAGGCATCAAGATGAGCTCAAATGAACATGGTGCAATGGAATGAAATGATGAACTCGTTGGGACTAACAATTTGACATATTACACGCACAAAACGAAGCTACGGATGCAGAGATATGATGCGTTGAACATGGCATGATAATGTCACAGATTCGGGGACTTAGCAGAAAATCACCTCGGGGAAAAAGTCAACCCGGGACGGAGGCGTGCGGGACGAGGAGATCCCGGGAAGGGACGGGGTCGTTTGGTTCCAGGGATGGGTGGATCTCATCCATCCTCCCGGACCTCGCCGGAGTTGAACGTGGAGGTGGCCGGACATGCGCCGGAGAGGTCGGGGACGAGGCCGGGCGACGCGGGCGAGCTCCGGCGACGAGGCCGGCGAGGTGGTGGCGAAGGGCGGCGGGGCTTGAGGGCGGCGC